>NW_020455565.1:201870-356468 GCF_003342845.1 Nothoprocta perdicaria
GAGGAGAGGAGAGGAGAGGAGAGGAGAGGAGAGGAGAGGAGAGGAGCTTTCCAAACTAGATTTAGCATTTTTGGTCCTTGTTGAAATTTATACTTGCTGAAGGGAAAGTAATCAAATTTAGGGAAAGTTTCATAACTGAAAAATCCATATTGCTTTGAAAGAACTTATTATTGTAAAAAGTTTAAAACCAAAATTTCAAGTAGGTCTGTGTTGAAAAAGCCACTCTTGCCTGGCATAGATGGTAACAACATATAGAATTGCAAGCTTATTATGAAGGTAAGAATTAGAACAATTCCAACCTGGAATTTTCCAATTAAATTTCCACATCACATAGACAAAAGGAATAAATTCTTCACATAAAAATTATGCTACCAACTGGGAAAGAGGCTGAAAAATCTCTTTTTTACAGAAGTGTTACAAAAATATTTTAATGAGAGGAAAGGGATGCTCTCTTCTATAACTCTACACTTAACAAATTTTGAAAAATGTGTTCCAAAAGGCCAAGTACACAGCTTTGTAAAAAGAATTTCTAAAGCAAGACTGCCACATCTGCAAGCTAATTAGATTTTTAATATCCTCATCCTTTCCCATCCATCTCACCTTCACCAGGTTTTGATGGTAGCAAACACTTAGCTGGCTGATTTAAGCTTAGTGCTGCAGCCTAGTATTTGCAGAAAAATAATGACACAGTGAGGCAGCTCACCTTAGTTCTGCAGAGCACAGTGCTATTTATTTTATGGCAATAGTAATACAAGAACATGGGAATCATATAAATGCGGACATGATTTTACTTCTTACTCTCTACTTACCCTCCATTCTCAGTTTCATTTACTTCCTACACATCTGTATTGCTTTCCTTTTCAGGTTGCTTGAACCAGAACAAACCAAGTACATACACTTTCCACTACTGGGGCAAGATTCTTGGACTCTACTATAGGAAGATAGGAAATACTGAATTAATTGCTGCCTCCACATTCCTTCAGAGTGATTTCAAAAAACACAGGCTATTACACTCACATAATTGAGATGAGTCTTTAATGACTGTTCCATACATCAATTTAACACACAACTTAGTAGTCTGACAGCTTCTTCCTTTTATGGCATTATGAAGGCTAGATTTATACTACTTTGCAATTAAAAGAAGACTAACTTTCTGCCAAATATACATTTTTCATCCCCTAGTCATGGCAGTTTTGCAGCAGTTCAAATAAAGCTAAATATCCCTAATAACTAGGAAAGTGCTTTAAAAATATTCCAATGGTAAAATGTCTGCACTGTAGATTTGGGTCTACTTAGACCTATACTAGTCTGTAGCCTATAGTCTACTTATACTATAAATGGTTTAATTAATAAAAATCCTCATAAAGAGAAAGTGAAGCTGTGCAGCTAATCAAATAGGTCATACATAGAATGTAAAACAGAAAGAGCACTTGCACTAATGTCACTGACAGGTTCAAGAACTCCAACACAGGAACCAGCATTAATGGCATACGTGTATTTTCATCAGGCCAGGCAACGCTACTTTTCCCAAGAACAGTCAGTATAGGTTTCTGAAGTGTTGTCCATGAATGAAGAAGGACAATTGGGGTTTACTGAATGTGCAATGCATATTGCATTTAAAAAAAAAAAAAAAAAAAAAAAAAAAAAAAAGCTCTGTTATTAAAGAAGCTCTGTTATGAATCTATACATAAAAGGTACCAGGTTAGTCCCATGATCACATCGGGACAAAATTTTATGAAGCCTTCAGTTTTTGATCTGAAAGAAATAATGTCTAGCCTGAGATATTAAGAAAATATCTAATGATTTTTTGGTACCTTCAGAAAATTATTAAACAGCTCTTTGTGACAGCAGTACTGCAAGCTGTGTGGTGATAGAATACCGCTGAACTCCTACTAAAAACAACTGCCAATTGGCAGAAGACCCCAACTTCTCATAACTGAGTGATTTGGATCAAGGACAGAGTTGCCATCTGTAGCCAGAGGACAGAACTGGATCTCTGAGTTATTCATCTCCCTGGAGGACTGAACTGCCTTCTATAGGTTAGATAAATGCAGACCAAAATTTAACTTGGCATACTTCAGACTTAGAAGTCCATAACACAAATACACTGCAGAAACAAAAATGGGAAACTCTTGAGGAAGTCCACTCAATGCTTCTTTCCAGATGGTTACTTTGCCCCACAGTGACTCTTTGTGGGAGCTCATCTTCTGCCATATGTTTTTCAAAATCTAGAAACTGCAGGTCATATATGTGCCTGATCTTTTGTAAGAAAGACATGAAAAATGCTGCTGGCAGTAAAGAGAGTAGGAAAGGATTAAAAGTTAGTGCTTTCCAAACAATTTCTCATACTCTATCAATCATCTGCTGTGAAGGCATTTGAAAAAGTCTTTATGTGCACTTTTCCTTCTAATGCACTACTCAAATCCAGTATCAAAATGAGTTGCTACCCCTAAGTGTGCACATTTAAGAAGAACTCAACCTGAGCTGAGAAGGAACCTGAGTTAAAAGTTAAGAAGAACTCAGGTTTCCTCCTGGCCTCAGTCCCCTGTGTAGGAAGGGCTATTAGGAACCATCAAGAAAGCTAGAAATATACAAATGGCAAATAATCCAGGTAGGAGAACTACAGTGCAAGCTCTTTGCAACCAACTCTGCCTTCAAAGTGCAAGCACCATTCCTCCCTACTGGAGAAAAGGCTCATCAATACATAGCAAGAGCCTGAATTGCAACCGATTTGTTCATGCCATCTACTAACCACATGTCTGGAGTCAGCTTTTCTTTTAATACTTACAAGAGGAAGTATAATAGATCAAAATGGAACAGGTTGCCCAGAGAGGTTGTGGAGTCTCCTTCTTTGGAGATCTTTAAAACCCACTTGGATGCAGCTCTGTGCCATGTGCTCTAGGTGATGCTGCATGAACAGGGCGGTTGGACTAGATGACCTCTGAAGTCCCTTCCAACCTTAAACATTCTATGGTTCTATGAAAATCATTTCCAGCACAACTGTACTGACACCAATCAAGTTACACCAGGATATGTCACACTGTGCATTAGTTCTTGGTGCAAAAGATATCTTAGCAATCCAAATGGCACCATGCACATGAATAAAAAAGGATGGAAGGGAACACAAAGAAACTGACATTTCCAATATTGGCTCATTTGTCCTAAAGCAGAGAATGATACAGCTTTGCCTAGCCTATAAGAAGGCAAGCAATAGTTTCGACAAGTCTGAGAAATAGTTCATGATAATACATATAGTATCTAAAACAATTTGACATTTTCACTAGTGCTGCAAATGTCCCTATAGCTTAAGAAAAAAGTACTTGTAATCTTAAAAAAAAAAAAATACCGAACATAAAAACCTAGAAAGGCAAACAGAGTCTGAAGGTCAAGAAAAGCAGAGTCTGAAGGTCAAGAAAAGCAGACTGCTGCTGTGACTCCTGAAACTGAATAGAGTATCTACCAAATATGCTTATTAAATGGCAACATTTAAATATATCCTTTACAATTTGTAAACTGAATGTGTTTCTATGACAAAATTAAGCCAAGTTCCCATTTTGTTCTGCAGACAGTTTTCAAATATATACCATAAGGGTATAATAGAAAGAATGACAAAGTTTTTTGCCACCATCATAAAGGCCTCCATCAGCAGTCAAAAAAAAAAAAAAAAACTTTGACAAAGTGCCTACTCCAGAATGTGATATGATAGATGGTATAGTGATGGTATAGTGCATTCCTTTTCAATCTATGATGTGCACAGAAGAGCACCAGTCATTAAGATGCAATAGCAATTTGTATCCTAAAACAGGCTCAGTTAGATTGTTCACCCACAGAAACATAAACAGATTCAAAAGCATTCAGAGACCAGGCAGGACCCAATTGAGACATTTTATTGCTAACTGAAATAACTAATGCTGTAAAGCAAGTTTAGTTTCACTGTACTTCTCCTTTCTTCCATTCCTATTCCCCTTCTTCTTACTCCTACAATTTACAATGTGTAACAGCAAGAGCTAATTTTGTCATTGTACTTAGCAGAACAATCAAAGAAGGATGACCCTGAACTAATAATTATTCCTTTTTTTTTTCTTTTTAATTACATGCTGCATTCAGTTGTGAAGCATAGATTTTTTTCCAGGCTCAATACTTTATTTCTTTATTCTTATAATGCTATTCAAATGTTGAAGGCTCAAATGAGCTATTTGTATCTTAAAAATAAAAGCAGCTGCAATAGGTCAGGTCAATAGTCCACGTAGTCTATTTTTCTCTTTCCAATCCTGCCAAAATTAATTACCTGGAAATGATGGGCTAAGAGACTCCCCTCAGATACTCTCCCCCAAACAGTACATGGTTCAGGCATTTCCTGAGCTAGACATAGTTTCTAGATATTTAGGCGCTTACTGAAGTATGCATGTCTTGCTGGTATTCTCCCATCTTCTCTGCAAAAGAAGTGTCCTCTGAAGCAAATTAGTATGCTGACAAACTTCATATCTTCTCTAAAGGCTGAAACAGAAAAGCATACCAAGCATCTCATTTATCAAATATAATTCACATTCTGTATCCAATCATAAAAGAGCTTTCAGGAGTGTCTGAAGTGGGGAAAAAAAACTCTCCTCTTCTTCAAAAGAAATTTGACTCAAATGATAGAGTTCCCTTAAGTAGAACAACTTGTAATGAAATGATACGATGCGAAGTAGGATCAAGACAAACACTGTAGGGTGGGGATTGGTAGAAAGAAAAGTGTGCATGAGAGAGGGAGCGCCTGCTAAACATGAGATGGAAGGCTGCTCTGGGAAGTGATTTTGAGTTTCTTACTTAACATTTCTTACTTAACACATGAAGTACTAAAAGGCCATGCTAAGAGAAATCTGAGGCAAGGATGTCATAGATAGAGAGCAGGCTTTTCAGCTTGGGAACAAGCTAGCTTGGAGTTTTTATGAGAAGTCTGAAGAAGGCGAACAGGGACAGGTATTCATTAGTCTTTGTAATATATCTTATGCAAGAAGCAGGAAAAACCCTGGGAACTTAACAGGTGGTGGTTCTAAAAACAGACACAGTGAATTGCTCTTTAATACACGTACATTTAAGCTGTGAAACAACTTGATCTAAGACATTGTCGATGCCACAAATACAACTGGAAATATTAGAAGAACAGTTAGATGAATAAAAAATAGGTCCAAGAAGGGCTGTTAAATATATGACAAAAATACAGAAAGACCATGAACCACACATTGCTAAAAAGTAGGACAAGAATATCATTCCATAGTCTCTTCTGATATGTTTTCCCTAAACATCTACTGTGAGCCTTTAAGAAAAGAGGGTTGTGAACTAGGTGAATTTTCAGAGTAACCAGAATTGCTTTTTTATTCCCCAAATTCAACAGTGTTTTTCATCAACCACTTGTAACAGCCTTTGCTTCTGCTGTCACTATTCTAATGGAATGTGCCAAGATGTATGGAAATTAATTATCCTTTTTTATTTCTGGAATATAGGCTGTGGGAATCTGACATTTAATGCATCAAATGCTCTGCATACATTCTATATCTGGTGAGCACACTTTTCACAACTTCATCAACAAGTTATGGTTCACAGTTCTTATATGATTATAACATTAATTCCTACTGTCAGAGTGTGTTTACTGCACCAGCTTTATGAAGATGGCTCGGAGCCACTGAGTGCAAAGAAGCTCTGATTCTCCTAATCAGTGACAAACTGCAATCTAAACTTGGAGGAAAGAGTCCAACTTTTTCCACTATCTCACATGTCAAGTGAAAAAATAACACATTCTTCTGAAATGACTGCACTTAAGAAATGCATTTTTCATCCAGAAAGATGTAATAATGGAAGATGATAATATCTTCATCTTGCTGTTTTGCTCTGATCCCAAATCATTTGACAAATATTATCTGGTAGGCTGGCAGAATAGAGGAAGGTCATATATTTCTGCAGCAAAAGCGCTTTACAAGGCAAAGCACATTCATTCTTGGGGTATATTCTTGTTTTGTTCCCATTCTCTGCCAAGCCACTTGAGCGCCACTCCTCAATGCCACCACCACTGTGCCCTCTAGCCTCTGTATCCTCCATATCCCTTTATGCCCTTCTCCTCACCTCTTCCCTTGTTTGCCATCATCCTTGGAAGGTCCTGGAGAATGAGGAAGGTGTTGAAGGACTGGAATAAAGTCAATGTCACTCCGGTCTTCAAAAAAGGCAAGAAGGAGGACCTGGGCAACTACAGGCCGGTGGCTGCTGTCCTGGCTGCTGTCTCCAGACATGTGTTGGAGAAGTGCTCAGCAGCAGACAGCTGGTGCTCAGGAGTAGCCAGCATGGATTCAGCACGGCGAAATCATGCTTGACTAACCTGATCACCTTCTGTGATGGAGTGACTGGCTGGATAGATGAGGGCAGAGCAGTTGATGTCATCTGTCTGGACTTGAGCAAAGCTTTTCACACAGTCCCTCACAACATTCTCCTGAGCAAGGTTCAGAAGTGTGGGACAGAGGATGGATTAGGAATTGGCTCGAAGGCAGAGCGCAGAGAGTGGTAATCAGTGGTGCTAAGTCCAGTTGAAGGTCTGTGGTTAGCGGTCTCCACCAGGGGTCAGTCCTCGGTCCGGTCCTGTTCAACTTATTAACGACCTGGATGAAGGGATGGAGTGCTCCCTCAGCAAGTTTGCCGATGATACCAAACTGGGAGGAATAGCTGATATCCCAGAGGGCTGCACTGCCATCCAGAGGGACCTGGACACTGGGCAATGAGAAACCTCATGAACTTCAACAAGGGCAAATGCAGGGACTGCATTTGGGGAGGAATAACCTCGGACACCAGTACAGGCTGGAGACTGACCTCTGGAGAGCAGCCCCGCAGAGAGGGACCTGGGTGTCATGGTGGGTGACAAGATGACCGTGAGACAGCAGTGTGCCCTGGTGGCCAAGAAGGCCAACAGGATTCTGCGGTGCATGAAGAAGAGCATCTCCAGCAGGTCGAGGGAGAGGTGATCGTCACCCTCTATTCAACCCTGGTGAGGCCACATCTGGAGTACTGTGTCCAGTTCTGGGCTCCCCAGTACAAGAAGAACGTGGAGCTGCTGGAGAGAGTCCAGCACAGGGCTACAAGGATCATCGGGGCCTGGAACATCTACCCTATGAGGAGAGGCAGAGAGAGCTGGGCCTGTTCAGCCTGGAGAAGAGAAGGCTGAGGGGGCACCTGATCAGAGTGTATAAATACCTCAAGGGAGGGAGTGAGGAGGAGGGGGCTGGCCTCTTTTCAGTGGCAGACAGCGATAAGACTAGAGGAAATGGCCACAAGCTGAGGCATCAAAAGTTCCACAGGAACTAAGAAAACATTTCTTAACAGTTGAGAGTGGAAGAGCCCTGGAATAGGCCGCCCAGAGAGGTGAAGTCTCCTTGTTTGGAGATCTTTAAAGCCCACTTGGATGCAGCCCTGTGCCACATGCTCTAGGTGACCCTGTGCGTGCAGGGGGGTTGGACTAGATGACCTGTGAGGTCCCTTCCAACCTTAAGCATTCTATGATTCTATGATTCTTCTTTCTTCTTCTTGCTCTCAGCCCAGCAATAGTCTCGCTTCTTCTGCCACCCTTCTGCCTTGGACTGAGGGACCTTACTTATGGGGCCAGCAGAAAAGCTGGGACAGAGCTCAAGTTAAGATTAGATGTCATTTAGTTGTTAACAGTTAAGATGTTCTGTTAAGGCAAAGTTAGTTTCAGGACATAGTCCAGTACCTGCTACGGCCTCAGTAAAACAAGTTAAAATATGCTATATTAGTTTAGAAAACATACAGGACATTGCAAGGCACCTCTCTGTGTCTACACTGACACAGTAATCACACTAGTCCGATGTGTCTCTAGACTTTAAGACAGACATTTGAATTTGACCTCATACCTGAATGTTTACATTCTCCCTCCTTACTTCCTTTTCTGTAAGCTTTGCATTACATTGCTCTATGTTCCCTCGCTCTCGGGGGATCCCTCAGTCTTCCTCCTTTCTTCACTGACAAATCTGTAGACCCCACCTTCCCCCAGCCAAATTGAATTTCTTTTCCCCACTGGGAAGCCATGTTAGGCAGAGTGAAGCATGACATATTACTCAACAGACCTTAGCTAAGAGTGATAAGGAGTATTAATTGGACTCACTGATCCCCAATCTCTTACAAAAAGAGAGAAGGAGGAGGAAAAATGATAGACAATTAAAAAGAGAGGTTGAAGCTGTACATGTGCTAAGAGGATTAGCATCTCTCCCCAGTTCATCTCCCCAAATCATTTGAATTCTGCCCAAGACCACCTAGATTTTTCCTGGAAATCCTGGAGTTAATCAGCCAAAATATTTAAAGCAAATCACCACTGCCTAACAAGGACTTACTTTGGTGCTCCTAGAAGCAGGGTGCAATGAAAATCAGTCTGTGTTTATCTCAACCAGCTTATGTACACATAGCTCAAAACAGAACCCAAAATGCTTTTTCTTTTAGGCCCATGTTCAGCTACTGCCACCTGCTTCAGCTATTTTCAAAAGCTAGGCCATTTGCTCATGAAATAGGTACAGACATTTTGTGCACATTTCATATTTATCAGCAGGTTGCTAACATTGCAGAAATGAGCATAACAGCAATTTGTAGCTGTGCTCTGATATTACAGTTCTCTTCCTTTGATTTATGATCTTTTTTCTATATGGATCTATCTTAATGACACTCATTTATTGACAAAAATTCTCCTTTTATAGACTTGGAATTATTTAGAGGTCAAAAGAATAATTCTTTTAATAATATAGTTTCTGCTCCCTCAGCAATAGTATTTATGAAACCATCTTTCTTTTGCTAGGTTATTTCTCTATCTTTAGAATAGCTCATTTCCCTTTTGATCTGTTAAGCATATTTTAACAGAAGGAAATGGTTTATTCTCTCGTCACACCTGATAATTCTTCTTGGCCTTATCTCTCAAAGTTAAAAAAAAAAAAAAAAAAAAAAAAAAAGATGGAGAAGAGACCATTTAGACTTTAACAGATAAACCTTACTGGAATCTGATATTTACCTAGTCAGGAACTAGAATAGCTTAAATATTTAAGGTAAACCCTCCACAAATTCTTAAAGACACATGCAGTGTGTCCACACAATGTTAGCAGCTTCAAGGGGAGTCCAGATGTATTAGTATGTAGTATGGGCTGGCTGTCTCCAAAGCATCATGTTACCACAACTGGACTGCCCTGGAACAGGCTGCCAAGAGGTTGTGGAGTCTCCTTTGGACATAGTCAAAACTCACCTGGATGCAATCCTATGCAACATGCTCTAACTGCCCATGCTTGGCCAGGGGAGTTGGACTAGATGATCTATAGAGGTCCCTTCCAATCTCAGCCATTCTTTGACTCTGTGAATAGTGGTGGTTACACTCTCCCAACCCTTCCCAAATCCACTCAGTGAGATATGGAAGCAGTGGGGCTCCAAGGTCACCACCCAGGAGCCAGAGCTGAGCCCAGGCCCACTAACACACAGGGCAGGGCAGAACAGGGTGCCCTAGCCAATAAGCCACAATGGGATGCTTGGACCATGGAAAATCCTGGTGAGGCTCCTCAAGACCACTAAGGCCCAGAGGTACACACAGGACCCTGACATTTTTCTAGAGATAGTACAAGAAATCGATCATCCAGCTCATTAGCATGACCCATGATGTTTCTTTTTGTTACGTTGTGAAAAACAAGAGAATGGGGGTAGGGGGAAATGTGAGCCATCTTTGCAATCAGGTCTTCCTGAACTAGACCTGGCCATGAAATGCAAAGCTCATGGAGCTAGGTCTGAATTCCCTGAAGTGTCAGTATATTAAGAGCAGGATTTATATTTAGGTCTACTTCTCTTTTATCTGTTGACTTTTTTTTTTCAAAAACAAAACAAAACAAAACAAAACAAAACAAAACAAAACAAGACAACCTCATGCAACCCATAAGGTTACCTCAATCTGAACTCAAGATCTTTTCTTCTCCACTCTTTGAACACTCTCTTCATTCTCTCTTATCATAAAATAGCCTAATAAATGCATTGCTCATTTATTCTTTTTTTTCTATATAACTTCACCACTTCACACCTGCCACCTTCTGACTAGCCCTTCTCAGCTTAACATTGAATAAACAAATCAGAAGGAAAAGGATCCATGTGAGAATGTATCTAAAGAAAATCAGTCAGGTTAATACAGCATGGAGCAGAATCAGAAACTGGCTCTGAGGAGCTGATTAATAATGAGAGGAATAAAAGTCTTAATTTCACAGACATTCATTATTTCTTGTACAACTCTAAAAGTTAGGACTCAGAGCTGTAGAGCAGCAGCTAAGAGAATTGAACAAACCATAAAGCAGAGGTTACAGCTAGTTATTGACAGCATAATCATCACATGTCTTTATAAAGCAACTGAATACAGTCATAAAAACTTATCCATCATATATCCAAGGCCATAGACCCTTTGCTAAGATTATTCTGAAAGTGAGATATGATGATACCACAGTGTTTACGATTTTTATTGACATCCTGGTCCTGACCATTAGGAGGTGTCAGAATGCATCTGTATATTCAGAAAAAGACAATAATATTCCCTGCTGTATCTCGGCTGTGTTTAACAGCTTGCTTGGATTGCAATACAGGTGAAAAGGAGAAAATAAAAAAAGATTATTAGAACATTAGAATATTGGGAGATCAAAGAAGTCACTACCAGAGAATAGTCTAAGAAATCAGTTATTAACTACATGGCACTTACGATCTCAATTCACAGTATTAGGTACATGCATGCATAACAAAAGCCATAGAGCTTAAAATATAAATATTAGAAGACAACGAGTGAACATAAGAAAAGATGATGAAGTGTAAAATTGCAGCAAGATAACGTGAACCTAAATACTAAGTAACATTGGCATGTCTACTACTTACTTGTTGAGGGAAACCCAAGCATGAAAAGCATCATATGCAAGATGGAAAAAAACAATATGTCAAATGTCTTGTATAGGAAAATCAAAAGATGGGTTTAAACTACTTGCCCACAGTTATTAACAGGGCCAAAAACTAAATTATGAATCATTCCCACCAGTTCTTAATTAAAAATCACTTGACCATGTTCCCTCTCAAAGATTGAGACTCAGTAATTTTTTTTTGCTCATAATTACTCCAAGACTCCTGCTTCTCTACATAATATCATGGTCCATGTGGACAGAGGGATCTGAGACTACTTTTCTTGGGGCTTTCATTGCTGAAAAGGCCTAGGTAATAACACATTAGTTTTTGTCAGATGTCAGAATTGATGAATACATTTTGCTCTTAAAAAATTGTAAGAAGTAGAGAAAGCACAACAGCATAAATCTGCTGCAGTGACAGTAATTACACCCAGAATCAGGAACAGCTCACAGTCAACTCAAGCTTGATAGAGTCTTTGCAGTCATTCCTCTCTCAAACTCATCACCCAATACTGGCAAATATCTGCAAACTTCATAGCTTCCATTAATTTCCTTTTGTTATCCAGAGATAAAAAATAAGCTCATTGACTCTAAAGACCTCTCAGTGTCAGGGGAAAAAAATAAAACAGGAAAAAGAAAGAAGTTTAAGTTTAACTGTGTGTTGGGACATTAATTTTAAAAAGACTACTTCAAAGGCATGCAGGCACACTGCATGACCCAAAGCAGCCAATTTTCTTCTGTTCTTTGAGGAAATTGTTAACCCAATTTCAATCCTGCAGATAAAAGTATCTTAAGAGTTCCAGAAAGCGTCTCTTTCAAGTCATGTTTAAGCACAATGATGGAAAAATTTGTATCATGTTTGAGGCTGGCCAATTCACTTATTACTTATTTTATCTTTGAGCTTTTAAAAATTGGAAGTTATTTAATCACTAACTTAGGAATCTTGTTAATAGCAAAACGGTAACTGAGTAAAGTTAATCCCCAATGAAAGAAGTGCATGGAATTTGGAAAGAAAATTTTAGCCTAGGGACCAGGAAATCCGTCATTTCTGGTTGGAACACTAACTGCTGAGGCAACAGTTTGCAATTCTTCTGTTTTGAGCTAGTTGTTTAATAATTACATAGTGTCCAACATGTTAAACACTGTTTTGTATTAGCAAGTTTTAAGGCCAGATTGTTCTTGTTCAGAAATCCACAGACAGATCTGAAGTAGAATTGAGAATATATTTTTTTTAAAATTATTAATATTATTAAAGTTACTGGAAGACTGCCCCAATCCTTCAGATATGATAGGACTACCAGGAGGCCTGAACAGTTGCCAGGGAAAAGTGCTTGCTGTTTTCCTCAGAGTCTTAGGGAAGCAAAGGAAGCTCACTTTCAGAGCCATGGAAGCAAGTGCTTTTCTGCATAGATAGATACCAGCTCCTTCTGTGGTCTACAGCTGCCTTTAACCTGTCATCAAAATGGTTCTTGAGCTGTGAAAATCTCAATGCAAGTAAGAGGCTATCAAGCTTTGATAGCATAACTTCGGTAGTTCTAGCAGCAAGGGGCTATCAAAACTCTGGACCATACTTCCTCCAAACACAGAGCAGAAAATAAAGCTAAAGCTATGGAGACATTAATTCTCTGCTCCTTTCCCATCACTTATTCACTTGTGAAGGCAAGCCTTCGTCTGTCTAGGTTAGACTTCCTGGAGAGCCATGGAACAGAGGACAGTGATGTGTTGCCTTAGTGATCACAAGGTTTTGTTTGCATTTGTTGCCTCTTTGGTGCACGAGATGAAAGCCTCTGTAGTTATCAACCTCTTGGGAGTATCATGCAACACTTCACAGATTCTCATTATTCATACAATGGTGCACAGGATTTTAATGTAGCTTATTTGTTAACACCCCGAGAGATGATTTAGGATTGTAGCAGAAACTTAAACGTAAAAGCCAAACATCCATCCTTACTGCCAACCCACTGGTATTCTTATGACAGGCCATGGAGAATGCAAAAAGAACCACCTTGATTTTAAACCATTTCCCTTCAGACAATGCCATTTTACAGAACTACATGCTGCTGCCTCTGTACAAGTCCGCTGCAGTCCTGTTATTAACTGGTGTCTCTCATTAACCTGAGAGTTAATCATTGCTGATTCATGGCTTTGTGCTGACAAAATAAAACAATCAGAGTAATGTTTATCATCATATCTGGAGTATTGCTGAGATGGACACATTTAAGATACTGACCATCATGAATACCTCCTTTGCCTTTAAATTAAAGTAGTGCAGGCTGCAAAGTAGCACCCTGAAAGCCATGTTGTGACTAGATTGCTGTTTCAAGTTAATGCCATATTTGCTTGGCAGGCAAACTCACAATGCTGCTTAGGAATTCTCTCACACACAATTGTATATCTGACACAAACATACTAACCATACTGTTTTTTAATATTTTTTCTCAAGCTTTGTGAGTAGAGCAGTTCATGCCAATTTGAAGCTGTTATTCCAACTTGTCTGGCTTCCAAAATGGTTGAAATACCTTCTAGAGCCAACATGAGTGCATTGCTGGCTCCAAACTGCCTTGGAGCAAACAACTAGGATGCTCTTTTTGAATCTACAGGCCCACAGCACTTGCAGAGGGATTTCAGTATTCCAATTTTGTTTTTACAACAGGCCGAAAGCATTGCCAAGTGGGAAGCCACATGGGGGATTCATGCACAGCTCATCCAGGCTTTCTCTGCTAGCTATAATCAATTGGATGCCCCTGAGGCTGCGACTGAGCAGTGACTGCAGAGTTACCAAGACATGTCAGCCTGAGGGAGAGCACTTGCCATCTGCCCCATCTCCAAACCAGCATGTTGTAGAGACAACAAACCTGTGTGCTGTTGTTTATTTTTTTTTGCCTGTTTTGTTTTTCCTCTGAGTCAGAGACAACATTTTGTTTTCCTCCTTCATGGACCCCCACTGAAAATATATCAACAGATAGACCTTTCACTTCATAGCCTGGCTTTTTTTTTTTTTTTTTTTTTTTTTAGCTTGTTTCCAGAATCATCAGCACACAGCTACCTTGGAAACTTCTAGCCTCATTTCCCTTGGGATAGTGCCATCATGTATTGTAAACCCTACTCCTTGACAATGTGTCTTCTTTCATGCAGCAAGACTTCTCTGTATCTGACCCTCTCCCTCTGAGAGGTGCTCGATGCCTTACTTTCCTAGCACTGCAGCAGCAGAGCAGAATGCTTTTGGCCTGCAGGTTATCCCCTACCTTGAGACACGTTTTGAACACTGACTTGACAAACTACATCCTGCAAGGCCCTGAACCTCTGCTACAGGAGCAAGCTTGCAGATATGAGCAGTTATACACTTCACTTCCCCGTGTTTTACCTCAGTTCCCTCACCTGTAAAACACAGCTAACATTTCCCTAGCTCACAGAGGACTGTGATCATATTACTTTTATTCAGATTCACATTCAGACTATGTAGCTATAGACACCTAGCAATATTATATAAATGTCATAATTGTAGCTGCTCACCAGAATGTAGGAGGATTTATGTAAGGACACAAATGCTGACTTTTGGTGGGGGAGAAACACATATTTATTCTTCATAAATCTGAACACAACATACATGGTAAAAATTAATCTTGGAACACCATTTTTAGATCCCTCTCCCGAACTATTTCAAGGAACTATTTCTATTGAAAAGTTTAACTTTTATATTAGTCTTTGATTTGAACAAAAGGTAGAAAAAAAGGAAGCAAGGAAGACAAACTCTTCTGTGATATTTGCTGCTTACAAAAAGTAAAGCAGCAGATTTCATACTCCTCCAGATATACACTTAGATCTCTTTAAAAAGCAACAGTTATAACTAGAAAAGGTTTGAATCATGGGCTCCTGTCTCCCTTCTCAGTCATTTCAAGACTACTCAGTCAGAGGTAGGTAAATAAATTCACTAGATTGTGTCCAATCAATTCAAAATATTTTCTGCAGAGACTCCAGAAAGATAGGAATTGCTGTACTGGATCAAACCAATGGGGCATGTAATCCAGGATCCTGTGTCCAACAGTGGCCAATACCAGATGCTTCAGAGGTTAGCTGCCATTTAAGCTTCAGTGACTTCTTTGTACAACAAATGTGAATGGTGTGGAATTATATTGCAATATGATAAGAAGAAAATTGAAGATACGGAAATTGCATTTTGTGTCTGAAATACTATTCAGACCAAAGATATTACAAACTAGACGACCATGAGAAATGTTTCAAAAGACTGAAAAAGGTGTTGTGAAATCCTGTGCGGTAGTGTAGCCATCTAGCGACCATTTGTAGAAGTCTCTTTTTTTTTTTTATTTGTTTTTTGGAAAATGTGATGCAGCACCTTGAGAGCTGGGAAAGATGCTGCAGTTTTGACTGAGGAAGTAGCAGTGAAGATCTGAGAGCAGCAAGAAGTGCAAGTGTGTAGTATTTACAGATCTGGAAAACAAGATTAACGAGAGGCTGGTGATTCTGAAGGATCAAAAGGGTTATCTCCAGCATGCTCACTGCCTGCAAGAGTATCACCCCACAGCAAATAATCAAATAAAGCAAGTAGTTTGCAGAGAAGGAAGAGTTTACATGCCTTAACGCATTCAGAAACACTTGCAAATTGCTGAGACTTGCTCAGGAGGGCCAGAGTCTATCTTGTTGTTCAAGGGGTACAATTGAACAAAACAAAGAATAAAAAGGCAATAATCTAGTCTAGAATTCACAAATGAGCACACCTGATCAGAACCAAGGTCAAAAGGTCAAATCTGTCCGATGCTTTGGCTCTAGCAATGACCGGTTCCCAATAAAGGATATGTTTGGTCCCCTCCTGATCTAAAGTGGCTGGAGATTAGTGGCTTTAAGCCCCAAAGCAGGAGTCTTAAGAAATCTACCCATCCGTAAATATTTTTAACAACATTCATTATGACCACTATGGATATTCTTGAGATGCACACACATGAATATCAAGAGAATGCAGTGTAATTAACATAATGGAATTCAAACATACATTTCTAATAAAATATTTCAGTATCAACCTGGGACAATCTGCCCTACAGTTTAATTACAGACAAGCAGAGAAAAAACATTTTCTGTTTTCAGTATTGAATTCCCACATCTTTGTTTCATCATTCTTACTTTATGAAACAGAGAAAACAGAAGCACTGTGCTGTCTTATACCTGGGCTATTCTTTATTTTATGTACCTTATCAGGTTCTCTTTTATTCATCTTCTTCATATAGACTCTGTCCTGTTCATGCCACTTCCCTCATGCCCACAGATCATTGTAATTGCTATTCCTTCTGTTCTGCACTTTACCATGACATGCAGAGCAAACTTCACTCAGGTCTCAGGTTTAACATCACCAGCTATAGTGGTATACCATTTACATTGCTGCTATGGCAGACCTTTTCTTTTTGAGATAGAATCATAAATCATCTGTAGATTATGAGAACACTCAGACCCAGTCACAGCTCTGATTTTATCTTTGTCATTCCAACACTACTCTGTGTTCAGGTCATGTATAACAAAACAATTTCACTTGCACAATCACAACATTCAGAAGATGGCTGCATCTACAGAAATCATGACTACTCAGCTGGTTATTACATGCCTTCTCAGTCTGTCTTCTCATAACTGCATCTGTGGTTCTCATAACTGCCTAGATACTTTGTGATGTAAACTTTGTGTCAGGCATTGAAACTCCTCCGTGTTTGTTTAGAAGGCTTTGACTTTCAGCTGGTGTATAGCAGCTTATGACATCTCATTCCAGTCTTAGGAAAGAGAAGGAAAGTAGGTATTATGGAGTCTGAAAATAAAAATAATAAGTGTATGCAGAGGCATGCAGGCTTATTTAAAATTAGGAATACGTATCATGTTTATCCACTGCTGAATGACATAACAGCTAGCAATGTTAAACCTGATTAAATTCCACCCCCTTCCTCTGCCCATGAATTGCATCAAAATGTGAGGCAAACACATGTAGTAATAAAAGAAAAACAAATAATTAAATATATTTCAAGTTTGAAGTCAATCGATATTTGAAGAAGCCTTCTGCTTCTTCAGAATTTTTCCAGAAATACTGCTTGCAGAAGTCCATAAAGAATCTCATCACAGTCCTGTACATGGTACTATTGAATGTGCTTGTTATTTTTCTCAATACACATCCTTTTCAGTGAAATCCCACTACAGAGTCATGTTCCATGGGTTTTCTTCCATGTATGCTCTTCACAGTTGCTATTTGTCAGGAAACAGCCCCTAATCTCCAAAGTGTGACCTAATTTCTCCACTTCTGGCTGTATGACCTTGAATCCGGCTCCTTCAAAAATAATTTTGCTCAAAAATCCAGACTAACTGTAGCCCAGTTCATTCTACAAAACTAAACTGTCATTTTTCATCTATGTGTTATCCACAAACTTTGTTAGCGATGGTTTTATACATTCTTCTGAAATATTGAAAAACATGAAAGGAACTCAGCCAAAAA
Source organism: Nothoprocta perdicaria (assembly GCF_003342845.1). Classification (NCBI taxonomy): domain Eukaryota; kingdom Metazoa; phylum Chordata; class Aves; order Tinamiformes; family Tinamidae; genus Nothoprocta; species Nothoprocta perdicaria. The sequence continues at coordinate 219,283 of NW_020455565.1, forward strand.
GAGATCCCCAAGGAATATTAGCTGCAAATGCTTCTTTTGCAAGACAATTCCCTTTTCATAATCACTATTCAAGATTTATTGGTCAGCCATTTTAATCCATTTAATGTGTGCTACATTTAGATTACCCACTGCTAACCTTTAATTAGAAACTTGCATGGCACCAAGTAAGATATCTTGAAGAGGTATATCACTGTCAACTTTTACTATCATAGACTGAGCTTATAATTTCATCAAAAAACTAACCAAATTTCACAGTACATATTTTCAACAAAAGAACACTGAAATGCATGAAGTGTGCTCTTATTTCTTTTCTCTTCCATTTTTTTTAATCAAATTCAATGTTAGCCAGATCAGCCTTTAATTATCTGGAATTTTTAAGTATCCTTTCAAAAAGGTGATTGAGAGTCAATACCTCCCTAACCTGTCTGCTGGAAAGATAACCCTGCGAGGCACAAACGGTCCTAGAGGTTTCTGCAGTGCGTTGATGACAACTTTTTGGCACAGGTTGTGGAGGAGCCGACGAGGAGAGGTGGGCTACTGCACCTGGTACTAACAAACAGAGAGGAATTCATTGGAGACGTGAAGGTGAGGGGCAGCCCTGGCTGCAGTGATTATGAGTTTGTAGAGTTAGGATCCAACGAGGAGAAGGCAGGACAATAAGTAGCCTTGCAACCATGGACTTCAGGAGAGCCAACTTTAGCCACTTCAGAGACCTCCTTGGGAGGATCACACGGGCTAGGGCTCTAGAAGGAGGAGAGGCCCAAGAGAGCTGGTTAGTTTTCAAGCAGCACACGCAGCAACAGCTCAGTTTTCCTCCACGCTCAGCAACAGTGCATCCCTCTGTGTAAGAAGTCAGGCAGAGGAGGCAGGAGACTTTCATGGATGAGCAAGGACCTTGTGGCAATGCCCAAGCAGGAGAAGGCAGTATACAGAACGTGGAAAAAAGGATGGGCCCCTTGGGAGAAATACAGGAACTTCATCAGGGATTGCAGAGATCAACGAGGAAAGCTAAGGTGCATTTGGAATGTAATCTGGCAAGGGATGATTAAAATACCAAGAAAAACTTCAAATATATTAACAAAAGGAAGGTCAGGGAAAACGTGGGTCAGCTAGTGGGTGGGTGCCCTGGTTACAAAAAACACAGAGAAAGAAGAGTTGCTGAATGCCTTCTTTACTTCGGTGTTTACCAAGGGCAGCCCTCTAGAATCCCAGGCTCTAGGGACAAGAGAAGAGAACTGGAGAGACGAAGACTTGCCCCAAGTAGGGGAAGATTGGGTCAGAGAACACCTAAGGAAATACAACACCCACAAATCCCTGGGCCCTGATGGGATGCACCCCAGAGTGATGTGTGAGCTGGCGGATGTCTTAGCCAAGCCACTCGCTGTCATCTTTGAAGGGTCCTGGAGAACGGGGGAGGTGCCAGAGGACTGGAAGAAAGCCAACGTCACTCTGGTCTTCAAAAACGGCAAGAAGGAGGACCTGGGCAACTACAGGCCGGTGAGCCTCACCTCCATCCCTGGCACAGTGATGGAACAGCTCATCCTGGCTGCTGTCTCCAGACACGTAGAGGAGAAGGAGGTGCTCAGGAGTAGCCATCATGGATTCACCAACGGGAAATCATGCTTGACTAACCTGATAGCCTTCTGTGATGGAGTGACTGGCTGGATAGATGAGGGCAGAGCAGTGGATGTCATCTATCTGGACTTGAGCAAAGCTTTTCACATCCGTCCCTCACAACATTCTCCTGAGCAAGGTTCGAAAGTGTGGGATAGATGAGTGGACAGTGAGGTGGATTAGGAATTGGCTTGATGGCAGGGCTCAGAGGGTGGTGATCAGAGTCAGCTGATATCCCAGAGGGCTGCACTGCCATCCAGAGGGACCTGAACAGACTGGACAATTGGGCAGTGAGAAACCTCATAAATTTCAACAAGGGCAAGTGCAGGGACTGCACTTGGGGAGGAATAACCCCAGACACTAGTACAGGCTGGGGACTGACCTTCTGGAGAGCAGCAGAGAGGGATCTGGGTTTCATGGTGGATGACAAGATGACCATGAGACAGCAGTGTGTCCTCGTGGGCAAGAAGGCCAATGGAATCCTGGGGTGCATGAAGAAGAGTGTCTCCAGCAGGTCGAGAGAGGTGATTGTCGCCCTCTATTCAACCCTGGTGAGGCCACATCTGGAGTAGAGTGGGCAGTTCTGAGCTTCCCAGTACAAGAGGGATGTGGTGCTGCTGGAGAGAGTCCAGTGCAGGGCTACAAAGATGATTAGGGGCCTGGGACATCTGCCCTACAAGCAAAAGTTGAGAGAAATGGGCCTGTTCAGCCTGAAGGGGGACCTGATCAGTGTCTATAAACACCTCAAGGGAGGCAGTGAGGAGGAGGGGGCTGGCCTCTTTTCAGTGGTGGCCAGCGATAAGACTAGAGGGAACGGCCACAAACTGAAGCATCGGAAGTTCCACAGGAACTTAAGAAAAAGATTCTCGACAGTGAGGGTGACAGAGCCCTGGAACAGGCTGCCCAGAGAGGTTGTGGAGTCTCCTTCTTTGGAGATCTTTAAAACCCATTTGGATGCAGCCCTGTGCTATGTGCTCTAGGCAACCCTGAGTGTGCAGGAGGTTTGGACTAGATGACCTCTAGAGGTCCCTTCCAACCTTAAGCATTCTATGATTCTATGATAACCTCCCTCAATTCACACATCTCACATCCTCCTCTGAAAGGCCCTTCAAAAGTCAAAGTCAAAACTTACATATTTATTTTCAACTTTCACAGTCATTTTTTGCATAACACTCAAAGTACCTGCTGCTCTAATTATTACCCTAATTTCAAAGCACTGTACATTCTTGTAATATTTTTCTAGAGTATCAACAAAATTACATCATCCTAGAAGGATAACAAAGTCCACCCTTTGCTATTGTATGGTGAGCAAATTTATTTATTTGGCTTGACTTGCTCATAGGACACATCTTTTCCTGAGAAAGCATGCTAAGCATTGCTAATGACATAACCATAAAGAACAACTAATACATGGCCCTGTAAATAGTTGGGGGTAAATATACATCGGATCATACCATTACTTTAACTATCCTGTCCGCTGGACTTCACTGCCACATCATTCCCAGGCATCTCTGCTCCCTGCCTTGTGAAATCCCAACCATAACGCCCAGATACATCTGCCTTGGACCAAGCAGCTCTCCTGAACTGTCAGCTACAGGACTGGCCTCTACTCTAGCTCCCATCTGCTCTCTTGCCCACCATTTGTGCAGTCAGGATGGGAGGGCAGGAGTTTCACTGGCAGCAAGCTCTCCACTCATTGTTGCCACTCTTTTTCCTTTCATGCCTATTCCCACTCTGCTTCCAGGCTTTACTGTCCTCCAAGGAAGAAAAAGTCAACAGGAAAAACAGACTAATCCTCACAAGGGCCTCATGGGCTTCATGGTAGTGGAAGTCAATAGCAAATCAGCATAGAAACCTGCCCCCTGTCAAACTGTAAGACAATATGGGTCAGCACCCCTGGACAGAGAAGTAAAGGTACAGAAAGATGTAGGTGCAAATCAAGATGAAGGAACTCAAAATACAGTAAGTCAGCATGTAGCACAACTGCAGAGAGGTCTGATGTGCTGCACAACATGACAAAGTGGGCTGTTACTGCTTCTTGGGTGAATACTTTACACATGGGCAGCACTTCTGGTCCTCAGAGTTTTTCATTAAAGTATGAAAAGACAATGGAGGTCACCTGTGAGTAACATCATTACTGACATTAAATACAAAGACTTAGATGGAGAAGGATGGCAAAAGCTGGTGATAAATAGCAACTTCCAGTAAGGATCATTTCTCTTCCATTTATTCTCCACCATCTGACATTTTACTGGCTGGGGAACTGAGGGTTAAACACATGTGTTTCCCAACCTGCTAGCAGATCCCAATGCGCTGATAACCAATTCAAATAAATTCAGGTATCATGAGCTTTTGGTTAGTACTTTCCTATTCCTATTTCCTGTTCTTCCCAGGTGAGAAATGAGGCATTCTGGTCAGTGAACCCAGCTGTCAATAGTAAAGTAGTCAAGGTAATGTTTGTCACAGACACATAATTCCCATTTCATCTCCATCTTATGGTCAAAAATACTAATCAGTTGTGTCTTCCCTTGACTGCTTCAAGGGAAGCTGGCCTTTTCTCAGTTATCTCCTTTAATATCTCTTTAATAACAGAAAGCATTATTTCTATGCTCCCAGTGCAGTGACAGCTCAAAAAAACAAACAGTTCTGTTACAGAGACAATGACTACATCAGTCACTGATTTTGTAATTCAATTTATGATGTTCTTTGTCTTCACACTTCAGCTGGGATTTACACACTCCTGAGGACACAGTATTCAACATTTTATTTCTGCATTTAATACTAGAAATGGTCACGAATGACAAGTTCAGACACAACTGCCAGCTCCCACTGTAGTTGAAAGGATTTGGCTACAACATTCTGGCTTAGGTGTCTCTCTAGTACTGTAGGAGATTAAACCCAGCAGGCTGTTAATAGCAACTCTGCTTTCTATGTTATATACAAAGCCCTTCCTCACTGCCTAAAAAAAAAGTGAAAAAGAAAATCAATGTAATAATTTATCTACACTGACAGAAAACTCAACAAAAAACACATACCACAAATAACCAAGTAGAGATGAGACAGAAAGAGAATTTAACAGCAATAGAAAAAAAATGTCATGGGCAGTTTATTTAGTGGAGTCTACATTCCCATTTCCTTCTACAGCCCAACAAGTTTACACACGCGTCCTGCTACATTTCTTCATGTGGACTGGGCTTTAAAAAAATAACTAAATAAAATAAAACACTTTCTCTTTTCTTCTGGTCTTCTGTTGCATCAGGGTTTCTCATGATTTTCTGTGCACTCAATTTGAATTAGTTTCTTTCCTCGATTTTCCGTTTTTTTTCAAAACATTTTCTGAGTCTACACATATCCGTTCATCTAACTCATCTATCAAGAGTTTTTCCAGCCATCCCTTTAACCTCTGTAGACAGGGATTTTAGCCAGACTTTTATCATTTTTACGTTCACTGCTGCTGCCTGCTGTCACAAGGTCACCCTTGGAAATGACATTATAACTCAATGGATACTTTTTCACTTAATAAAAACTACAGCACACTGTATGTATATCAATCATATTGTCTGGGGACTGAATACGGAAGAGTCAAAGAGGGATGAATGCTTCCTTCTGATCAGTTTTCAAGTGCATAGAGATGGTAGCTTCTTTGCCAAAATATGGTGCGTGAGTAAGCCCAGTGTCAGACTGTGGGAACACTCTGGAAATTGCTTTGGTGGCATTGGGCTCTCCCCGTCATATTTTCTTTGCAGCAAACAAAAAAGTTATGATTGAGGAATAAGAGAGAGACATGTGTCAGAACTAACATCATAGCATCATAGGCAGTAATTTGAGGGCTATTTGCGCATTACATGGGATAAAGTTTGGGGAGGTCATTGCAGAATTTGGAGCAGACAAATGCTGAGCTGAGGAGGCAAATTCACCAAATGGTGCCTACCCAGTAAGACCACTCATTTGAGGAAATACTCAGCATAATGTAATTTGTAAATTACTCTGAGCAAATACTCTGAGCTCACCTCACTCAGAGGTCACAACTCTGGATTTGGCCCCTGCTCTTAGTAAGGAACGGGGAAGTAACTATGGACAAAATTGCTTTAGGCACGGTTTATTCAAAGAAGTCCATGACACAGAAGAGCATCTTTGATAGACATGTAGTCTGGTCTCTCTTTTTACCTAAATTAACACTTTTCTCTCTCCTTTTTTTTTTTCTTTTTTGGTTGTAAGGCAGCTCTAAAAGCCATTAAAACAGAAAGGAAAGAACACCGGGAAGCTGTATTAGGTATAAATCACAGTGAAATTAAATCTTTTAAAGTAACAGTTAAAAAAAAAAGAAGAGAGCGAGAGAGAAGACACTTTAGGTTCAAACTCAATTCAAGGGCCACAGAGAGGAGAAAAGAATGGAGATTTTGCAGTCACTACTCACTGCACAAGCCCACAGTTCTGTAGGCACTATGAATGAGCAAGCCTGGTACCTCCATGCATCATGGACAAGCACAGCCCATGAGCTCACCCACATTTGCACAGCAATATGTGCTAGCTAAGCATACCGTGAACTTGAGCTTTTTTTCAGCTTCAACTCTAGATACCTAGGCCAAGGGGCCCATGAGTGGCCAGGCCTCTTCTTGCTTCTGCTCCCATCTCTGCTCAGTGCCCATCTCAACCTTCCCAGCTCTACACACACAGCTGCTAAGACAATAGCAGCTAGTAAGTTCACATACAAGGCTTTTACTTCCTCTTTCTCTGGATGTCAGCCCCACCTCTCCCCTATTATTTCCTGACTCCAGGAAAGTAATGAGTTTCCTACCTCCCAGAGCCAGCAGAATTTATTTAGCCCCTTCCCTGTAGAATCAATGCAATTGGCATTGACTGCCAGCTCCATGCCGCTTTAAATGAAACACTTCTGTTAATGTTAGAAATGGATTCGAAAGTTAACCTCTGGATCTTGACTGCAACTCAAACTTGGGAGCATCCAGTTACAAAGATGGGCCCAAGATAATATATCCTTTCCTTAACTAGACACCAGACTTCTCTAACAGAGATTTTAACAGGCCTTTACAAGCAGAAAGGCAACTTCAGGTTCATTATAGCAGGAATACTCTGCAATCTGTCCCAGAAATCTTTCTAGCCCAATGCAGAGGGCCTTGATATTTAGTAAAGGTCTCCTTATCAGCAGAGTCAAGTTTTAGACATAAACAAAGTAAAAGAGTAAGGTAGCAGTCTGATGGAAAGCTGCAATATCACTGTCTTGAATTCAGTCAATGCTGGCTTTTCATTTTTTCCTGGTCCTTGAGGATGACAAGTCTGTCGCATGAGAGTATATTCACCAGGTCCTCTCCTCCTTGTTTAAATCCAAGAGTTGTTTATTGGGTGCTCAGCCAAAAAACCTTCAGCACTGCTGGCTGTGAAGGAAGAAAGGAGTATGGTCAACCCCTATTCCTTCTCACAAGTAGATGGAGAGGCCACATAGCAGAGAGGTGGATGGGAAGTCAGGAAAAGAGGGTTGGTACCTGGCCTTCTCCTTCTGTCCCAGGGAGGTCCCAATGCCAACAGGTGAGAAACGCCAAGGCCAGCCTTCATTTTTTTTTCTCCATCACTAGAAGCCTTGGACAGACTATATCCAAAGTTTAGGCTTGGAGAGATATCAAAGATATTTCTTGTCTTCATCTTGCTTTTGGCTTGGAACAGAATGGGAAAGAGAAAGGGGTCTAAGAGGGAAGCAATGCAAGGAGAAATTTATCTCAGATGAGAAAAAGGATGCAGACAAAAAGGGGTTTTACATAATGGAAAGAAATGATCAGCTCAGCCTACTGGTTAGAGGCAGCAGGGAACAGCTCCAGAAAACAGAACCTTTTTGCATGTTTCTGGCTCAAAACATAATTATGACAAGAATAAGGAGGCAAGCAAAAATGTCAGATTTTTAGTCAGGCACTCAAACAAGTCAGCATAATGCTTCAAATTTAGCCCATTCAAAGGGAAAATTCACTTCAAATTCACTTTCAAGTTCAGGGCTAGTTGATTTCTCTCACTACTACTGCCATCCTAATAATTAATCACGTTTATTCAGTGAATTTTCTATGAAAGAAGAATTAGAGGTATAAACTCTTTAAAGTAAGGAACACTCCTTATCTAAGTTTGCAAAATGCCATATAAATTCACCGTGTTATATAAGCTATCAATATAAGCAAATCACTTGTCCCTTTCTCTTAGAGTCATGCTGCAGGAACTAAGGAAATGGCACAGAATAAGGCAAGTCCCTCCTCCCTGGAGTTTTAGCGCTGTGCTGTGAGCACCACTGACTGATAACTTCAGCTGCAGCCCCTTATGCCAGTCATTAACCATCAAACTCATTTCAGTAAGAAACTCTCCTCCAGTACAAACACAATAGCTTTGATTCATGAAACTTCTGATGCTCTCTTTTCCTGTGACCTGAAATGAGAGCTTTTGGAATCTTAAAACAATCTTTTTTTTTTCCCCCCCTTTGAGGCTGATTCTTACTTTATTGTCCTCCTCATCTTCTTAAAGCGACCACTCACAGAATACAAAAATGTAGAGGAAAACAGGAAAGGTGCAGAAGAGTGAGCCACAGTGCCCTACATTTCTCTCCAAAGGCAGTAAAAACCACCATGAACTGCATGCCGATCAAATGTTTGCTACTATAACATTTACCATTTAAATTTCATACTTCTTACTTGAAAGCATTAGGGAACCCTTGGTTGCCCTTTTCCCCTGCTGGCCTTTAGAAAGAAAATAGGATGACAGCAAACCTTGGACTGCTTCTGCTGGACTAAGGGAAGGGGCTTGGATTAGGATTCTTACATTTTCAGGAGAACCTTGGACTGCCTCTGCTGGACTAAGGGAAGAGGCTTGGGTCAGGATTCTTATATTTTCAGGAGAATGATATTACATTTTGTGGTGCTGAGCATTCAGCACCACTTTTCTCATTTTTATCCTGATGGAATTGATATAATTTCCACAAAGGCTTAAAACATCTGATGAGTCAGATATGCAAGATATGACATTTTTCCATCCCTAGATTCTGCCAGTTTCATGGTGTTAGAGGATTTTCCTGGAACATAAGGATGCAAACCACTCCCCTGCAATCAAAGATGATGTTAAACCACTTTCTCCAAGGGCTCCCCAAATTCAACAGGAGGATAACATAGTATTGTCATTCTCAGGTTCAAGCTTTTATTTATTTTTCTTTCTTTCTTTGAATCCTCTCATTTGTGAAAATAAACCCTTTCTTTTCCCTGTTTCATGAAGTAAAATCCTTATTATTCTCTCAACAAAACACCTATGGCAAGGCAGTGTCCTCATCTTCTGTACTACAGACTCAAAAAGTAAACCAGACCAGAAGAGCCAACAAAATAGTTTTGTGATGATAAAAAAAAACACATTTTTACCAAAACAGAAATATGTTCAAGGGAACAAAATAACTTTAATTAAAGGGAAAAAAAAAAAGCAAGACAACAAATACAGGAAATGAAATAATGTGAGATGATCAGAACTTGTGAGTATTTCTAAACTGACTTTTTTTTTTCCCTTAATTTATATTCCAAATAAATATTTGGAACTCCCTACTTTTCTCTCCAATTTAAAACAGAAAAATTTTTGAACTATTTCCTAAGGGACAGAACTTCCATAATCCATAATGTTCTAGTATGTGGCATAATGTGGCATTAATGCTCTTCATCTAGTGGATTATGGTATGATCTAACTGCCATGGTGACAGAGTATGATCTCAATGAAGATTTATGGCATGGAACAATAAATGTAGACAGGACAGAAAGCTAGGCAAGTGCAGCACTGTGTCCTCTGATAAGGAGGATGCATCTTCTGGACAGCTTTAAATTCCCTCATATGAACTCCTGTGCCATCTGCTGGCCCCTTCACAAAGCACAGCTACATGTTTTGGAAACTTTATATGTTTCACACTAGTGACACTCTTCATAAAAATCCTGGTTCACATGCAAAAGTGAACCTTGCCCTCACTCTCCAAAAGCAGAGAGAGAACATGCCATTCACATTGATGAAGATAATGGATGAAACACGCCACATAGCATATTTTAGGAAGGAGCTATACAATAGGGCATTCTTCTGGTTCAAATTTGGCCATCCCAGTGATAAATGCCAAATTGCAACAGATTTCAATGAACTCAGTAAGCAGCTTCAACTCTAGATCGTTCTACCAAGCTGTACTGTGTGGTTATGGTCTTCCACCTCCTCCTTCTCCCATCCGAACCCACCCTTCAGAGGGTTCTACCAGAGACTGTCCCAGGAATCTCTGGACTCTGGCTTCATTCACCAGGAATTAGCTGGTCCCATTTTCAAAAAGCTCATTTGTTGATACATGCTGTCTCTGTGGCACTGTAACATCACCATTTTGGCATGCTTTCAAGTCAAGTTACGACTTTGCCTTGGAAATGGATGTTCAGGTAGACTCCTCATCCAAGTAAGCAATAGTCAGAACACAGTGCAGATGAGAGTAAGCCAAGTCCTAGTCTCAGAGAGTCCAGCCTACATGCAGAATCTTCATTTGCTGCAGGAGTATCCAATCCAGACAATTCTGGAAGCCTCTGCCTCTTCTCTCTGCCTGCAGCATCCAATGCCTCTTCTGCCCAGATGTCCTCTGCAAGGCAGATTTTACTTCAATATGAAAGCCACCTAGATGAACTTTGTGTCAAGCCCCAGGACTAGAAGTGAAGCAGGAGGGTAGGTTGTTTAGTTTTGTTTTTCCTAACACTTAGTTTCTAAAAAGACCTTTAAATGTCAACAAGAATGGTGATGTAGATAAGGAATAATAATACCTACCATTTTTGGTAACAAATGAATTTATTTATCCAGTTATTTTCAACTCCCATCCTGACCACTACTCTGACATGACCAAGAATAAGAGTTGATCCCCAACAGGTTGGGATAGGAGCTGGGAAATATGTTGGTATGTATCAGAGAGATCCTGCAAGTTAATAGTAAATTCTAAATACAAAAAAGAGCAGGAGAAAAAGAATGAAGCCAGGAAACCAGGAATGGATGGAAAAGAATATCTCATCATCCTAAGCAGCTAGCAAATGCAGCAAGGAGAAAACAAACAAACAAAGAAGAGAGGGAATTTATGGAGAGTTCCAAGTATTAAAATATTCACCATGTAGAAAATCATTCTATTTTATAAGATGAGACAGGGAATGCTCTTCACCTAAACTCAAAAAATAGCATGCAAAGTGTTTCCAGTTTCTTTTTAAAATGTATTTTATGCCACATTTACATTTTCATTATTTAAAGAGCTTTTCAGTAATCCCTCCTGCTGGGAAGGAGATGACCACAGTCCCACAACTGTTTACCTTTGTTTACAGCTGGAAACACAGGCATAGATTTGTTCTGCTTCAATGAGAACCCAGACGAATTTGATTATTGCTTTCCAACATACAAAAAGGTTGTTGGTAAGAGTCTCGTTTAGGGGAAAAAAAAATATTGAAAGCTGATTTTAGCTGTCCTTGCAATTTTTCAGAATGATAGATGTGAAGGAATCTAAAGGGCAGATAGTCCTTTTACATGTAAAACTGCACTCAGACTGGAAAGCTCTATCAGCTGGGATAAGACTAGATGGAGGCTCAGTTGTTCCCAGCAAGACTCCAGGTCCCACTACTGAGAGAAACGTTTGCCCTGATTCTGGCAAAGATGCCATCTGCATGCATCATTCTGCTCTGCAGTGGGAAGGTGCAGTTTGCCAGGGAGAGGTTTTGCATGCTTCACAGGTGCAAGAGGTACAGGCAAGGCTCTTGCATGGCATATCCACAAATGACACATGAGTGTCCCCAGTGCAGACCAATTCCACCTTGGAGCTGACATGTACACTTCTGTGCAATCTCTGATGCACAAGGAGGTCTTTCAGCTTAAAACCGTTAGCTTTAAGAAAGCTGGGGTTTTAAGATGTCTAGGAAGTAATAGGCTTTCAGTGGAGGCTGCTTTGAATGATCACGAGATGGAGGAGAAAAATTTTAAGCACTCCTATTGCACTTATCCCCCACTAGTCTCTTATCTTGCGGTAGGTGGTAGGTCAAAATCCGCTAGTGGGCTTTTGACAAATTTAGAGTACCTTCAGACAAAGGTGCTAAGTGAGCAGAAGTGTTGATCCATATGCCAGTGCTTGGGGAACTGGTTCTCCTCTTCTTCCCCTGCTCCTTGCCGTACCCACCTCCTATCTAGTAATATTGCACAACCTGATGAAGGTTACATATAGAAGAAAGTTTTAGCTGAGGAATGAACACTGCACAAGCAAAAGGCAAGTACCATCAGATCCTTGCAATGTGGAAGGATAAAAGCAAAAAGGAAGTGGACACAAGTGTAACCTCACCAATAACATGATATTGCCACTGCTAATAACAGGCCACAGGCTTGGCACTCAGCTTGCAAGGCCTCAGGACTGAAGCTTATCTGTCTCTCTCTGGCTGAACTTTTCCTGATCTGCCAGCAGCTTTGTTTTACTTGGTTTAACTATAATAGCAATTTTTCTGACGACAAGATAATTATGCCTGCTTTGTTTTACTTCTGTTTATATTTGTAAAATACAACTGTATTTTTATACAGACAGTGGTAACAAGCAGTTATTCTATGTAGAATGAAATATATATGATCAGAACATAATAACAGCATGTAGAGCAATACTGCACTGCCCCAAGGAAGGACCCCAGATGTGAGGCAGAGGAGCACAGACAGAATGCAATAGGAGTGGGGCACAGGCTGGCACTGAAGACCCTGATTATAAACAGCTCAACAGTGGTCAGCTGCAAAAATGCAAACTGGAGCTGAACAAAACTGGTTTTAGAGCTAAGAACATCTGTCGTATGTGAAGGGCACCAAACAGAGTACATTCACATGTAAAGTAGAACTGTAAGCCAATGGAAATAGAGCAAGGTCTAAAGGCATGTTAAAAGGTGAGTCCAAAACAGGCAGAGAGAAAGAAGGTAAGAGTGAAGAAGCAGCAGATGTCAGAACATCTCCCGTGTTCCTTCTTAGATACTGCTGTCTCTCCAGCAGATTCACTTCTCCATTGCCACACTGAAGCTACTGACCTTGGGGCCCAGAGGAGTGCTGGAACGAGTATTGCATCATGGAAAAGGGGTAGAAAAGACATGCATGCATAAGAACTGTAGCTGCATTGTTGTTGTTATTATTGAGATTTTCTTGCTTTATTTTTTTTTAATTTTCTGCAATATTCCTTTTTATATAATAATTATTTCTAATAGTGATCTCTAAATTCAACTAATTTCAATTATACTACTGAAATTCTTGCACTTACCTGCAAAGTGGGTTTTCTTTTTGCTCATATACAAGTTTTAAAGCATAACAATAGGGAACAGGAATCATCTACAAGCAGCGAGAGAGATGGCCCTGCCAAGTCAACAAACTGAAAACACCCTATGCACCATTTGGCTAGCAATTGGAGCATTACAAAGCTATATCACAATAAGGGAAAGAGGAAAGAGCAAGAAAATGTCTTGAGCTGAACGTAACAGCTGCCATAATTGACAGTACAAGCGTGGCTGACGGGCATGTCTCTAGATCAGATTATTAGAGCGGGGCAAGCAAATCTTTTGTTTCCCTTCGCATATTTTTTGTTTGTGTTTTACATCAGCAAAACTTGGGCTCCAAATGTGATTTCAAAATAAAAACATGGTTTTCTTTCTTCCTGAGAAAGCTAAGGAAACTTTCAGGCTTCTTCAGGAAGGCTTTTTACGAGCTTTATACTTGTGAAAAGTTCTATTAAATCTGACCAAAATTCACAAAACAGCATTGGTTTAACTGATTCTCAATTTTCAGGCAATATGCTATTTGAACATAAACGATAGAAAAAAGTTTGCTTGGAGAGAGACTTGCCTAACTCGAAACAAATTAATGTTTCCAATGTAGACCCAGAGCATTCAGTGGGAAAAGTCACATCCACCATGCCTCCTCCTTTCTCTTGCTCCCCCATCACATTTAGAAGACAAGTGGATGTGTGACAAGGTAGAATGAGAGAAATTATGGTGTTTTTCTAACTGATCACAATACTGAAGACTAAATACTTTACTGTGAAGAACCAAGAAAGTTGCTTGTGCCCAAAGAAGTCTCTCTGGCACATCATAGGCCTTCCAGGGTTCAGTTCTTGGGATCAAAAAGAAATGTCAGTATATTTACTCCAAGCAACAGCTATCAAAACAGGCAACAGAGGATGAGAGCCCACAATGCTGGAGGCCCACTGCCATTCAGTGAGTTGAGCACAGTGGAAAGAAATCATTTTAAAATGCAGCTTCCTTATGCTGCAGGACCTGGGAACTTCTATGAGATCCACAAAATAGCTGCTAAATACAGGCAGGCGCCTGTACAGGTGTCAGCCTTTCATGCAGAGACCTTCTGCATTACATAACCTCCACCAATGCAGCTCTTCTCCACAGGACTCCAAGTTCATTCCCTCACTCACTCCAAATGGATGGCAGGTACCTAGCTCATCCTGCCACCAGGCTACTATTACATTATAAATCAGCCTTCACATTCTCAATGCATTAACTTTCTGCAGGAATTTCTGCCAACTTCCCTTGCTAGGATGGGTGGGTTATAGAGAAGTCAAAGCAAGTCAAATACTTTTTATTGCTATTGAGGAAGATGTTCTCCTCAGAGACACAAGGGAGAGGAGGACAAGGGAGGGGACAAGGGAGATGGGGAATGTTGACATACTATAATCATTTTATAAATGATGACAACAAGCTTTCATTTTATTATCAAGACATATGAAATCATTTTTGAAGTTGGAAAAAGAGAGATATTTTCACTGAAAAAAACATCAATTTTTAATCAAAGCCAAGAATAAGAAAAATGGGGGATACTAGCCAAGATCTTAAAATTTTATAGGGTTTTGTTGGAGGATTTGAGAACTTGGGAGGCAGGGAGTCATATTAAAACAGATTAAAACAGGCTGTTTTTTTTTTTTTTGAATTAGGGGATGGAAAGCTCATGAGTTCCTATAGTATACTTGTACTCCTATGGAAGTCCTTACACACACTGCTGTTGATGCTTGAATTTCTGCAAAAGTTTGCACAAATTCAAGGAGAGAATAGAAAAGTTTGTGACAAAAAAAATCCAGTAAGGTTTATTAAATACAGACAAAACCTCATGTGGCTCAGGAAGTCCCTAAAGAAAAATGACTGTCAGCTAGGAGAGTATTAGGGGAAAATATGACATGCATTTTGTCCTTCACTGGTGCCTAGTGATCCATATGGGGTCACTGCCAGTAGGCACTGTAGGATACAGGGCTACTTGCAGTTTTGGCCTGGGCCAGTACATCTGCCCATATGTGATGCGAGGGAGCGAAATTTACTGTTACCCCATTTCAGAGAAGTGAGGTGCAGAAAAATAAGTCCACGCAGCAAATCTGTGCTATACTGTGATTACAAACTACCTATTCAAAGCCTGCACAAGGATTCAAGTTATCCTTCCTTGCTCAATGTACTACACAAATGGATTTCAGGAAAGAACAAATTCTGCAGTCACAGAATCACAGAATGGTTGAGTTTGGAAGGGACCCCTAAAGATGATGTCATCCAACCTCACTGCTCAAGCAGAGACATGAGCACATGGCCTAGAGCACATGGCACAGGGTCACAACCAGGCAGGTTTTGAAGATCTCCAAAGGAGTCTCCACAACCATTTTGGGCAGCCTGTTTCAGTGCTCTGTCAAACCTGCAATGCTACTCCAGTAGGCACTGAAATCCTTAATAAAAGTGAACAACGAATTGCTTCTGGAACAATTTCACTACAGCCCATTTGCTCCAGGGTATTTGCCATCTTGTCTTTGCACGCCAATCGCTGATGCTCCTTCAGGCAGTTAGTCACTTGTCTGATGTCTGAATACTATTTATTACTGACTCATTCCCAAGCTGATTCCATTCAAAAGTCAGAGAAGCAGTCACATGCTCACAAGGCAATAAAGAATTTTTTTTATGGTATAGCTTACTATGTGCTCTCTCCAGTATGCAATGGGAATAATAGACGCAGTAAACCACATGAGGCAATAAACATCTGTTATAATTATTTAAAAGTCTTAGAATGGCTTCATTGTTTAATTGCTGGCAAAAAGCCATTTAATGCCCTTATATAGCTTTCCCTGCTAGAAACACCTTCCCTTAAAGATAAGGCATTGAAAATGCAAACACTTATTATGATCCTGCACTGTAACAGCTATGCTATAATATATGCCATACCTGCAGGTTTCCTGCGTTCATCATCACTTCCTGCAGGAACAGGGGACTCCACACCAGGAGGAGTACATGGAGAGCAGAGCAGAGGCAGTTAGTATTGGTCCATGAGCACCCCCACTCCAGCAATCCACTCAAGAAGGGAAGCAGAGAGATCGCTTAGATTGTTAGCTATGATGAACACATCATAACTAGACAAAAGTAATGCATATGAAGAAAATAACACACAATGTGCCCAAAAAAACCCCACCCCCACTTTAGTAGGATTAACTGTGGGCTTCCAGGAGCCTCTGGGACAAAAACAAAGGAAGAATCAAGGCCATTACTCAGCAAGATTTTGTCTAGGGAGATGCATATTTTTAAAGGAGTATGCATGTTTCTAGTACAATGTTAAGTTTGTGCTGTAGAGATTATTGTGCCATTGCATACACATCTTCTTCTGAAAAGTCACCTACTAAAGTAGAAGCTCGATGACTAAGAAATATCTGAGCTAAAGCTACTTGCATAACTCCATTCCTTCATCTTCTTCAAGTTAAAACATAGTCTTTAATTACATGGTTTTAAATTATATTTTTATACAAAAATGTTGTCTTCCTCAGTGAACAGCTAAATATTTATTTTTATCTTGCTACTGTATTGTAAGGCACTTATCCTTATGTATATCACATCATCCAAACTCTGCCTCAAATGTTTATTCTTTCTCCCAGCTGTTCCCACTGCAGAATCTTAGGCCACACCTAACCTATCCTCATAGCTTGGTTTGGATAGCTGGAAATACTTTCTGTGTGTTATTAGCACAAAACAGAGATAGGGAGGTTTTAGACAGGCCTATCAAAACTTTCATCTAATTTTGAATACCCAGTTTGAGTCCATGGGTTCGTTTTCCAAGGTGCAGAGCCTTTTCTTCACCTGTCATATACACAAAGCTTCAAACAACTGCATCTACAGTCAACTCTCAAAACGTGGTCCTATCCGCTTTACATTGGACAGGTAGAAAACAAGGAGCACACACTTTATGGTCACACTTTCAGCTTAAGGTATACAAACTAAGTTTGTGGCTGAGAAAAGATACAGGACCTACTTCTCTGCACTGGCATAGTGTGGCACACTGGCTCCCCACTGAGACCATCTTATAACTTTCCTCAATATTCTGCCTCATTCATTGCACATTTGCAGACCCTCCAGCAAGCAAAGCCAGAACCTTCTAGCAAAGCCAATGACAAAACAAACTTTCTCCTTTTACAGTCCTGCTCTATTTCATTAATTTTTCTACTGTTGTCTTGGGCGCCACTGAAGCAGACATCTGCAGAAAAGATAACAAAAAGTGGTATTTTAATTAAAGCCTATGTTGCCATGCACACAAAGCACCAAGTTATAGTTGTATTATATTGCTGTGTCCTGGCTTTTGAGAGGTAGAAACTGGGATCAAAACATTCTTTGTATCCTGGTTTGTGCAAAAAACAAAAAAACAAAAAAACAAAAAAAAACAGATCCCAAAGTTTGCAAAAAGACAGAAAACCATGAGTTTGACCATGCAGAAAGATATTCACAACTGGTTTCCACTGGGAGGATTAGGCACTGAAGCTAACAGGGTACCTCCTCTGCTTCACAGGTGTTATGCAGTACATAGCTAGAAGGGAGTCACACGCAGAAACTGGCAGTAGATTTCAGATGTATTTGCTGTCAGGTACAAGAGTCTGGGGAAAAAAATGTCCTCTTGTTCAGGCAATGAAGCATACACCTATGTCCATCTGTAAATATATATAAATACATGTCAAGATAATTTGCAAATACATTCAAAGACTGCTATGTTGGTGAACACAGCTGCGTTTTAAATTAAAAGATGAGCAACTACCCTTGGACTGCTGTGACCCTTTCCCCAGGGTGAGTAATGTTGTAATCTTACTACTCTTCACATCCATGAGCCCAACCCATGCAGAAAACCTCTTTCGCAGCCGTCAGCCTGTTGGCTTGCTTTCTCTGTTTTGATCACTTCATGGGAAAGGGAAGCTGTCTGGAAAATGCAGAGGGGAAAATGAGCAATATTCCTCTTTTACTTTTCTAACAAAACTCTGAAGAAATTAATTGGCAAACAAACAGTCAAAACAATTCAGAAAATTTCTAAATTAAAAAAGCAAACAACAACAAAAACAAAATGCCACACAAACTAAATACAAAAATTGTTTCATAAGCAGCAAACTAATGAAGCTTTGTTTCCGGAGGATGTGTGTCATACATTCTGTAAACTCTCTTCTCCTGGGTGCAATAACTCCTACTGCCTACTTTCATTTGCTTTTGACAGTGTCAGGAAAGGGAAACATCTGCGTTCACCAACTTAAAATCATATGTAAGCCAAAATGCAAGCTTAGGCCCTGCAAATTGTTGATGAAGAGATTTGCTAAAATCTGACAGCTTTTGTCTTTCCTCATTACTTGTCCCTAAACAGTCAACATTGCTGGAACTTTTATCCCTCTTTCAAATAAGTTTGAAACTACCCAACAGAAGGGACAGTCACTCAGGGACATGTATCATGAAAAGCCTTGGAAATCAGACTAAAGTATTGACCAGCTGACCAGTCAGTTGAATTCCCAGAAGCATTTCTTCAGTTCATTCTGTATGTAGGTATCTGCATGGTTTACATTGGGAGGTGCTGATAGTGCAAATACTAAGGTAAATGTGAAATTAATAAATCATTCCCATATCTTCTATCCACTATGAGCTAGCTCTGCACAATATACTTGAAAACAAAACCCCAAAGAGTGGACTCATGCCGTAATTTGAACTCACATTTAAGAAAACAAACTTATTTCAGTGAAGCACTCATCAAAGCTTTAGGGTGTATTTGCCACAGGCCCTTCTTTTATGGTCCTGCATTTCAATATGGGCGATGGACAGCATAAATGCCTAGTCTGACTGACTTTGTATCTCTCCTGAACATCAAGATTTTCTGCTTTTTTTAATGGTACTCATACTTTTTATCCTCTCCCTAATTAATCCTGCATTTTCAGGCAAAAGAGGCTATAATGGTCTCCCCATGCATTGCAGGACCTTGGCAGTCATGCAAAACCATCATTAGAGCTTGTCTCTTGATGCAATCAATACCCCAAAAGCACACATTAGAGACAGATTCAAATCAGAGGGAGAAAAACTTGTTAACCGAAGCAAACTATGAAAACTACTTCTTTTGAAAATACAGAGAAACTACTGCTGTGCTCCCCATCTGGTAGAAACGATAAATCAATAGATATTCAATTTTCCCTGAAAAAAAGGAAAGAGAAAGGTTTCCAGCATGAACATGTTTATTATTTTATCAGCTATTCTGTTTGCACACTAAATGTCATTGCACAGACAGAAACTTGGCCAGAGCAGTATGAAAGCTCTGACTAGTGTCAGTTTTGCTAGAGTGCATTTAGCCACAGAAAAATCCTGACAAAGCACGATCCTAGTCAGCTAATTAAATCAAGTTGCCATATTTAGAATAGCTGCAGCCCCCTAAATGAGCAAAACCTCATTTAGAGACAGACATAGGCTCTAGACCACATGTTGTTTTTCTTTCCCATCTGTTAAAAATAAAACCTGAAGAATAACATGCCTGCTTATCAAAGTCCATCCTACTGGAATATTAATCATTACAATGTGTTTGATTTTTATCTGCCTATAAAGTTGCTTAACATTTTGCTTGCCTTTGTGGGTTTCCTGGTGTTGGAAGAACACTGATTTTGTAATTTCATCACCTTCTTGTAAAAATAGTCTTTCTTACTAGTAAGCAGATACACATTATATAGCTTTGTGGTGTTTTCAAGTGACATGGTCTCTGTTTGTAAATGGGATACAAAGGAGATTTTCATGTATATGGTTACCCTGACCATAAAGAAGAAAAGAAGAGTAAAAGCAAGAGAAAACAAGGTAGGCTGCACTGTAAAGAGGGCAAAACAACTTTGTAGAGATTTTCACTGAAATCTCAAGTAAGGGGAGAAAACCAGAACAGCCAACACTCCACTGCAAGATAAAAGACATGAGAATTCAGGAAGAGAATGAAGGGAAATGCTGAGCATTTAGGAAAAGGGGCTTGATTAGTCATAAAGCAGAAGCAGAACGAAGTGAAGGAGAAGTAGCCCGCAGAAAGAAATAGAGGAGAGTGACAATTTTGGTAGAAAGGGATGTGGAAGTAGTAGAAGACCTTAATAGTGCAGGCAATTGGATGGAGCATTAAAGATGAGTGTTTCAGGCAATTAATTTTAGCTAAGCAAGAAACAGAGAGGCTCAAACAATCCAAGCAGGAATGTGTGATGGTGCAAGCCTGAGTGTAAGCCCCAGACACAAGTGGGAAGAGACAGACTGCAGGAACTTTGGGGAAGAAATCAAAATGTCCCAGTGAGGTTTATTGATGGATGTAAAATGAGGAACTGCACATGTCCAATTGAGACCAAAAGCTCAGCAGTAGGGAAAGCAACAGACATTGGTGGCAATTAGGGGAGGATATGCTGAGACACAATGTTATCCCATATTCAGTCTGCTCTGTGAAATACTGCTAGAGGTGAAAATATTGGGAGAGAACAGAGCAGGGTGATATCCCAGTTGGACAGATGTCAATATTTCACCAGAGACATTTCACTCTGTTTCACTCAGTACGTGAGACAGAGTGCAAGGAGCCTACCAATCAGACTGTACCTGCATAAGGCTGCTCTGCCCAGAAACGCAGTTTCTCTGCTTGATGAGATGTGGTTTAATTGTCAGTGTTCCCAGTACACAACTGCCTCTTCTAACTTTAACTTAATGAATATGTTGATGGCTCAATCAAAAGAGCAGGCTATAGCTATGAAAGACTCAGATTGCCTATTTACCTGCTTTACATCCCTCCAAAAATCTGTGGTTTTTTTTTTTTTTTTTTTTTTTAGTAGAACTACGTATTCATACTGTCACACCATTCTGGGAAATATATAAGCCACAGGAAATTCATGAAATGAATCTAGGTAAAAGCATGAAGTAAAAGCTAATGACCTTCACTAAATTTTAATGAGAGTCAATTAGCTCACCTGAGTTCTTATTTCCTCTGTCAGGCATGGACTGTCAGATAATCAAAGCTGGGTTGGAGCCTTTATTATACCTGTAAATATTTAATTGCAAGCCTGAAATTCCCTGTACTTCCTCATCATACTCCTAAAACATATGCGTATAAATTAAAGATAAGGTTAGATAAGAATTTTAAGTAGAAGCAGAAAAAGAGAAACGCTAGGTCAATTGCAAAAAAAATATGGAGTTTGGAATCAATGGAAAAAAAAAAGAAATCTTCCCATTTCATCATCAACCTTGGAGTGTCCTTCCATTTTCCTAGGTCAAACCATCTCAAAGCCATCTTTGGGCAGCTGAAGGAAATTCACTATATTTCATTCAGAGTTTTAAATACCGATAACGATGTCATACCAGAAGCAGAATGAGTTTCACCTTATTTCCTGAGATAACTTTGCATCATTGTTTTTTAGTATATGTATAAGGGCTTATACATATTGAGTAGGAACCACTGAACTACAGGAAAAAAATAAAAGTAGCTGAAAAACAGCAAATGACTTATTCAAGTACTTCCATTCCCATCATTAACAGCTGATACTAAAAAGCAATTATATATTTAAGAAGTCCATCGCAAACAAGCACAACTATTCAGCTCCCTATGGCAAGAACTGTTGTGAAAGAGTGGTCCATTCATACACACAACCAAAAATATGCAGGAGCTTTCCTCCTCTGTGCATTTCTGAGATGCAAAGAACAGGAAGATTTTGACAGGCAGTTGGAAGGAAACCTAGTGGCTCCCTATGTGACTGATAAGGTGATGTTTGCCCAGCCTTGCCTTGCATGAAGAGCAGAATGTCAGCAGTTTTAATAAAAAGCACTAGATGGGAGTAGAACACCAAGCTAAATCTGCCTCATAGCAGCAGGATGGTATTTGCAGTCAGGGCAAGCAAACAGAAGGCACTAATGCGAAGATCTATCTTATTCTGACGTCACTCTAGCAAACCCAAATGGTCTAAGAACTTAAATGTATCTGAACATGCTGTAATAAAGCTCCATGCACAGATAAATATATGGACTTTGCCTGTCACTGCTCAAAGAGCTGGCCATCTTGCCAGCATACAATCGCTGTAATTAAAGAAAAATGCAGGATTACTTCATAGTATATAAAAATACTATATTTTCTTAAAGTAAGTTTCTAGGTGATGGTAAGTACTGTCCTTCCCCCAAAGCAGGTGATACCTATCATTTATTCAATTTAACCAGCACTTGAAATTGCTGAACAGTAATCACACACCTGGGCTAGGAGGCCAGAAACTCAGCAATAAGCAAATTTTTTAGGTTTTGCTTTAAAAGGAGAATCAAAATGGAGAAACACACATGCAGAGTATTAACAATGCCTCCTCCTCCCCCTCCTATAAAGCTATTACCAGGGGGAAAGCAGCACTTTCAGAAATCACAGAGTCACAGAATCATTAAGGTTGGAAGGGACCTTTAGAGATCATCTAGTCCAACCCTCCTGCACATACAGGGTCACCTACAGAAATCCTATGGACACATAGGATTGTGTCCAAGCAAATCTTGAATATCTCCAGAGAAGGAGATTTCAAAAGCTCTCTTGACAACTTGTTCCAGTGCGAATGATTACATTAATTTAAATGAACTCTCTTAATGCCTGCCCATCCAGTAGAGGATGGACTCAACCCCAAAATAAGCATTAGAAACACTATTTACTCCTCTCATCTCCTTTTTGCTCTCTCTCTTTTACTCAAGTTCAGCAGGTAGATGCCTTTCTCCAGTACGCAGAGTGCAGGTGCATGTATTAGCATGTGTCACATACCATGCCTATCACTAAGTTCAAAAACTTGCACCCCAGCTGAATGCAGCAAGTACTGGCAGGGATAATCTTGCTCCTTGTATTTTAATTCCTCTTAATAAATAAATAAATAAACAAACAAACAAATAAATAAATCTAGTGACTTGAGGCTGGTTGATGAGCTTTAGGGTCATTGACAAGAGATGAAGTCTTCTAAGTGGAAGCCCAGGATTCAAATTTCAACCAGAAATGTCCTAAAACACAGAAGCTTAGACTACCTCTTCATCCACAGGAACTTATCCAAGCATCGGGAAGTCCATACTAAACCAGGAACTGAACCCTGCAGCATTATCTAAACCTTGTCCTATTCATTATCGGCTGGGATAAGGCTAAAGGTCCCTGTTGATATTTCAGCTTACTCATACCTTTTCCTCACCAGCTTAGAGGAGGAAGCTTCTTTGCTTGGGTGTGATGCTGAGCAGGACATTTCATTAACCTCTCCACCCTGGTAAAAGGCTCCCAAACCTCACTGCTGCTAATTGTGGATGCCAGTCTGCATTTGCTGCCAGTATGAGGAAGCGTGCTTCAAATTCCATCCATTGGGAAGCATTCAGTCCAGTGCTGTTGCCACACATTCATCTCCAAGTGCCTAGTGCTGTTTTTGTGTCAAGGTCAGTGCACTGTGCATTGGGAATAGTGAGCGTGGAAGAAATTACTCCTCTCTTGTCTGCTACCTTAGCTGTTCTTTGTTCCTTTCTCACTTAGCACAATCTCATCTCTCTCCTTTTCTTTGCTAAATTTTCTATTCCCTTCTTGCTCCCACCAAGCCACGCTAAAGCAAAGCACCCTAGCAAATAACCCCATGTGAGTGCTGGACCACAGCTTGATACCTGCAATACACTCATCATGCTCTGTCTCCATTCTTCTCCACTTCAAAAAAATGAAATTTGAAACTTTCCAAATAGAAACCATTAGCTACTCAATCAATACTTCAGTAACAGTTACATTTTTGGTAACAGAGAGCACCTCTATCACCAGCCAAAGTTGAAGGATGGTTTTCCAAACTTCATGGGCAGCTGGCACATCAAGCCAAGAGTAATCTGTTACTGAGAGGCAATACTGGATGAAGTCCTGGAGTGTGGTGGGGGGAGTATAATTTACAATAATTTACTGGATATAGAATTAAAAACATATTAAATAAACCTTCAACCTCAAGAATGACATACAGGAAACAGGGCCAGTACATTTCTGCTAAAGTAGCCTTTTCAAAGAGATAGGCCAATAGGTAATTCATTCTGTTGGCTTGCAATTCAATTGTGTCCTACCCATATTAAAGATTTATTTAATTTCTCTATGCATAAAAGATAGGATATGCTAGTACAAAACAGTGACACTAAAAGCTGTATCCATTAATGGATGCTTTGGGGAGTCAGGGGAATGCTACCATGCATCTTGCATTATCATATAATGTAGGAAATAGAGAGGAAATGGCCCTTTTGATTCTGCAGAGCAATGCAATTTGACAATTTTCAACAGTCTTATCTTGTGCAGAGATTAGAGCGAGGAAGATAAATCAAAGCAGCATAATCAATGAATGCATTCCTCTTTCCTGTTTGTGAACTGGGGAGAGATGCTGGGATAGCATCAGGTAGTCAGGTTAATGCACACAATCAAGGTCCAGAATTACTAAATGAATATATGTGCATACACATACCAAGCTATTGATTACATGTAACTGTTTATAAAAATATTCCTTTTAATAGTTTGTAGCTGTGGGGACTGTGATTAAATATATTTGTACCAGCCTTACTTAACAACATTTTATTGGTTTAATTGTACTAGATTAAAAACTTCTTTTCCACAGGATGTTGAACCTATATTACAAGTTAGCACTTGTATAATTACATCAGGTAAGCTCAACGTAGACAAGGTGCCAAGAAACATCATTCCATCTCTGTGACATCCCTGAATGACCCATCTTCACAGACTACTTCAGACCCTGCTTAAAACTCACATATTCTTTGATGAAAAGACTAATTTCAGCTGCAAGCTCAAATATTGCATTCAACATCAGAGAAAACAGGGTGGGAAACAGATAAAAATATGGGTGCAAAGAGCTTAAAGACTTGCTGATATGTTTGCAAGTGAATCGCATTTTGCAGTTTTAGTACCAGCAGTTTGCAAAACCTATCCAAAAATATCCACATTAACCCAGATATTCAGACAACAGACTTATTACTACAGCTAAACTATTTGATCTGGCTAGTTAGTGTGCTTCTTTCCATGGGAGCACAGATTATTTCCTCTTTTATCTCTTTCCCTAACCTGCCGATTGATACTTGCAGTCACACACCATCTGGTCGAAGCTTAAACTGTTAGTTATTCACATTAGTTCCCTACCTTTTATTGGTTTACAAAACATCTTGCACTTTTTACTTTACTTTGTAAAGTAAAAGGAGACTCAGTGCGATGTGTTCTTCGTTGTTGGCAGTAGCTTCCTCAGGTTACCCCTTTGAAGAGGAATAAGGGTTCCTTTCATATCTGGGATAAATGCAGTCCAGTTCTGTTAGCATTCCTCTCATGTCTGCAAAGT
Organism: Nothoprocta perdicaria; assembly: GCF_003342845.1. Lineage (NCBI taxonomy): Eukaryota > Metazoa > Chordata > Aves > Tinamiformes > Tinamidae > Nothoprocta > Nothoprocta perdicaria. Next base: position 244,535 of record NW_020455565.1, read on the forward strand.
TCACTTCATCTGTTTGTCCTGGGATGTTTCCAGCTATTTTCAATGCCTTTCTTCAGCCCTTTATAGTCAAGTCTTTGTCTTTTTACAGTACAGTGCCCAACACCGCACAGAGCACTGCTCTGGAGCTGAAAAGTGGCAGGTTTTTAGAGAGAAGGATTGCCAAAAAGAGGAGGAGACAACAAGAAACCTATTTCTTCCCTCTTCTGCCCCAAGCCATCAGTAGCTCTCTCAAAGCCAGCTTGCAGGGCATCATTCTGCACTGCCTTTTGCTTCAGAGATCATTGACTGCAAGATCCCAATCAAATGAACTACTGTATCTTTGCTCAGTTAAGTGCCTTGCCAGGACCTCATTGGGACAGGGACCCACCTAAGTATGCAGAGAGTTCATGTTCTCAACAGTAACACAGAAGAGCTGAATCAGTTACCATGAACATGCAAAGTCCTAAGAGTTCTGTTCATGAGTATAGGATCCTGCTCTTCCATTTGAAATACTACATACTATATTTCTAGAGGGAGACATTACAGTAATGCTTAAACTAACTATTTTTTTCCCCTCTCAAGGGCAGATACAATATTAGAAGAATAAGCCCACCAGAACAGGTTTAGTCATGCATAAAATCTTTTCACTTTGTATTGTGATTAAACCTAGTTGAAAGCTATTGTTACCTAAACACAAGCTTTACAGTATGCTATTGTGACAAAGTATGCCAAGTTTTACAATTGTTGCCACACAAAGTGCTTTTCAAATGAATTCCTAATGTCCTATAACATATTTAAAAAAAAAAAAAAAAACAAGGACATGAAGTACACTTCATATATGTATGAAATGCAAAGGAAAAATCTGCCACACTCTTCCCAAGAAAGCTATTTAAGAGAAAACTAACGAATTCACAATAGTAACAACATTTAACCTAAACCATTAGGTTAAATGACCTAATGACCTAACCATTTAGCCCATTATTTAACCTAAACATAGTTTTACTTTCATTTTGGCCTTCATATCTCAGGCCAGAAAAACAGCAGTGTCTCAGTGGAAAGTGGCAGTACTCAGCTACGCACCAGGGAGCAAAGGGAAAACTCTGGATAACTGTTCATGCAAAAACTGTTCCATCTTCTACTTGAATCTTTACTTTACTGCAGCAGATGGTTTTTGATTCACCAAGTCTCCTCCAAAAGAACATCAAGTATTAGCACTGTTAATAACTCGAGAGTGAAGACCTGTTCACCCAGGTCTACCTCAGCAAGCTCATTAAGGGAGGGCAGAAAAACCACAGAACTGTGTGATAAGAGGAGATACAAGACCCTCTGCTGCACAAAGTTAAAACCAATAATCATTTACTGAAAGAGACACAAAAATATGCCTAAGCTATTTGCATTGTTTAATGTTTCCTTATGAAGGAGAGAGAAGTTTGAGATAAATATATAGGTCCCAAAATCTTCTATTAAGATACACTGTCATTGCTGCCCTGAGGCTTTCTTTGCAGCACTAGCATCCCTGAATAAAATACTTTTCCATGTCTTTTGCAACTGAATTTGTTCTTCATCACACTTTGGCTGGGTTTCTGTCTTTAACCTGTGTTTTGACTGGAGCCAATCAAGAAACCAAGTGCCCATATCAGTGAAGATCCAAAGCATAACCTCACGAACCTGCACCTCAGTAGTAGATTTACTTCGTTTTTGTTGTTTATTTGCTTGCTTTTAATCTTGACAAGAGTCTCTCAGCTCTGTAATGAAGATGCGGAGATGACGGAAAATTGCAAGAGAGCTTTTGTGTTTTGCTGTTTAACCACGATGCTCCAGGGCAGGCTCTCTTATGCTTCCTGTATATGAAGCACTATTTTAGAAACAAGTCAGGAAATATTAATCTGAGTCACTACAGTTTAACTGTAGAAAATGGCACATCTGTTTCATCAGGCCCATAAAAATGTTTGCCTAAAGTGTTCCATATAAAATTACCTGAATATCTTTATGCAGGCATTATAATAATTAGGTTGTTATTATAATATATGCACTGCTGACAACCCACTTCCTGGATATCACAAATTCAAGACTAAGAAATATTGAAGTGACGTCACTGAGACATTCCGTATAACAAAAATGAGAGCAGTTCTCCTGACTTCTAGTTCATGCTTCCCCCGCAGAGTTGCTGTCAGCTTGCCTTGTAGCAAAAATGATTTTCAGTCAGGTAAACTTTAAAGGAAATCTAGCCAAACCCCAAAGGAAATCTTCTCCTGTCCAAACTAGCTCCATCGTCTCTATGTCTAGACAGCGATAGGACTAGAGGAAACGGCCACAAACTGAGGCACCAGAAGTTCCACAGGAACTTAAGGAAACATTTCTTGACTGAGAGTGACAGAGCACTGGAACAGGCTGCCCAGAGAGATTGTGGAGTCTCCTTCATTGGAGATCTTTAAAACCTACTTGGACGCAGCCCTGTGCCACGTGCTCTAGGTGACCCTGCATGAGCAGGGGGGTTGGACTAGATGACTTCCCCTCCAACCTTGGGCATTCTATGATTCTTTGTGCCCCCACACAACAGTATGTTTCTTAAAGCTACACTGGTGCTGATCATGCACTAAGGCACTAGTTTAGGGTATGGTATCAGGATCCTATGGGTCATGCAGATGGAAATACCCCTGCGAGTGCTGAAAAGAACATGGAAGTGCCCAAATAACCTTGTGGGTCTCTCTGGGCACACAGAACATGGGGGAGGCAGAGTGGAAAGGTGCTTTCAGGAGGACATATTGTTGGAGGAAGACTGACAGAACAGAACGTGAATAAAAAGAGTGGAAAATTAATAAAAAAGAAAAGCAATTTCTGATGGCAAGTGGCCCTGATATTTTGCAAAACACTTGAAAGTATAGAAACATCTGACCTGGATAATCATTACAGAGAGCCAGAGAAATGTGGGAGATGTACCATTAAGTCCATTGCTCACCAATAAACAACATACACACGAAATTCAGAGCTTTATGGGAGCCCTGTCAGAATGTCAAGACAGTTTTCTCATGCTGATACAATTATTACTTTGCAGGTAAAGGAACTGAGCGGCTGCACTCATTTCCTTAGTAGTTATTTTATTGGAACTTAAAGTGTTTTTCAGGCTTTTTTTATCCCTGACATAAAAGTGTGTGATGTTATTTAATGTGACAAGCCAGCTTTCCCATCATTTTAATTTCTTTTAAGGAGAACTACCACACAAAGAAACACACCATGCTACACAATAGCATGTCAAAGGGTCTAACTGAGGAGCGGGGAATTCTTTCAGAGCATGTCTAAGAGTGATATGCAATGCAGTTTTCATCATTTATTTTCATTTCTTCCTCACTGCAAGGCTTCTAATCAAGTGACATTTTGTTTGATATTCACATCATTTTCCAATTGCAGTTCTTCTAAAATTCTTGTGAATAGTTGAAGAATTTGTGGCCTGGCTTTGTTACAACTCATTTCTCTACATTAGCTTCTACTACTTCTTTGGATATTGAATTGGGAGATTTAGTTCCAGTTGCCCTTTCTCAAGCATTTCTTCCTCTCCACATTCTCATTTACAGAACTACATCTCTCTTATCTCAACTCACATTTTGCAACATTTTTATTTTGATCTGCTTTAGTGTAAATCTACCAGCATATGGCAGCATATGAAAAAGATTAAAACATATCCTTATAATTGCCACAGTGGTTCAGCATACATTCACCAGCCGGAGAGTAATAGTATGCTTGGGGTGAGATACTCAAAGGCAAAAGAAAAAGGAGTAATCCATCTTTTATGCCTTTAAAAGATCCTTCTTGGATACTGCTTCTGCAAATATTTTTACACACTGGCAACTTCATGCAGGAGAGGCATACTGCTGAACTCCACTAAGACTATACACTCAGGTTGGTTATTCAAATAGGGACGTTTCTCCTCCGTAAAGATCAATATAGAGTTTGTCAGCCAAGAGCCTGCCTAACTGGACACTGGAAACCTGTTTCTGCAGACAAAGTGCTTATCAGTCTAGCCCTCAACCCTTCACCCTCCAAATTAGATAGCCTAAAGATGTGAGCCACGCAAAAGTAGAAGAAAACAACAAACCTTAGAGAAGTTTGTGATTACTGATGAATTCTAGTAGTCATAACCATCAAACAAAGGTTTTTGTGTTAGTCAGGCATACTTTTAAAGTGTAATGTAAGTGAAGATTCTTTTGTCCACCATGACATTATATCAGTGGAGTTCCTGAACCACCAGCAGCTTAAAGTAGTTTAGCACCTAGATGAAACAGATCAAAGGAGCAGAAAAAGATATTATCTTGTTAGAAAGGGGAAAGACTTGAGCATCCGCTCAGTGGGAAAGGGTGTCCCGGGCTGCTATCTATCACAACCTCGCAACGCATAGCCCTCTGAAGACAAGCTGCAGTTACACCTACCCCAATCTTGCTGACATCAAAAGCAGTAACACATGTGTAAACAAGAAAATAAACTGGAGCTAAAACAGAAGGCAGAGTTTCTGTAGTCTCCATGCAGAATATGCTGATTTTCAACTATGTGGTCTTCCATTCTGTCCTTGAACAGGATCACATTTTAAGGAGCCCCCTTAATCCCCCCACTCCATTCTTGAGATGATCTCAGTGCAGAAGTTATCTCCATTTTTTTTTTTCATTTTCAGCTCCCTTGTTACTCTCAGGAAGCAAATTGCCTAATCTATAAGCCATGTCCTAGCTCACATCTGAGCTGAGAGTTTGTGAGATGTCCTCCCTTTCCCAGTCCAAAAGCTGAGCAAGTCCAAAAGCTTGATTATCCTCAGGACACCTCTGCAATAGAAGCCATATTTCTCAGGATGTTCCTGAGACCACAGAGCCCACACCATGCTTTGTTTCTTCTTCACTGAGCCAATAATGTATAGATTTCCTGCTCTTAAAATGCATTAATGTAATAAAAGTCAAAATTACACAGACTGATATTTGTGATTTACAGCCCCAGGCTAAATATAAGTAAAAAATAAGAACATCCCGTGGCTACTCAAACAATGCAAGTCTATTAGGCAGAGGGTTGAACTTTTTGCCTACAGTGGAGGAGAAGAGCTATTGTGTCCACTAGAGCCAAAACAAAAGTGGCAGACAAACATTTGCAATACCTTTTTTCTTTTTTTTTTTTAAATCAAATAGATCAACATGACTAATGACTGGCTCTTGAAACTGTCATATCTAATTACCAGCTGCACTTGGACATTATTGCCTAATATTAATACCAGTGGAAACTCTTATTACATTCAGTTTATCATGATGTTATGTCTGGCTTCTTGTCCTTCTACTTTAAGTCTGCATGATTAACCTAAAGTAATATCACCCCCTGTTTCCAGACTGAGCTAGAATTTTCAGTCTCTTTCTAGAGGCTGATTTTAAGCAAAGCAATGCAGGCAGGCAAAGCACTGCAGACATTTCAGTCTTTGCTCTGTGATTAGCTTTATTTACAGAATCTCTTTTTTTCATATCCCCATCAGTATCTCATTTTTATGCTTTATTCTACTGACCAGCTGATGAAGCTGAATTTTAATGCACTTTGGCCTGAAAAGTGCTTTTACTAGCACTGACTGAAAGACTTAGATGAACACTCAACTCCTAGCACCCAGACTTTGCATTTCCAGTACCCAAGAAGAGTTACCCAAGCACAAGACATTGGCTTTTCAAACCCAAACAACAGCAAAGCTGTGCTTTTCTGTTAGCCTCAACAAGTCTCAACAAGCAAAAATGGAAGGGGAAGCAAGTAAATAAAACCAGACTTTACAATGTTCCTGAAGAAAGATAGAGGCGCAATCAAATCAAGGAAAAATCATCCTAGTTGTCAAAACCCAATGGAAATGTTCAACAGTCTCAGATCCAACTCAGAGTCTTTGTGTCTTCTGAGAGCAACGTAGAATTTGAATGTCACATTCATACCACACAAATCAAAATCTTGTACCAATCTCCAGGTTAACCACAAGGCAAAGAACAGGACCTTGTTTTATCATGCTAGTCTGTTTCACTCAGATGCACACGATGCATCTGTGGCAATGAGAGAATGAGAGGGGGAGTTGGGGATCTCCTCAGAGGCTGACACATGTTGATTTCCTGTTGAAACTGGGGTCCCTGTGAAGTTCCTGCGAAGGGGACTCTGTTTCCAAAAAGATAGGTATAAAAAGGACTTTTCTCACAGGCTCCTCGGTCCATTGTCATTGCATAAGAGGTTTCTATCCCCCTGATTAGACAATTGAAGAGATAGGCCCCACATCTCTTCAGGTCTGTCACTTCAATCCTATTTCTGTTATGGCTGCAGTGCTATCACTTTGCTTCTACCCTAGGGTACAAATATCATGGCCCCACACTGCAGAAGAAGGATACATTATTTATCACGGCAAGTGCTCCCGTGAAGGCAAATGGCAGGAAATTGACCCCAGCATTGATGCTTTGTATATAGAGTGTATATTACTGTAAGAATCTTCCCTGCTGTTCAATTAAATAATGTTTGGAGGAAGTACTGCTCACAAACCTTCCTCTTAATAGCTAGAAAGGCAGTTTCTTGGACCTCTTGATGATGTTACATGACCACAAAAGCAGTAGAAGAACAAATGCTATCATTTGGCACAGTAAGGCAGAAATGACTGCATTTTACCAAGCATGCTTGAAGTTCTCCCACAGACACCTGCTTTGAGCTCCTCAGCTCCCCATGCACCTCTCAGTCACCTTTCATTACAGTCATATGTAGGAAAACCAACAGTTGCTATAGCAAAGAGAACCTAACTGAGGAGCAGAAATCATTTGCCTGCTTGTAGTATAGACTCTTATTCCAGAGAAAGGTAGATTCAAGTCCTGAGTCAAGCCTAGACTTGGGGAAAAAATCTAATACAAATGAAAACATTGTCATTTCACCATATTTTATGTATAATACTAAGTCTAAATCTGAACTTACCCAAAATTTAAAGGGGAATAAATTGCAAATGAACATACACACAGTCTCCTATACTTAGGATCCTTTGAGATAATAAGTCAATATGCACTCCTTAGTGCACATGGCCAGAAGAGGAGTAGTTACTGTTTCAAACATATTTGCATTATTTTATTATTAAGTAGATTGAGCAATATAACATTATGCGTGCCACGTGCTGAGCATTACAGCCAAAAGAAAATCAAAAGTATATTTGTATCTGAATGCATTTTTTTTAACTATTTCTTGCTTGCACAAGAAGTACTAGAATGCACATAGTCACTATGAACTGCATGGAGTGTGAAAATTATGGAGAAGAAAATGAAGAAGCAGAAGCCAAGAGAAACAGAAATTGTTTAAAATATTTCTATATATACAACTGGATGATATCAATTCAAACATTTAAGGCTTTTGCTTAAAAAACAAAATAATTTCTCCAAAACAGATAGCAGCGATTTTCACATTGTTTAAACTGTTTTCTGAAGTGAAAGTCCAAGAGAAAAAATGCAGTGTGATGGTCACAGAAACCCAAAATCTGGAGCTGGTAGCAGCTGGGAAGTACAACAAACCAAGCATGAGTTTCTGCCAGGGAAAACTCAGATAGGACTAAATAATAAAAAGATGGCAGCTGCCAGTATTTAGCATTAGCACAGAGCTTCACAATTTTCCTGGAGCAATACATGTAACAAAAAGCATTTATGATTCACCCACTGCTGCTTGCTGCATGTCTTGTTGGCTGCTTACCTTCTACTCAACTCTGGAAGCATAAACTTTTTATTGTTAACATCTACTGAAGAAGTTTCAAGTGTAAAAAAACAATCCTTTTGCTCTTTCCAGTGGGATACAATTTTCTTCAGATTTGTGACTGCAGGAGACTACCTAGGATGCTTGGTGGTGACGGTTCTTTTTCTCACAGAGCAAGCAAGAGAGCTGGACTTGTTTAGCCTGGAGAAGATTGAGAGGGGATCTTATCAGCATGTGCAAATACCTGAGGGAAGAGTGTTAAAGAAGACAGGGCCAAACTCTTCTCAGTGGTGTCCAGCAAGAGAACAAGGGGTAATGGGTACAAACTGAAAGACAGGAAGTTTCAACTCTATCTGAGAAAGAATTTCTTTACTGTGAGGGTGACAGAGCTCTGGAACAGGTTGCCAAGAGAGGTTGTGGAGTCTCCTTCTTTGGAGATCTTCCAAACCTGCCTGGATGCTCTAGATGTTCCTGCTGGAGCAGGAGGGTTGGACTAGATGATCTCTAGGGGTCCCTTCCAAACTTCACCCATTCTGTAATTCTGTATGATTCTGTAAACAGTTCTGAAATTACTTCAGACCACATCATTGGTGTTTTATAACTGTTTCACTTAATCAGATTTCATTCAAATGAGTATTCTTGTTGCTGTTGAAAGCATTTGCTTAAGACCCATGCATAACACTTTTGTAAGAATTCTCACAAAATTGCAGTGCTCCTCAGCTGGCTGCTTGCTCTCCTGAGATGGAATTGTATTTCTTAGATAAGCAATGCTGTTCTCAATCCACATGAAAGAGAAGTCCTAATTCCTTATTTGAATGTTGAAATGACAACAGGGGCCCATGTAGGCAAGATACCAGAACATGCCAGATGGTCAGGATACCACGATCTTATTTAAAGGAGACCAAACCATGTCAGTTTTACTTTCACACTTCAGCTTACAAGTACTAGCTTGTGTCCCATTTGCTGATGAGAGCATCCAGCAATAAGTGTAGCAAGATGCCAAGGTGACATCAACTGTTTCATCCTCCAAAATCTATCTGACTCTGACCTAGGCCAGAGACTCATGGTCCCAGCAGGTTTTCAGTGGTGAGGTCTGTACAGAAATACTGCATCTCCGGGCAAACAGAGAATCCTCCCCTGCAGTTTTCTATGTTTGGAACTTGACCTCGGTAACCATGAGGAAAATTTGATCAGATGGATGCCAGCTATGGCACACAAAGGAGCTTGGGCATTAACAAATTTCTGGATCAGGAATCCTTCCAAAGCCAAAGCAACATGAAGACCATGAGCCTATTGTCTCAATCACAGGGGAACATACTGAAAAATACATCCTCTTCATGGCAGTTTAATATGATAGAGCTACAAGTCTTGGAATACAGCAACAATATTATCCTACACTGCTTATTGAAAAGCAGGCATGTCTTAAAGCCCATAAGTTTGGGAGAAGAGCATAATATCCCTGATATGTCTCTGGCTCTAACTGCCCTTCGTTACCTCTGACCTACAGCATTAGAATGCATTAGCTACATTTGCTCTCTTCCCACAATATTGCAGTTGTCTCTTTTGCTTTTATTTGTATTAGTTCCTCATGTTAGACCATCATATGAAACACCAAATGAGATAATAAAAAGCAGCAGTGCGTGCACAGTGCAGTTAAAGGTCACTGTTGCATGTGAATTCACTTTAAAAAATAATTAATTGAACAACAGCTTGACATTTATCCTGCAAAGGGATTTTTGAAAATGTGTTTGCAGAAGCCTGGTGCTCACAGGCAATGTTTACTGCTGGAAGAGTGCAGGATCATTGTTATTCTAGAGCAAATAAAAGAAAATGGATCGAATTCAGTGCTAGGTAAAGAGAACAAACTCCTATACAGAAGCCTTAGATTGAATTCAATCAATCAGCTTTGCTCCTTCTTTCCACTTTGTTTCATAGGACTGATGACTAGCATTAAAGCTGTACAAAGTAGTTCCAATGCAAAAAAAAAAAATTAGTGATTGCATGTAACATCTTTCCTCAGGGTTGAAATTTCACATTCATTCTTCTGCCATAATAATATTCTTTTGTTAATGTCATTTGTAGGAAGGAGAGTTTGAGTAATTGTGCTGCAGCATTTTCAAGGATAAATATGATAAAGAAGAAGTAAAAGAGATTTAATTGTATTCTTCTCTGTTTTGCTTCTTGTTTTTAACTGGTACCTCAGGTGTAGATATATGTCCTTCTGCTTTTGAAAATTCTTAGTGGGCCTGATCAGCACCAGCTGTGATGGACCAGACATCTAAAATGATTCTTTTATGCAGTTGGCACCTATGCATCCACAGACTTTTACAGACTTCTACAACCAATTTACTGCAGTTTTAAGTCCTGTAAGCAATAGACAAAGTCCTCATTATTGACAATTTAGGATTTCAAGTTGCTACCTCAGAAACTTGTTCAACACCACATTCATTAAATGTTTGGTCTCATGGGGAAACTAGAACATGAATTCTGTTTGTGGGCTTGCATAAAACTCCATTCCATTTTCAAAGCATCTAAAGTCTGAATGGAGAGCGTCAAGGCATCTCCTCCCTTAACCAGCTTTCAGACCATGAAAGAACCTTTCTTCTAGTCCCACAGCACCTTAGTGTCTTTAATAACCTCTGGCATGGACAACACAATGCTGTTCAGAAATCCATACATATTCCCTCCTCTGAATCCTCCTTATACTTTCTGGCATCTCCATCGGACTCTAGGAGGCTAGTCAGGTAGCATTTCATTTTTTTTTAAAGAAACAAAAAAGCAAACAAAAACAAGCAAACAAAAAACCATGCTGACTGCCTTCCATAGACTGCGTTTACCTCTTGGTGCTCGAGGTTCTCATTCCTTACTCTAGACCAAGGCTGGGAGTGGACTTACTGCTTTATAGTTCCCATGTTGCCTGCTAAAGCATCATCTATAAATAGAAATACAATAAGGGATTTCGACTTTTCAAGAAATGATGTCTTTGCATGCAGTTATACCTGTTTTAAATTTTGGCAATAGAAATCCCAGTTCTGGTGTCTGTATGTTCTTTTAGTCATAGCCAAATTGGTGATTCTCAACTTGATACCAATTGCAAACACACTCAGTTTCTTTTTATGTATTGTGTGAGCATGCCAAATCACTTGCTATTTGTCAAGTAATATACATTTTAAAAAGAAATTCATATCTGCATTAGCACATTGCAGCAACTGATATTTAAATGCATACATACAAGTAACACCTACATCTCAGAAAGCACAATATATAACTACAACTTTTACTTAAATAATATACAATAGTTACAGTTTCTACCATTAGTATATTTTCTATCATTATATTTTTTCTATCATTAGTATCTTTTGTATGCTTTGTCACATATATCACAACTACAATCTGCTTTCTGAGTATAAGTACACATCACATCACACTGCATACTGTGTTGCAATATAAAGGTAGTCAGACCAGACTTTTAAGCCATGTCATTGGCATTATATGGTTATCGTCAAAAGCAACAGAGGTAGGAGCTGTGACAATCCTGCAATCAATCATATGAAACTGGATAATTGACCTCAATAGTTTACATTTCAATCTGAAATTAATGATATGATCCTTATCACAGTGTAATAGGCCAGACCTAATAAGCAGGCAGATGTGCAGGTTTATTGCATTTGAGTCAATTATTTTGAAAAAAAAAAAAAAAAAAAAAGACATTTTAGACTCCTAAAGTTACAGTTAAGGTAGTTAAAAGCCTATAGCTGGCACATACAATACAGGTTCACAGATGTGGCCTGGGAGCTCTTGTACTGGTCCCTGGATCACAGCTTCTCTCCCTGCTGATCAAAGCTATTGTGTTCGAGTCTTGTGCACATGCAAAAATCTGGGTGAGGTAGGAGGACTAGGTCCTTCACAGGCCATTTATTTCTAAGGCACGGTTGAGGCACAGGTATACCTGCCAAATTTCTCAACATTTATTATCAAGATTTTGCAATTCTTTTATCTACCCACATCATCAGGAGAGTTTCTTCTATTTACAAATTTTGATCACTCAAGTCAGAACAAGTTAAGAACTTTGTTTCTTACCACACATTGCTCTAGCCATGCTGTCTTGGGTGCTGACTGGCTGCTTTGGCTGCACTTCAGCTCAGCAGAACAAAATGCAGCATTAATATTCAAGTATTTGACAGGGCTTCACAGACCTTTTACATCAGGAAGCCTCTAGACTCATTGCAGACAGCAGTACTGACCTAAGTGTAGTCAGACATCACAGGAAGTGACTTGTGCTCCCCTCTCCTCTTGAGCAGGGTGGGATCCAGTAGACATAATCAATGTGAATTTTCAAAAGCCTTGGGCAAGGCTCCATTTACTAAATTTTACTTTACTAAAGAGACAATGGTTCACTTCAGACTATAAAAATAAAAAAGCTCATTTATGGACTGAAAATAGATGAATAGATACAGAAAGATATACTTGAACTGCCAATTTTCAAGACAGAGAAGAGTCAGAGAGGTCTCCAAGGAATCACTGCTGAGACTGGATCATAGAATCATAGAATCACAGAATGCTTAAGGTTGGAAGGGACATCAGAGGTCATCTAGTCCAAGCCCCCTGTTCACACAGGGTCACCTAGAGCACATAGCACAGGACTGTGTCCAAGCGGGTTTTAAAGATCTCCAAACAAGGAGACTCCACAACCTCTCTGGGCAGCCTGTTCCAAGGCTCTGTCACCCTCACTGTCAAGAAAGGTTTCCTTAAGTTCCTGTGGAACTTTTTGTGGTCATTTCCTCTAGTCCTGTCGCTGGCCACCACTGAAAAGAGGCCAGCCCCCTCCTCCTCACTCCCTCCCTTGAGGTATTTATACTCACTGATCAGGTCTCCCCTCAGCCTTCTCTTCTCCAGGCTGAACAGGCCCAGCTCTCTCAGCCTTTGCTCATAGAGCAGATGTTCCAGGCCCCTGATCATCCTGGTAGCCCTGTGCTGGACTCTCTCCAGCAGCTCCACATCTTATCAACATCTGTCATCAATGACCTAGACATGACAGCAAAGAGTAAAACAGCCACATTTTTGCATGATGCTGAGCTCTTTTTTACATGTCGATGGCAAGAGTTTCAGGACTTAAACAAATCTGAGTGGGCAGATATGTGGCAGGAGAGCTTCAGTAACAATGAAGGTAATGAAATGGGGAAAATAGCTTACCCAGTCATGTGCAATGTGGAACCTGGAACTTGGAAGAGGCAGTTACTAATAGGAAAAGGGATCCTGAAGTCAATATTGATGGCTTTGAAATTATCCCTTTGATATACAGGGGACAGCCAAAAAGAAAACAGTAATAAGTGTAATAAGTGCTAGTCATCATTGGAAAAGGCAATGAGAATGAGAAAACATTGTTTTTCTACAATATAAACTTTTGACAGCACACATCTTAAGAACTGTGATACAGGTGTCTGCATCTCAAAAAGGGTATGGCAAAGTTGAAGTACGGAAAAGGATAACTAAAGAAATCAAAGAGAGGGCGCCATTGCTTTCTGAGGATGAACTCTAACTGACTTCAACTCTTCAGCATGCAGAGAAGGCTGAAGGATAGCACAAAACATAATATCAATATCGTAACATAATATAATGAATGTGGTGACTTAGCTGAATGCCAAACTGCTGTTTAACAGATCCCACAATAAACAAACTAAGAGGCACTCAGTGAAACTGGCCAGAAATCAGCTTAAAAAAGGATATAAAAAATGAAATAATTCCTTAAATAGTAGGTAGTGAACTCCTGGGATTTGCTGCTACAGGATACAGTGTATGCAGATACTATCAGCATGTTTAAAAAAAGAAAATAAGCAAATACATGGACAACTCATAAATGAATTCCAAGTGGACTAGGCAAAGCTGAATCTTGTAAAATTCTCAATCTATCATTGTGTAAGTTAGAGAGGTATGTGGGGAATGATCACACAAATGACAGGGCTTGCATGATGTTCAAAAGTTTTGGAGACAGTTTGGCAGATTATTTGACTTGGACCTATCAAGGCATGTCTTGCCCTAATATGCAAGCATGTCTTGTGATCTTCACTCTTACCTCAGCTAAAAATCTATGAGATTTTTTGCAATTGTCTTCAGTGACACTAAGATACCACAGGACCAACGTATCATGAACAAGACTTTTGAGAATCCAGGACTAAAAGACCACAATGAATTAAACTTTGTTTGGTAATGAGTATCAGACACAAGAAAAGTTTAGAGAATTTCTGTGGTTTAGACTGGGTAATCCAGTCACAAATGATAGAGAATGGATCTCATCAGATTGTTTTAGGCAACATCTGTGTAAATGCATGCTTACCAAAATGCAAAAAAAGTTGACACTCGACAATACACTCCATTATAATTGAGTACTACAAAGGAGCATGTTTCTGTCAATATCCTAAAGACATAGTATTTTAACCTTCAAATTTTAGGACAGAGAAGGACAAAGCAACTCATTATTAGAGAAACAGATATGAATAAACTGGATTTCCCTGGGACTTTTCAAGGTCTATCTAAGCTTTTCTTTTCTTGATTTAGTGGAACATTTGGGAGTATACCATAAGGACATTCTTAACATCAATGCTGTTATTTATGAGTATCTTCAAAATATCCCCTAGTCTCACTGCCTTTATATCACATGTTTTTAAACAGTGGGAAATCCAAACTACAAACAAAAAAAGCCCTGCATGCTCAGCTTTTTCAGGAAACTACCAAATCCCGTTAAAGTTTATTCAGCTGGTTTCGGTTGAGTCTGTCACAAGGAATGAACAAAGCTGAAGAAAAAGGTCATTTATGCCAATTTACTAAATGTAATCTAGGCCATTTTCCAGTTGGAGGGATAATAGCAGTGCTCAAGTCATACACTGCATGTCTGCTATTAATCTCAAAGACAGTACACACAGGACCATAGTGAGATTTAAGTTCCAGGTTACTGTACATGGTAAATTATACTCTGCTCAATAAGGCATCTCAGTCTCAGACACTGGGTAGGTGCCTCTCTAGAACTTCTATAATTTAGAGTAGTTAACTAAAAACTACTGGCTCAAATTTTGTGATTTCAAAGCATGTGCAATAATTTTCCAATTCTATTTGGTGTGGGACATACTATAACTTGCTACTAATATCTCTTGGTAAGAAGATCTGGTAGGAGACTTGCAGAAATGCACAAGCATTGTATCTTGTGAATCATAACTAGAATTATACATTTATTCATTTATAAAGATTTTTTTTAAAGCTTGTTCCTCATTGTAACAGAAGTAATCACCTCTGATACTGTCAAATAAGATCTGGAGCACCAGTTAACATATGGCATCACGCAGTCTATTTTGATTTCTATAGATTAACTATCTTTACCACTCAAAAATAAAGCTAAGTTACTTCTCAGTTACCTGGCACAGTAGACACAGGTACGGAAATACAAGCAAACTGGTAATGATAATGATTTCAGAACCAGTAACTTTTTACCAGGACACAGTTTTCACTATATGTGAACTTTGATGACTTCTAACAAAACTGTCTGCCTCATTCCAAAAATACACTTTTTTGCACAAGCCAATTAGCATTAATGATTGGCTACGGAGTGTTTCATCTCCCTGCCACAATGATACATTTGTATGGGAGCATCATCCTTCTTTAACGTTCACATTACACAAACTCCCCCTTTACTCTGTAGCCAAGATATTTTCTGAGGAATTCCTTGGGCGATGAGCAAAGGAACAGGTCAAAACAGGCTGCTGTTCCCCTGCCACCCTAGATAACCTAGTTGTACATGCTTACCTAGAAATGCAGGCAGAAAGCATTGGTTCATTACATCACAGCTTTTTGATGTGGTTGTGCATCATGGCATCTTGAACCTTGGCTAGCTCAAAGCCTCAGCAGAAAAGAGGCTGAGCTGCAACTTTATTTCTTTGATAGAAATTTGGATTTTTTGGAGGGTGTGGGGTGGACAGTGAATGGCAAAAGAGTAGGAATTACCAGATCAAAAGATTTAAATCTGGTAACTGCCATTTCCATCCATAAGCCTTTTAGTCTTTTCATCATCTTACTTACTTGAACTGGTTACCCCTAAATTAACAACTATCCTTTAGCAGCTTGTATTGTAACATTCACAAACACACCAGGCCTTTTGGTTCTGCTTCTCCATTTACTTCTTCAAAAAATTTTAAATTCATGACTGATGCTAACTTCTAATTTTCACCTCCCTCATGTTAAGGCATAATCCTGTATGCCCTTAGTGTCCTTGGATGTTTCAAGGCTGAAGCGTCCAACTATGTCCACCTATGTTGAAGTTCTGAAGTTCTTCTGCTGTTTAAGTGTTCACACTACAAGCTTTGTAAAACATCATTCCATCACATCACACCAGGACAATAAGGCATTATATTTGCCTTTACTGGAACTTTGTGCACAGAGACTCGGAGTCTCATTTTCTGATCCTGGAATTCACCAGCACACAACATGTCTATTAAGATACTTTATAAAAAATTAAAGTCAAAGATGGAGAAACATAAAAATTCAAGAATACAACCTCTAAGAGGTAAAGGCAGAAGGGGATACTATAAGAAAGAAAACTTCAAAACATTAGAATAAACTTTCCTTTGTTTTGTCTGTATGCTCACACATACTCCAACGCTACTGATTTCAGGAGGATTGTTTCGTTTTGTTTAAAATAAATAAACAATCAGGAAGTTACAAACATGAAAGATGCACAACTTTTCACTGCTTCCCCACCATCTCTTGTGCTTGCCTGCAGAAAGGAGATCCAAACCAAATGCTGAACTCCTTCAGCAGAAAAAAGCTAGAAGACACTAATGCAACCTGTTGCCATTTTCATAAACATGCTTGTGCAACTGGCTTGTACAGATATTCCCCATGTGTATATGGGCACAGAATCACTTCCAGTGGGCTGCATAGTACTGTTCAGAAGATATCAAATATTGTCTATTTAAACAAAAACAAATTATACCAGATTTATTATACCAACGAAGATTTATTATACCAACTCCTGATTTTTCCATCCTTTTTGTTTTTTTTCTATGAGGAAAAGCATTTTCTTCCATTTTGTTAAGCTTCTTCCATTTTGTTAAGCTTCCTTTCCCTGGTTATATCTCTTGCCCTCTGATTGATATCTGCAAATACCTGGACAAGCCACATCAATGTACACTTCCTGTGAAGTGGCCCTACTCCTCAGGCTGGATAAAACCTGGCAAATTACACAATAAGGTCTTAGGGACAAGGATAAAGAGGAAACTGGACACATAGTCTGTGTGAAGCAGATGATGTGAATTTGACACAGCTATATGCTTCACCTATTGACATGTACCAACATGCATATATTCCTACTCATGGGCCTTGTCATGATGGAAGAAATATAATCCAAACTACATTTTAGTAATGTACTTTTGGAGAGCTATTGATAAGTTTGACTGTTCTCATTATTCAAAATCATTGCCATTTCTAGAGACTTTCATTTAAAGGGCGACCAGAGCTGATTTGCAACTGACTTCATTCTCTTCATGTCAAGCCAAGATGCCTTATCTAGTTAAAAGTAGATCTGCCTCCAGGATTAGACATCTGATTTCATTAAGACTTCTGAAAGCATTTAATTAAGAATTCCTCCCTTTTCCACACTCTTGCTATCAGAGAATATTGCAGACATCAAGTGGTTTGCTCATTTTAATTCTGTTCCCAGTACCTTTCAGCACCAGTTCCCTGAGCTGGAGGTCTTTTTTGTTGGGCCTTGCCACAGTATCCTAACAGCAGCAATGTCATGACACAAGCCCTTGTCTCTGGCAAGTAGCAGAAGCAGCACAGGGCTGCAGCTCCAGGGCTTTGGGGCACAATCAGAGGAATTGTGCCACCAGGATACAGGGCCTATCTCCTATTGATAGCCTGTCTTCTGAGGTTGTGAATTTGATAAAATAAAGGTAATAGGACAGGAAACACAGTGATTAAAGAAAAAAAAAAGATTTCAGCTCAGACTGATAGACATCTGTACTTAAATACATAGACAAAGAGAACCTAAGTCATGAGAAAAGCAATACTTGATTTAATCCAGTATTTTGCTTCTGTTTTTTAAGGACTATTTATAATTCTGGACCAAGTTATAGCAACATTTTGACTGAATATTAGTTCCATAGAAACAGCAAGACATGTTTCAAAGTCCAAGACAAGCAACCAGAAGTTTTCCACTTTTTCTGGTTTTCCTGCCCTTGATGCCCTCTTTGATTTTACTCCATGATGCTCTTAGCTCCAAGATCCTTTTATTCCACCAGTAAATAGCATGGCAACAGCTGGAAAGCCAGAGCAGGAAGAAGGAGAGCAAGGACAGAGTGAAGAATGTCAGAGCCAGAAGGTTCCCTGGGTGCTATATTGAGAGAGAGTACTCAGAGAGACTACCACTGGAGACTTATATTTATACCTTGATTAAGTAATTCAGTTATTGCAAGTTGAAACCTAAAATGAAGCATAGGGAATGCAAAGTCCACACTGCAAACTGGACTGTTTATCTACAAAATCTTTTATTGTTGCTACATCATGGAGGACTTGTGCCAACTTTTCTCCTCAGCAGTTATATGCAAAACATAGAAATAAGTTTCCTTTCTCCTTCACAGCTTACTGCTAATATCACAGTCTCAACCAAAACTCTGAGAAATTAAGTTCCTGACTCGTATTCCTCTGGTAGGATAGACCAAAATGTATTCATCCATTATCTTCTTGAGAAAACTTATCTGTATCTAAATGTGCACACACACAAAAGGCAGCAGACTCAGCAGGTAAATACACTCTAGAGAAGTCCCACAAGAGGCAATTTTTGATTGCTGGAAGGTCTCGGCTGATTAGTAAAGCAGTCCAGAGATTTTGCTCCCTAGTCATGATGTTGGTGCCCAGCCTGTGGTCACAGTGGGGCCAGATAACTACATAGGACAGTGGGGTCTTTAAAATACGCCTCCTCTTGCTAAATACATAAAAAGTCACTATTAAATTTACAGCTGAATCAACTATACACATAGCCCTGGTTAGCAAAATAAGTGACTGAAAGACTAATTTCAGCAGTATGTTTCTTTGTGTGTGTGTGTACGCACAGACACACACATGTGAACAGCTCCCAAACTGTGAAACAAAATCAGTAAAACATACACAAGTGGACTAATAAAGATGGCAGCTAAACACACCAAATGCATTGAGCTAATACACAATACTTTCCCTATGCGGATATACTTCATTTTATAGGCCATTTATATCTACAGCCTTAGAATAACTGTATATACAAGCGTACACTTTCAATCATTGTATATGGAAAATTAAATATTACTGCTATTTATAGGTTTATTTGACCCTAATCCATCTGTAATATAGCCCACTAAAATGCCGCATACATCTGTCTATATTTTAATTATTTGTATATGCACATGCATAAATATGTAAATTTGTGTAAAAATGTCCACAGAGAAAAAGTTCACAATAAAAAACAAGTGTTCACCAGCAATTGTACATCATAATTGGTGTCTAGCTTTATTGCAAACAAGAGGTTTTGGAACTTTCAGAATTAATACTGCCACAGCTATATTCATTGAATACCCTGACTAAAAGTAGCAGCTAACCCCATGTACCTATGGGCATCAGAAGAAAAGCACAAGTTTTGAACTAGATGGTCTAACTGTTGGAGATCTGATTCTGCCAGGAGGGTCAGCAGGCAGACATCTGCTTGCTAAGTTGTTTGAAATGGGAGCAAATTTGGTGAGAGATGAATACCTTAGTGTTCCAGGTGAGCCTCAAAGGCTGGAAGGTCTGGATGTGGCTGAACTTATCTCTTAATGGGCATACCAAACACTGCGGTAGCTACAGGGCCCACTCTAGCAATATCAGATTCATGAACAGTCTGTCAACTATAGGTCCAACTGCCTTCAAAACACGTAGCTGAATTCACAAATAGTATTATTTATTCAAAAGCAACATTTACAAAGCAAGTTTAAGGTGTCAGTACAGAAAGCTGCTACAGCATGGGGCTCTTAGCTAGCTCTAAGGTACAAATGCGCAATCATCACTCACCCAACAAGATGGGAGAGGGCTCTCAACCTTGAAGAATCTCATCAGGTGAGGTCCTGCCCTGAGGGGAGAAAGACAGGTTTAGCCAGTTGACTGATCCAGAAGTTCAAATGGAGTCTTTCCCATCTTCTTTCCTCCTTAGTTTACCTTTTATAGTTTTTCTACATTTAAGTGGAGCTTGAATGACTCTAGTCATACTTTTGTTATTGATGTAAAAGTTTCTCGCTTTCATTTAAAGATATAGTCAATCAAACATTTAGAAAGCATGTTCAGTGAGGAGTGGTCGAGTCTTGGAAGTGAGTAGGTTTTGGGGTGGAGGTGTGTCCTGGTATTGTAATGAGGATATAATGAGTAAAATTTCAAGCAAAGTCCATTTGAAGGGACTGATCTGTCAATATTGTTGTTCCAGCATGGGACCTCTTATAGTGCCATGTGCCATATCATCTGCATGGCACCATCAAGTTGCCACCTCTGCAGGGAGTACAGCTGAGTTTGGCTGCGAGATCTTAATCCAGCTCCACCCTCCATCCACTCTTTACTCTTATCAGTATGTGCTGGGAAGGCAGTTTGTGCTGCCTAGGGAACTGTGGAGGTGTAGAGTCCATGCATACCAACCATTCCGGAAGTGGCAATTGTATCATCACAAGCAAACCTCTGTAATACTGTAACTTCTGACAGGCCCTAGTTTGTCTCTCAATTGCCTTCTTTTCAAGATTTTTTCCCATACTGACCACCAAATGCAAAAGGTATTTTCCCAAGCACCTTGGGCCCTGCGTAATTCTCAAACCACACACAGTACCAAGAGCTGGAGAGGAAAAAAAAATAAAAAATAAATACTACTACTACTACTACTACTACTAATAATAATAATAATAGGCCTCAGTTTAAACACACAGGGAAGAATAGGAGAATTGAACTTTGAACTTTCCTCTACTATCAAATCTCCAGAACATGTGAAGTAACTGGAAAATATTTAGACAGCATATTACTCTAAAGAAAATAAGAAAATACCATGAATAATGAAAAGAAAGCCCATCAGAAAAGCATATGGCAAAATGACATTCACTGGCATACTTTATACATAGCAACTGCCACTTGGGCAGAGGAAGGTAACTGGAAGGTCTCACTACAAGATGATGAAGCAGCACAATGATATTTAAAGACTGTGACTGATCCAGGACCAATCCTGACATTTTAACAGCTTGATAGTAAATTGGACTAAAATCGCACCCAAAACAGCAAAATTAGAGACCATCAGGAAACCCATATTTAATCCCTTTATAAGGCAATGCTGCTACTGGATGTTGAAGATAATGTAAAATGAAGTTCATGGGCCTGTGCATGCAAATAGTCCTGCAAATAGGACTGGGATGCTGCAATCAGGTTTGTCTGCCTCTAAGCTCCTGCAACTGGAAGTCATGCTGGCCTCTAAAGCAGAGTCAAGCAAACTGTGGTGAGCTCTGCAGGCCAAGACAATAGGGGAAAAAGACAAAGGCCCCAACTAGACTACTTCACTTTTGGCAAACAAACAGCAAACAAAAATGATCATCTCAAACACTGCTGGCTAAGGGGAATTGACAATCTGTCTATACTCTGCTACAAAGCAATCTGAAAAGCAAGTAAGATTATTAACTTTCTATAGGGCACTATTACATAGTAACAACTTAGTTACCAGAAACAACGATATTGAAGAGAAAAAAAGCTTCAGGCACAGAGAAATTCCTAGAAAGGCAAAGTTTACTGTAAGTAGTCTTTGCTTTCAGAGGAAAAAGGATACTTGACACATTAGTGAGTAAACCATCATGAACATTAACGAGCTACAAAATATCTTAACACCACTTGGGAAAATAGTACTTTTACTGGCTTGATGTGTGGGAATAGTTGCTCATCAGTGGAGGGAAAAAAATCAAGTGTTTAAATATATTAAATGCCAAGACCTGATCTAATATATAAGAAAAAAATCTACATTCTACAAAACTTGATCATGTTAGAGAAAATCATTGTCAAATATTTTCCTACTAGAATAACAACTTGATTTGCCTAAAAATATTGGAAAACATAATCAGGGGCAACTAGCAGCTCAGGAAAGAGTCCGAACACAAGCTTAAGTAAGTTTCTTATAACAGGAATATTGTTAAATAATGAAGCAGTCATTAGCAGGTGGCTAAATTGCATTTAATACAGCTAAATTTAGAGTAGGTCTGCAATATAAGGCAGGTTTCTGATAAACTACTTGTTTCCAGACCAAGAATGGGATGACTAGAATGCTGAATGATGAGATCAGAGGAAACAAGAGTTTATAGGCCTATAAAAGGTGGATAAAACTTCACATGAAAGCTATTCAAGTTTTGATTCTAGGCCCTGCCTCCACTTTCTGAGAAATATGTCTTCATCTACTAGTGATATCAGAGATTTCAGACATCAGTTGTCATATGAGCTTGCCACTCCAGAGTAACATGTACTGGAAAATGAGAGAATACTGTCTTCGATGTCCAGAAAGAAGGAAGATAAGAAAATCTGAGGATAGGTCCCTGCCAGCCACCTCCATTTTAGGCTTCAGACAACTAGCAAAACAGATTAAGCAAGTGCCTCAGGTCAGAAGAGGTCTAGAACAAACAGATAATGGCATTTCATGTACAAGCCCAAGCAGGCATGCAAAACACATCAGAATTTATTTCAGCACTGGTACTAAATTTAGATTCAAGCTGAGGAGCTTGTATTGCACCAGAACAGCCTGGTTGAGCCGTGAGTTGAAGTAATGTGTTATTTGGAACACTCTCCTTAGGAACCCAGCAGAACCTGTTCTGCTTACACTCTACCTTTGTACCATATAATATATATTTTCCTATAAGAAAACACAGGAAGTCAAGAAAGGAGACAGAGGTCAGCTATCACAGCCTCCCCATTAGGAGACAATACTGATATGCTCCCCTACTGAATCCCTCATGTAAAACCATTCACAGCTTGATGAAAACATTGCTTGACAGAGCTCAGGATGCTCATGGAAAAGGAACTGCTGGTGTCAGCATAATGCAAACAGATCAAGGAAATGCTTACCAAAAGCACTGCTCAAACAGAAGAAAAATAACAGAACACATTTATTTGGTAGCTGGTGATCAATCTTTTACTGTTTTACTGTTACCTATTCTTTTGCTTTTTCCAAAACTAGATGCATAATATTAAAAAGAAACAAATCCTAAAATACATCCAATAGTATAAACAAAGTCATTGTTAATAATCTAGTCTTTATTTCTATATGAAAGCTTAACTTTAAACAGATATCATCATTATATGAAGTACATGAGAATAAAATAAATCCTGTCTCTCTACTCAGCGCTGGTGAGATTGTATCTGCTATACTGTGTGGAGTTCTGGACTCCCCAGTATAAGAGGGGTGTGTTGCTTCTAGAGAGGGTCCTGCAGAGATCAACAAAGATGATTAAGGGACTGAAACATCTACCTTATGAGAAAAGACTAAGCAAGCTGGGCCTGTTTAGTCTAGAGAAGAGAAGACTGAGAGATCTGATTAATATGTATAAGTACCTGAGCAGTGGATATAGGGAGGAGGGGGCCAAACTCATCTCGGAGGTGGCCAGTGACAGGACAAGGGACAATGGGTACAAGTTGAAACACAGGAAGCTCCATCTGCATGTGAGGAAAAACTTCTTTACTGTGAGGCTGACAGAGCCCTGAAACAGGCTGCCCAGGGAGGTTGTGGAATCTCATTCACTCGAGATGTTCAAAATCCACCTGGATGTGATCCTGTGCCACATACTCTGGGTGTCCCTGCTGGAGCAGAGGTGTTGGACTAGATGATCCCTAGAGGTCCCTTCCAAACTCAATAATTCTGTGATTCTGTGAAAAAAATCAAAGTAACGAACTCTAAAATCTAGTTATTTTAAACAACCTCTTAAGTAATCTATTAATCTAACTCTACATTCAGACACTTAAGAGAGCCAATGTATGGAGCCTGAGAAGTCACACTACTTAGAGCAGCGGTAACACTTCTCCATCAACATGGGAGAGTTTGACTGCAGGTCTGTGTGCTCACGTTTCTCCTGCCCCATTTGAACACTAGCAATCACCAAATGTAATTGGGTAGCTATCTGCAACAAAAGTTTGATTTATTTTAAAGAGACAGACAGTCGGATTGCCTATTAAGATTTTTAATAAAGAAGACAGAGTTAAAATGCAATATCCATATACATTATGATCTTTGGTACTCAAGTTTAGCATTCTGTGGCTAACCAGACAAGCAGATAAGAAACTTCTTTTTTTCTTTTAAAACCTCAAAGAAGTTGTAGTTTATGCACTCCCCTTCCCCAAGGAAGGAGGGGGGAAAAATAAATGGAAAATATCAGTGTGCTTTTTTTCTAGACACAGGAGGAACCATTTACCAGCAGTACAGATTAATGGAAGACACTTCTACTTTAAATTAGGGCAATTACTATCTGTTGATGCAGAATCTACAAATAAGAGTGTTCTGGATAAAAGAGAGAACTGTCTCAAAAAATGATATTCCTTGTTCTATGAATCAAAACATATGGCAATATTGGCAGGGGCCAGCTGCAAACGGTTTCACTACCTTCTAGGAAGCTGTTTGATAGGAGCTGGAAAGATTTGCTTCCTCATTCTTGCTACTCCTCTGCATTGTGGGAACACAGCTGAGTTTTTCAGTCTAGGCTTGCTCCATGCTTGCCCCAGCTTTTTATGTCAGCTACGACAAAGTTTGATAGGATGGCTAGTAACCACATCTAACTCTACAATACCCTAAAATTTCAGATCACAGAACTTTCAGTGTTATTAGTCACAGAAAAAAAGTTTAATTCCTTCCACAGGTTCTTAGGGTTGCTTCTGGGCTTGTAGTTGTACTCATGGCAAGTGATACACCTGGCTTTAATGACAAAAAAGGGGATGACCATGACAAAAAGTCTGTCCAATACAAATGATGATTGTTAAAAACCATTTTAAAATAAGTTTCTCTGTTTGTGACTAAAACAGAAGATTTTGCTTGCAGTGCACACACATTTTCTGAAGGGTTTTCAGTATCAAGGGAGATATTCCCTTCTGCGAAAAACTTGCAAGGCAGCCTCTCAATAAGTTTGCATTAGTACTATCAGTTGGATTAAAAAAAAAAAAAAAAAGGAATTGAAAAAACTTACAAATGACAAGTGGTCATCAGCAAGAACTTTTTTTTTTTTTTTTTTTAAACCTCCTCTGGAATCTCTGCCTGTTCTGCCATTTTGAAAAGCGTTATATAGTACTAGTAAGTGAAGTAAAAGCAGTTCATGCCCAGAGGAGTGGGCAGATCTGACCCAAATGTGAAATTTCCTCTATGGAAGAGAGTGATGGCAAAACCCCAGGAACCAATAACAGCTTTGGTGAGATGGGGTTTGTGTTAGCTTTGCTTTGGCAACATATACTGCATTGATACAATCCAAAAGGCAGTAAAATTATGTTGTAGATGCAGGTCATCTCTCTGAATAACACTCTGAGATTAGCTATGTGTTGCTTGCTTTTGCAGTGGGAAGGAGAAGTAGGCATATAATACAGGACATAAACACCTAGGTTAGGGTTTGAAATTTAATGGTGTCTTTAGTTCCTGTTTAGAAATCCAAATGAGAGGGTGGGCGGTGACTCAGAGAGATAACCTGCACAAAGCAACTGTTGCTACAGTGTAAACAGTGGGAGGAAAAACCTATGGATAATTAAAATGGAGAAAAGTGCAGTGGGGTGGAGTAGCAGCAAGATGCCACACAGGCTTCCCTCCAGTGCTGTCCCATGCCTAATCCCCCAGTGTAATGAGTTACGTTTTTAGGAAACAAGATGGGGGAGGGGAAAGGGAGATTGCTGCAAGAAATAAAAAGAAAACATGAGTGAAAAGATATATTCCAAGGATAACAAAAAGGCAGAAAGGAAAAAGTGAAGTCTCTTTCTTGTCATCTTATTCAAAATACTTCGCTGATTCTTTATGAAATGATGTTGCATGTACACTTCTTCAAAGTTACTATTTCTAAATATTGAGCCAGATGATCTTATGTTTTTCCCCCTTACTCCCCTCCAAGCACCCCTGCTCCCTTCCCCCTGGGTTAGGATCCCCTGCTGACCACTGCAAAACCCTGCCTGGCCAGGATGCCTATGCTGTTCAGTTGCCAATCAAAGGCAAAGCTCCTGCTTTCTCATACCTGTGTTCTTGATCTCACAAAGGACAATTCAAACACATTGAACCATTGAACTATTTAAACTTCCTTTTCTTTGAAAACTAACACCCTCCATGCAAGGTGGGGAAGGATTTACTACAATCCGAAAGTGCCCTTCCTATGTGCCCAGAAGAATGCTCCGGAATCAAGTCCCTCCGCTGGGTTCAGCAGCACTGCTACTGCACCCTCCCCGTGAGGGGATTACTCCCAGGCAGAGAGCCGGCTTCATCTACCTGTGGGAAGTATGCAAGTTAGGTCACCTGCTGCAGAGGAAGGATTATAAATAATAGGTTTAAATTCAGCTAAAACATATAAAAGTGTATTTTTTCCCAGTAGTGGTCCAGATATGATTTTTAGCTTACCTACCTTAAAAAAAAAAAAAAAAGAAAAAGAAAAAAAAAAAAGTCTTTCCTGAGACTCCACTTATATGATTATGTGTTATCTGAACCAGCAGAGCAAACCTTGGGAAAGCATAATTTGCTCCTGTACTGACCCTAAACATTTCCAATTTACAGTGCTTGCATAAACAGCACAAATTGGTTAAAAAGATATGCTGGCTTAGATTTTGAAAGAACAAAATCCTTCAGTAAGGAGGGAAGCATTAAAAATAATCTTTAAGAAATTCAGAGAAGCAAAATATTTATTTCTGCACTGAATATTTACTATCTCCCATACTGTGAGACCTTATTAAAATGTACTATGGTTACTAGCAAAGGCTTGATTTTTTTTGGCTCTTTTTTTTTTTTTTTTGGCATGCCAGCAAGCAACACATCTGTTCCGAGTCATATTTACCCTGTTACATTTTAATCCAAACTCCACCATGTAAAACATGAATTTATATTTCTTTTCTCCTTGGTTACATACAGCTGTATTAAATCTATTTTAGCTAGTTAATATTCATAAGTTCAGCTAGTTAATATTCATAATATTCATAATATTCAATAAAAAAATAAGCAGAAATTTAGGAGCATTAAGCTATATTTACAGGATGCAGGAACAAGCACTTCATTAACATTTTGCAGCAATTTAGCTTTCAATAAGCTTCACATTGTGAATAATCAAGACATGCAGAAGTGAAGGTTCATTCCATCTGTCTAAAAAAATAAATGAAGAACAATACATAAGGTTATACTAAAGTTATCTCTAAACAACATTTTCCAAGTTGCACAGTCCACTTGCACATTAACATATCGGTTGTACATATGCTGCAGCTCTCTATTTCTAGAACCTGTAGCAGAAAACAACTCACTCTTCATACAGATGGGTCTAGCAATGTGAAAGTTTCGCTTAGCCATTTGACTGGTCATGAACATTAAGGACTTATATGGAAAAGAGGAAAGAAAGTGAATGTGTAAATCCGAAATAAATCTTTTTCTAAGCAATTCTGTTGTCAAAAGAAAAATGCATCGAATCACCTTTGGTGCTAACGAAGTGGACTACACAGGAAAATTTACATGTCTTCCCACAAACAACAACTTCACAGACATCGTCCAACTACTATATTAGATCTAGATGCTTGTATTGTCTGAGTGGGAAGTTAAAGGAAGACCACTTAATATAACCTCAACTTCAATGAAATACTCTTGAAAGGAAGAAGATACTCCTGGGCACTCTCCTCCTCATTCTTGAAACATTCAGTGGTGTATACATGGTGGCGGCCATTCCCTTGAGTTTGTTAGCTAATAGTACAGACAAACATGGGGGGAAGGGAGTTATGTAAGGAGTATCATATACTGACAGAGAAAAAACTGCCTATGTTACTATTGTGATGCACAGTTTTAGAGGTGTGAAGCTTAATGGCAAACACAGTTACCATTATATGACAATTAAAGTGGAACTCAGTTTATTAGAGGAAGAAATGAAAGCTTATCTGCTTGAGAACACCATCAGTCTCAGAAGATCCCAGTTGAAGGTAGGTTTTTATTATTCATAAGTGTTTTTGCCTTCTCTATCTTCCTGGCAGGATTTATCACTCTTACGAATATCTCCTTCACAGACAAGTTCCATCAACGGACAAGTGGGATTCATCTGCCTTCCTTAAAAAGCTTTAATATCATGGAATATAAACACAGCAAAGGATAATTAAAAAAAAAAAAAGAAAAAGAAAAAAACACTGATGCTGAAGAAGCTGAAGAATGTACCTCAATACTTAAGATCCTAGAGACATAACCAGGAATATTATCATATACAGGCCTGTGTAGTGAAGTGAAAGTCATATATAGGTATATTCTGTAGAGTCCTTGCACTCCATTTTGCCATTGATGAAAACCTCTTGCACACGGAACTAGGTGGTATATTATGAAGAGCACAGTCCATGCCTTATATTAAGCACAGCTGCATGGGTAGGCATGGTGATCTAAAGTTTGCCATCACCAGACACAGAGGTAGAGATATTCTATTGTCAATACAGTCTCCATTAAATTGAATTATTACCCTATTATTATTATTGCTAGGAGTATAGTTCAGATATCTCTTCAGAAAATTATGGAGAGTAGTTACGCATCACTCTTTCTGGTTGTGCAACTAGAAAGACATCTAATAAACCTCTCTGGTCTTTTCCAGACATCAATAACTTAGTCTGAGAACAATCAATGTTTCTTACTGCTGTCCAAATCCAGAGGGCAATTAACAGACAGACTCAGATGAAAGAAAGTGTATTAGACATTTCTTACAGAAGATACAGAAACATGAATCAATTCAGTGCTGTGTAAAGATAGCTCAATATGCAGAACAACATAGCTCCTCTTTTAGGAACCAACAATCCTCCAAGCATATGCTTCGTACAGAAGCATCCATAACTAGCTATCTGGACAAAAATGATAAAAGCTGCCACTCTACTGAATACAAGACTCATATCATCACTTACTGTTTGAAAAGAATTTCAAACAGTAGTTTCTCAGTAAAGTGAAACTGTTCATCCAAGTTGTTGCAAGCTAGGTCTGTAATCCTTAGGCCTCTGTTGCCTCTGAGATGAGCCAACATATGGTGGACATTGCCACGTGCCCTGTAAGAATTGCAAAGTGGGAGGGCAGTGGTAGAAAGGGAGAGAGTTGCTCTGTGAGACTACTCACAGAGCAACAATGCAGAAGGCTTTTAAGAACATGGATTATAGAGCAGAACTGGTGTCCTGCACAGGAGCAAATAGTAGCTCTGAAACACACAACCAATCAAGTATAAGTATGAGCCAAATTTCTCCCCCCTCCGCTCCGTCCCCACCAAAACAAAAAACAATCACCACAGACAAAAAACCCACCCCCCAATCAAAAAATACTACCTTGTCAAAAGGTAGTATTATGGAGGTACAGGAGGGAGGGGATTTTTGGAAACCTGATAAAAAATGATTTCTTTTACCCCTAGCATTTATAATAAACCTGACTGCAAAAACTGAGCTAATAAATTGTATTAGGATACCTGTAAACCTTTCACAAGACTGGAAGGTCACAGATTCAATTGGACTCAAGCACGAGAAAACTAAAGCATGTCTGAAAGGCCAAAGGACTCAGTAGACGAGACCCTGGCCAGAAACAAAATCAGATTTTTGGTATCTGCCTTCTTCAAATCCCAGGAACCAGATCTTATCTGCTTCAAAAGATATTTTACATAATGCTGACTATGATTAAAGGATTTGAAAAAAAAGAGTAGATACTGCTTGGGGCAGTAATATGCTATCAAGCAGAAAAATTTACTCCACATTAATCTCTTCAGAAAAAGCAGCGCTATCGCATAAGCTAAAGTAAGCTTTTCAAGTCAAGAAAACAGCTTAGCAAGTGGAAATGGCATATGATGCCACCAATGTGCCATGAAAAGGAATTAGGACAAAACATTTCATCTCACTGGAAACCTGCCTGAGCTGGCTTGAGACAGCACAGACCGCATCCTAAGCATCAAGCACAAGAGTCAAAGCTAAGCATACCTGTGTGTGAAGAACGAAAGCAGTCTCCCAAGTGACAGTGTCTAAACAGTCTTGCTGAACTTAAGGTTTAGGGATTGAGCTGGTGATGTGCTTTGTCTAGGTAACCTCATACAGGCGCACATACACAACCTAAAACTTAACCTTTTTTACTTTTAGTAACTCGCATTCAAGGTCACAGGGAAAAATATTTAGGCCAAATCAGGAGAATAGCTGGTTTTAATTGCAGAGGCATTTTGACAGCTACTAAAAATTCAAAGAAGTCATAAAGTGTGTGTGATACGGACCTGGTTCCTGTGGTTTTCAGCATCTGGCACTGAGAGAGATTTTTGTCTTTGAAACTTGCCTCTAGCTCACTCACTGTATTAGTACAGCTGCATTCTGAATGGAATTACATGTGCAACTTGATCTCACTGGTTGCATGGATACATATCTTTCATATTTCACATAGAGAGAGGTTTTCTTCTTTATTAGAGAAAATGACACAACATTTCACTTCCAGGACTTCCTGACTTACAAGACTTCAGGAGAAACTGAAGGCAAGGAGTTCATGAACATTCAAGAAGTCATTGCTCACATGGTGATTACCTTTTGTGACAGCCATTATATGTTGAGATTCTAGAAGGTTTACTATCAGAATTAGTCACTGGAGCCATGTCTGTCCAAATGGTATAGATATGAGACTACCAATTTGCTAAGCTATTACCTTAGTTATTTGCTAACATTTTCAGACTTAAAAAGTCCATAAAATAAACAAGCACCCTGATGAGATTATTCAATTCGTTTACAGTAAACTCATGATGAGAAACAATGTTTGGGAAATCTTGGTTTTCACAGAACTTAAAATTTCTCTTCTGAAACAACCAAAATCTCATTGTTCAGCCATAGCAATTACAAAATGTAGTCTCAGATTCTTTGGTCTGAATATTTCCAATTCTGAAGTCCCCACAGCAATAAAGTTGGGCTTCTTTCCTACTTCCCGTGGATTAAGCACCAACTCAAAAGTTTTTCTTGGACCATCCAGCAGCACAAGACAAGCAGCACAAGAGCAGTCTGCTTTTGCCAAAGTTGAATTTGTAGGAAAAGCATATTTCTCGAATTTTAGAGGAAATAGTGGTGAAATCCCTTAAAACAAAAGTGCTGTTTTAACCTCCGTTCCAGTAGCGCTTCAATTCAAGTATGTTAGCTACACATGGCCAACTGGCTAGAACCAGAAGTAACACAGCAGATGGGATATGTGTAAGACGTGTAATTAAGTGAAACATGAATTTAGATTAGATTTGAAACTAAATATGGATTTTGACATAGGTAAACATTTTGTCTAGAGCTCTTCTAAGAAAAATCTCTTATTCCTGGTTACTCTACAAATTTGTAAGTAAGGAATGATGATCCTCATCAAAAGGGTAGAGGTTGCTTTGTAGTCCAACTGTAGTCCATTAAAGAGTATTCCCTAATACTCAATACCAAAGCCAAAATGGTTTAGTATCTTTATTACTGGCCAGGACAAAAAGGTGGAACATACCCTCAGGAAAACTCTAACATCAAACTTAATGGAGGAATGTGAGGAATGACATGCTGGAGGCTAACAGTGTAACTCCAAGGGTTGGCGACAGGTTTGGGAAAGACATCGACAGAAACCTGTATTTGTATTGACAGAAGTTCAATACAAGTTTGTGCAAAGTCTGGTATCCGGGACAGACAATCTCCTATAACTACTAATAGAGTAGTTACCAGGGTAGAAAGCAGCTTTTGAGAGTAAGACTTGGAAGATGGACAAACTGAGTAAGAGTTTCTGAACGCCCATAGTATAAGGAAGACTAACTGGACCATGTTAGTGACAATATAGCCAAACAGCTGGAGAGAGGTGACTCCCTCACTTCTGTATTTGTAAACACACAGCTGAAGTACTGTGCCCAGTTTTGGACTCCTCAAAGTCAAAGGAAAGCTAGAGTGAAACTGCTACTGTATAATTAGGGGTCAGAGAACATAATCTGTTCTGAGAAAACATAATCTGAGGAAAGGATGGTTTGCTCAGTATTGAAGAGTCTGAGATGGGATTTTACTGCTCTCTTCCACTACCCAGTGTATGGTTATAGAGGTGACTTAGCCATGCTCTTCTCAGAGATGCACAGTAAAAGAATGAAACGCAAAAGGTATTCGGAAAAAATAAACAACCCCTCTCCCCCCACCACCACACACACCACATTTCACCATAAAAGTTGTCCAGAATGTGATGATCTCTGAAGATGATGAGAATAAAGCACTGGACAAAATGATTAACTTTAAAGTTAGACTAGCTTTAAGCAGAGAGTTTGGCCAGATGATGCAAAGTCATGATCCATTCCAAACAGAACTACTCTATGCTTCTAAGAGACAAAATCACTAAAAACAAGTCAGAGACTTATGATAGAATCTTCAAGTACTCAGGAAGATAAATAAAATATACATGGCTTCCAAAATGTCAAAGCCAATTAAGATTGTAAAATAACCGAAGCGAGGTGATTAGCACACAAGTAAAAATTCATAAATTCAAATTAATGAAAAATGGAACAAAACAGCTTATAACACAGGACTGCAGAAGCTGTTCAGAAGATTAATATGCCACTGAGGTTCAATTCATGAAAACATATACTTAGAGCACAGTGAGGGTATTAAAGTGAGACAACTCCACAAGAAGTAAAACTCAACAGCTTAGAACTACTTGGAGAAGACAGAAATAGAAAACATGAATATCATCAATAAGACTGAAAACTCTCAAACTCACTTATTTTCTGGGGGAAAAAATGATGATGCATGCAAATCAATAAAAAATGCTTGTATGGGAACATTTGACTTCAACAAAAGAGAATCTAAAATCAGCATTTTTATGCAGAATATGGACATGCACAGAAGCAAAAAAAAGGTAAAAAAAAAAAAAAGACATAAAAATTCTCATGCCTCAGGCAAAATCCACTACCTTGCCAGCTTCAGGAATAATTTTTATCTCAACTAAAAGTTAATCAGTATTCACTTACCAGATGCTTCAGAGAAGAAACAAGGACCCAACAATGGCTATTTGAGAGGCAGGTTATAGACTGCTTAAAGCCTGATCTAAAGCTATGTCAAACAATGGGCTTACTGTCAGGAGCAGCAGTTTGCTTTCATCTTGGAGTTTGGATTTGATATGGACTACCATCACCTAGAAAAATGGCTGGATGCATTAAAGATGGATTCGTACTGCACAAAATGTCAGCAGCATGCTATAACCACATTCTCTAAGATTCAAAAAGCAAAGTGAGCAGCACAGAGAGTCAGTCTTCATGTGGTAATATTTTCTAGTCTCTACATTACAACTAGTTATTGTGTCACTTTTGTTGTCAATATTAAAAGCTTTATTAAAATGAAGTATTTTACAAAAAATACTGTTTCGTTATCTAAAGTACTGTACACCATGTGAATGACCTACAAAGAACATCACAACTATGCTTAGTTGAACAGTTCTCAATTATGACAGTGTTTAGAGTCAGATAGAAATCTGGCAAATATTTGCTTTACAGCGATTGAAAATGTTTTCTCTGTTTCAGGCCAGAAAGCAGAGAAGTTTATAGCTCCAGAAATCTGATCATTTTAATCTGATATACTCTTATCTGACCCCAAATGTCTATTATTACAATGAAGTCAAATGAAATACAAGGTGCCTGAAGCTATTAAAACCTATTTTAGACTGAGGGCCCTCCATGCTTTCAAAGGAAGGAAAGTTTTGAGTAACTTTTTCCTAGTCATTCCTCTGAAATGGAACCATCCATTCCTCTGGATTCCTTTGAATTTACCTTTCCCTACTTTGCAGGGAAAATATGGCAGTCAAGTATGACTGACAAGTCAGTCACTTCTGTTAAATCACTTGAATAAACAGAACAGCTAAAAGACATTCTGCAAAGTGAAAATGCAAATGATTACCTAACTTACGTAACTAGTTTATAATATATAATTTCTCCATTTTTTAACACGATGCATCACAGTTTAGGTCTACTGCACTTACACGGATTTGATGATACCGTAAGTAGTGACTGTTAAGCTCTTTTGTATAGTACTACCATAAAAATAAAGCTACTAAAATACAACTTAGAATCATAGAACCCTTATGGTTGGAAGGGACCTGTAGAGATCATCTCTTCCAACCTCCCTGCACACGTAGGGTCACCTAGAGCATGTGGCATAGGTTTTCATGCAGGCAGGTTTTGAAGAATTTCAGAGAAGGAGACTCCACAACCTCTCTGGGCAGCCTGTTCCAGTGCTCTGTAACCCTCCTTGTCAAGATTTTTTTTTTTCCTCGAGTTCCTGTGAAGCTTTCGGTGCCTCAGCTTGTGGCCGTTTCCTCTAGTTTTATCAGTGATCACCACTGAAAACAGGCCAGCCCCATCCTCCTTGCTCCCTCCCTTGAGGCATTTGTAAACACTTACCAGATCCCCTTTCAACCTTCTCCAGGCTGAACAGGCCCAGCTCTCCCAGCTTTTCCTCAGAGGGTAGATGTTCCAGGCTCCTCCTCATCCTCATAGCCCTGCACTGGACTCTCTCCAGCAGCTCCACATGCCTCTTGTACTGGGGAGCCCAGAACTGGACACAGTACTCCAGATGTGGCCTCACCAGGGCTGTGTATAGGGGGACGATCACCTCCCTTGCCCTGCTGGAGACGCTCTTCTTAATGCACCCCAGAATCCCATTGGCCTTGGCCACAAGGACACGCTGCTGCCTCATGGTCAACTTGTCCACCAGGTCCTTCTCTGCAGAGCTGGTCAACTTAACTTTATATTGATAAAAACAATCTGGCAGAATGAGGTAACTTTGGTTGACAAAAACATTCACAGTTGTATGTGTGTACAGATAACTATTTTGCATCTTTCAATACCTAAAGCATTGAAGACAACCTAATACGGTATGTCACTATAGTTACCAAAAGTTGTTCCATAAAATGTAATACACTTCAACTCAGTTAAAAGGCACTCCTTTATCTCAATAAACACCTACACATGGACAAATGAGAAGAAAGGGAGAATAGAACAGTGTACTTTTACAGGTTGCATAGAAAATTTTCACCAAACAGAAGAAGCACAAAGAGAGTTTACTGCCAGAACAGGACTCCTGATCTTACCCTTATTATATCTTCTGTCAACAGTAAAAAAGACAGCAGTAGCAGAGTGGGAGTTCTACTAGAAATTGCTCATTTGCCTAAGACAGATGTGTTGCACAACGAGGAAAAAATACTTTTATTTCCTCAGAACATATTAAATTAAAGAGGTTTTAAAAAATCCAAAGGACTTAAATGTGGGAAGATGATTAGAATGAATTTAACTATGATTAGAATGAATTTAACTATGTCTACAAAAGGATAGAGTCAACTGATATTCTTATTTAAAGGAGCACATAAAAACACTCCTTTAAGTGGAAGACTCCCACTGAGAGACAGCAAATGTAAGAATGAGGGGTAGATGGAACTTTTAGCAGGGAACATGAAAGACAACTACCATAACTGGGGGTAAGAACAGCTAGAAATAGATGTGCAGAAACTATTCCATGGCTGTGCTCTAAAGATAATGATACCACAGACAATTTGAACAGCACAGTACTCAATGGACAGAGTCATTTTATGGAGACTATGTGTCGTCCAACAATTCAGCCTGTACAACCACCAAGTGTTTGCAATGGCAAAACCAGCAAGCTAACCACACCTCCCAGTCAACCATCACCTGTTAGCCCCAATACAGGGCTGGCTGAGCTAGATTTTTGAACCCAACATCCAGAGGCTGCAGATACTCTCCAGCCTGCTACTTCCTCCAGCAGGCTGTCGGGCAAGAGACTTCCATCAGTAGGTTATCTTTGCAGGTAAGGCTAACCAGGTGGAGGCTGGAAATCAGATTTCTACATGAGTTCCCTGAGGCTTATCATCTGGTATGTGGGGTATAAGGTATGCAATGATTTTTACTGTAGGTTTATTTGGCCAACATATAAAATGACTTGGTGAATTATAAGGCCAAATGCATGGTAATCCTGAGGCCTGCTTACAGGTTTTGTCCCATTACAAAGTCCTGACAATTAAGTTGTATTAACTGATAAAATATCATAGTTGTAATCATAAAAAGTAAAAATAAGACCCATGAAAATGTACTTGTGTTCAGTGATGGGTTGTACAGTGGTAACACCTGAAACAGTAAACAAAGAAATTTTAAAGATTTATAGGACTAACACTTTTTTTTTTTTCTCTCTCTAA
This sequence comes from Nothoprocta perdicaria, assembly GCF_003342845.1. Taxonomy (NCBI): domain Eukaryota; kingdom Metazoa; phylum Chordata; class Aves; order Tinamiformes; family Tinamidae; genus Nothoprocta; species Nothoprocta perdicaria. The sequence goes on from NW_020455565.1 coordinate 280,632, forward strand.
TTTGCACTCTTGGAATGGTTACCCATCTCCAATTTACAATTTATTTTCTGTCAACGTTTTTAAAGAGATGTATTCAAAGATTGGGAAGCTGTTTCTGAACTGATACACAACCTTATTTTTTACCTCCAAGTGAGTTTGCTAAGACAATCTAGGATAAAACATGCTGGAGACCATCAAGCCAGGTAACAGGGCAGAAGACTAGAAATCAGTGGGCTAACATGCAGGATCAGATGACCACAGAATACTTCAGAAACAGTGCAAAGTCAGGAGAGATCACTGTCTAAGGAGCAAGAAGATATATTGATTACAAATGAGTCACTGCATTCAATCCATTTCACTGAGTGTAACAAGAAAAAAAAAGTCTTTGTATACCACCATGATAGATTTGTTTCAAGTCATCCAGACACACTTAAAGACCTTTCTAATAAACTGTATCATACCATTATTTTTGTAAATCTACTTACACCTCAGGACAGATTTGCACAGCTGTCCCAGTAAGAGGTCAATGAAAGATACTGATATATCTGGATGGTTTATCTGATATTAATGTTACATCATCTCATCCCATGCAGTTTTAAAGTAGCAACATAATACTGCAAAAATTCTTGATAGTTCCCTGCCTTGCATACAAAAATTTGTGTGTACTACTGCAAAAATAATGAAAATAACACTAATTAAATTAACTTGGAATGGCAAATCTTAAACAGGCCTAAGAGTCAAAAACAATTCCACACGTGTTTTGCATGAGTCTAGATTTAATTTGCTTTACAGGACAATTGGCCAAACAATGACATTTATCATAAAAATATCCTCTCCATTATGCAAATCTCATTTTTCTTTCCAAAAGGAAATTCAATGTATATTATGAGCTATCAGAATCCTGTTTTTAAGTTCAGCCTACGTAGATTTTTCTTAACAAAAAAAGCAATTCTGTTAAAAAAAATGCAGGTCAATGCAACAACATAGTTGTATTGCTTTTGGCTACCTTAACTTTAAAAATCCATGCCAATTTAGCTATTTTTCTTATGGTTTTATTAGAAAAAAGCAGCAGATCAACATTACAATTCAGAGTCTAATCTAAATATGCACTTGACAACGAAGCACATCAGAATATTAAGTGAAAAATCTTTAGTTTTGCCAATCTCCTCTTACCCAATCACAAATCTTTACAGGCTTTCTGATGGCGAAAATCAAACAATAAAAGTTTTATTGCTGTGAAAACAAAAGTGAAAACAAAATCATTATACAGTAGTATTAGTCTTGGGTGCAAAGTATATTCAGTCAAGTTAACTTAAGGTTTTTAAAGTGTACTAAAACCTTTTGTTTGGCCATGAAAGTCCACAAGCTGACTGACCCAAGTATAAAATGAAATGGCAGGTCTAGACAAAAAAAAGTTTGACAGCATGATAATCTCCAGTTTTCAGACAGTAACAAAAAGATACAATTCCAACAGCCCAGAAATTAAAATGAAAAAAGTCGAACTGACATTCAAAGAGCTAAGTTTATTTTTACGCTCATTTTGTTTGCGCCCGAAATAATTTTAGATCAACCAGGAAAAAAAAAGCATGGACTATCACACAATTAAAAAAATGCCTTTTGACTTGGTTATTTTCCCCCACTGAGGTATAAAATCTACATATAAATTTGATACGTCACTATAACAAATTGTACTTTTTATAGTACTGATTTTGTTTCCATTAAACCCTGTTTTTTTTTTTTTTTTTAAACCACAGAATTCTTATTTCATGTTACTGAATATGGTCTGCAGCTCTCTGCTTCATTATTTATTTGTGGATCTGTATTTAGTAAGTTGATTACCACCACTAACCAAGAAAGAGTTCTTGGAAATGTCTCCATTACAATAGCACTTTCAGCAGAGGTTACTGATGTGCAAGCAAACTACAACAATATGCCGCTCTCCAGAAGAATACTTCACTGACTACATTTCCATCATCCAAATGTTCCCTAGGTTCTTGCTGGAAGAGACTCTCTCAATCTTGTAAACATCAGCGGGCGCAGTTTCTCTATATGGATAGTTTCACTTCCTTATTACAGGAAAGTTGGTTCACAGCTACTGAAAAGCTGCATGAGTTACAAGTTTTAACAGCTGATGAACTGTGTATTCTGCAGGGCAGAAGTTTTCTTCTGTTGCTACATAACAGCGTAGCCAGAGCATTAGCGGAGGTAGCCCAGTCAATCCTTGCTTTTCTGTAGAACCTCTCAGAATATTTCTGGAAGGGTGACATTGCGAAGCAGCCACTGCTGTGAGCGGCTGCCATTGCAGTCTCTGATGCTGGGTACCTGGCTATCTTCTTCGGTGGCTTTATCCAGGCACTGGTTACTGTTCACATGCAACAGGGTTAGTTTCTTGAAGAGAAAATGAAGAGTAACACGTGTTATAGAAGCCAACACAAAATTTTTAATGAACATTAACATTCTTCCATAGGTAAAACAGGAGCTAGACAAGACCTCTTTTGTTACTTTGAAATGGCCATATTCAAACATCATTTTTTAAATGGGACTGTACAGCTGGGGTCTCTGAAATGGTTGAAATTAAAATTTGGTGCAGTGTAGGCATACAGCTTTCACAAAAATCACAGAATGGTGGAGGTTGGGAGGGGTCTCTAGAGATTACCCAATTACCCTGCTCTAATAGGGATACCTAGAGCACGCGGCACAGAGTCACATCCAGGCAAGTTTCAAAGATCTCCAGAGAAGGAAGCTCCACAACCTCTCTGGGCAGCCTGTTCCAGGGTTCTAGTACCATCTGAGTAAAGAAGTTCTTCCTCACATGCAGATGGAACTTCCAGTATTTCAATTTGTACCCACTACTCCTTGTCCTATCACTGGCCACCACCGAGAAGAGTTTGGCCCCATCTTCTTTACCTTCTCCCCCCAGGTATCTGTACATATTGATCAGATGCCCCCTCAACCTTTTCTTCTCTAGGCTAGACAGCCCCAGCTCGCTTAGTCTTTCCTCATATGATAGATGCTTCAGTTTCTTAATCATTTTCATCGCTCTCTGCTGTACAAGCTCCACATCCCTCTTGTACTGGGGAGCCCAGAACTGCACGCAATACTCCAGGTGTGGCATCATCAGAGCTGAGTTGAGGGGGAGGATCCCCTCCCTCAACCTGCTGGCAACAGTCCAGGATCTCATTGGCTTTCTTGGCCACAAGGGCAAACTGCTGGCCCATGTTTAAACTTCTTGTCAACCCGAACTCCCTAATCTCTCTCCACAGAGTTGCTTGCCAGCAGGTCAACTCGTAGTCTGTACCGGTGCCTGGCATTATTCCTCCTCAGATGCGGGACCTTGCACTTGCCCTTGTTGAACCTTTGATTATTAGCAGTAATATTTGTATTAATAATATTCGATTTTGTCAGATCAGAACTAATACAATGAACCTGTATTAAATATGTGCTTTTTTCCTCCCTCTTTTTTGGGTACACAAAATTGACATTAAACAAGACTATTTTTAAAAAAATACAGATATTTAAAAAAAATATATATTTTTTACAGTATCATATCTGTAATCATACTTCTGCAATCTGCAATACACTGCTACTGGGCATTACCCTTTGGAAAAAGAGGTCTTCAGAAGTTGAACTTCCTGCCACTGTACTTCTGACACTCATTAGTGCCCTAGCTAGTCTAGGGCACTGAAAGATGTTAGCCTATTTCTCTCATTTTGAGAGCACAGCCAACACGCTGAATTTACTGAAAAGTGGCAGAGGAATAGGTAGGCCATATGTGCATAGGCAGCAGCAAAGGGTAAAACAAATAAAACCAATAAATATCAAAACCATCCTCCCTATATTTGAGTCTCCTGCACAACAGCTGAAAAACAAAGAAGAGCTGGAAGATATGAGAGCAAACAAACAATTCTAAAACTTAGAGACTTGTTTTTTCTAGTACACATCAAGGGAAAAGGTGCTTTCTACACACTGTTGACTACAGGAAAACATACAACTATGTTGCCAGGAATTCTTGCTAAGAATTCTCCAGCTACAACAGGCTAGGGAAGCAAAAAAGTAAAGTTCTGAATTATTTTAAACTTATTTTAATCTTATTTCTAAGATGATTTTATTAGTGGAAAATCTACATATATAGAGCAAAACAAACAATTTTATGTCTAGAGAACTGCATAGCAGAAACTTGTTTTTCTGGTTGTAGCAACCTTTGTAAAAGAGACTATTTGGTTCTTCCAACTAAAGCAAAATTTTGCATGTACTGTACAGAGTTTGACAATCCTTGATACCTTTGCTCATATTAAAAATAATTCAAAGATAAGTGTTAAAAGTTCTTTGACAAATCACTGCATTTAGTAATATTACTCACTTAAGTCAGGTGAACTAGTTATAAAAGAACGAACAATTACCAAGACTCAGATTTAAGAATTTCAACTAATTCTTAATCCTGAAAGACTTCAATAGCCTTCTTCAGCCTCCTATCAGCAGCTGCAAGTAATCTGCAGAAATCCTAGTAGCGATCCAGTGTCTCAAATTAGTTGCCAGCCCAGCTGAAAAAGCATCATTCATTCTTGCTTCTTTTCAGTCTTAAATAGCCTATATTAACATCTCTGTTACTAGAATCTGTAATAAACCTATTGATTTAAGCACCAAAATATTTTTAGGACTGAAACAACTTTTTGGTAGCTAAATTATCTACATGTTCTTCTTCATCAAACAATCATTAAACTTATAATAGCAATATTCTTCTTCTATGAATTGCCTTACAATTAACTCTCACAGCAACTAATTTTAAATTAATAAGCTTGAGACACTTTTTTTCAAGTTGGCTGAGCTGTAAAGTCAGAATTCTTACTCTATTATTCAATCACATAATTATTTTTGAGAGCTTTCAGATAAAATTAATGATGAATGGATCATCTAGCAATACTTATTTGACATACAAATTTCAAAATGATTTTGAACATTAAGTACAAGAGAGAGCAGGATTAAATAAAGATGCTTGGATCATCTCTGCTTTAAACATGAAATTTAGAGATATAAAACCTATATAATTTTGACATACTGAATTTTTAATTAAAATAGTATTTTCTTTAATCTTGTAACAGATGACACAAAGTGCTCAAGTCACTACAGGATCATTAGCATTATATTTTTCTGCTGCACAATTAAAAAAAAGTTTAAGTATTCGGAATAATTTTCTATCATTGATCCTGTCCTAAAAGAGCTCTACACTATCTTTCATCTAAGCATTTGAAAACATTTTGCAAATATATATGTTTTTTACTTCTATGAACTACCAAAAATTCACCAGGTAATTAAATCAGAGATCTAATTCATGTGTGGTTACTCATTATAAAGAGAGACAGAACAAACCCTGACTGTTTACTACTCTGACTCTCAAATAGCAATCCCACAAATAGCCAGTTCTGTAGGCTTACATAAACACACAAGTTGTCTCATTACAATGTTATAAGAAGTCATTAAAAGACTTACCACTGGATCATATTCCCAAAGCTGATTTCCTTTTAGATGGTGACACTTGAGCATTGTTACTGGACCATTAAGTTTGGAGACATCTAAACATAAATCATCTGTTCGAATTTCTTTGTTGGCAGTATATGAGAAAACCTAAACAGAGAAAGTGGAACCGTAGAAGTTAAAAAAAAGAGGCAGCAACTCACCACTCACCTAGAAGATTCCTTTTGAGATATGAGAGGGAAGGGGGGGAAGTTTATACATTATTTCATTACCATCTATACTACTTCCCTTCCTCCATATATTTTAAGGGAAGAAATATATAAACAGCACATGAAAGAGTTCTTGAGAAAAAGACTGACCCTGTCAAGTTGCAGACTGTTTCCTGCATAGGAGCAAAGCATCCTCCAAACTAGTTATCTTTGTACACTGGTAAGGAATTGATCAATATTTTTTAATAAAATAATATTGAAAAACAGACAAATGCTTAAGTTTACAGTTGCAAAAAATAATGTACATTAAGAACAGTATTTGAGATGCGAGTATGTTTTTAAAGGATACCAATTTTCAGATCTTAACAGGAGATAGTCCTGGAAAATCTGTAAGAAGCCAATCCTAGCTTTCCTAAGTCTACGCTCCTTTATCTCATTTTTGACTTTAAAGTGAATCTAGCTGTTGCAATAGGATCTCAATACCTACCAGTAGCAAAATACCAACCAGCCTTCTTGTGCATTCCCTCTTACAGTTCTATTCTTCACTGAGGGTTCTCCTAAACTTTACAGACTAGGAGAGATAGTTACCAGAAAGAACTAAAATTGTGCCCTGATAAGAACTTTTTTCCCAACAATTCTTCACAATCTTTACAAAAATATACTAAAACTTACAAAAAATGAAATTTCAAAAAAAATTATCACCTGATTTCCACCCATTCCATGGCAGTTGAAGATTCCAACTTTTTCATTCTCCTTTCTTGCCATGTTATCTAGACATTGATTTGTCTCTACATTTCTTATCTGCAAGAGAAAGAGCACATCACGAAATATAATTTTTAGAAAAGTATTAGCTCCATATCAAACTACACTGTCACCAGTTCTCTCTGCTATTCATTGAGAGGTTGTTCAAATGAAATGCAAAATATATAAAGACTACCTATTACCATGAGGTACCCACTACTCAAGAATCCCTCTCCAAGACAAATGCTAAAGCCAGCATACTACAGAATCATGTTCTTTTCTTTGCTTTCTTCTGTATCCAATCTCGGGGGTCCCAAGACCGTTAGAAGTTTAAAAGCACTGAGCTTTTAATTCACTTCAATATGACTGGATGATGACCAGATTCGGTTTTCTTACTACCTGAACTAGAGCATTATCTACTATATTTCTGCATAATAAATAGGCATGAATATCAGCCACGTTATCTGCCACTTATGTATCATTTTACAAATGACAAGAATGCATAAGATATTTGAACTTTGCTAGAGGTTGCATGCTCATGTCACTCAGCTCAGAATACAAACTTACTCTGCAGTGTATTTTACAACTGGTAGGTAAGCACGTGTGGTGAACTCTTACCTCCCCCAGAGAAAAGTAATGCCGTGGAATTTGAGAATCAGGATAAACATTCTCCAGATACCACGAGAAAGGCTTGCACTGGAGCTTACGTCTAAGTCCAAGCCGAGATGATATGTCCCCATAATCAACTTTAGTAACTCCTGTAGAGACCAAAAAAAAAAGAGTCTTATTTAATGACTGTTAATGAATTTTGCGTATGACTCCATTTTACAAATCAGAATAATGCATTGTTTCCATCAAATAGACATCCTCTCTAATGAAGAGCTCACTTCTACACTAAAAATTTTTATTCCAATATAGTACCGTGCCATTTATATTATCACAAAGGACAATCACTATCCACAACTTTTTTTTTCTGATAGTTATTTACAAGACAAAGCAACTACATCTATGCTACATATGTTAACATCTTACCTTTATTTGGTCAAACAATTTGAATGCAATCACTTACTAAGTTAAGAGAAGAAAAAAGTTGAAACCCATGTATTCACTATTGCCATTTTATGCCCATTGGCAAGCATGGATAGAATGCAGATATCTATGCTGTGTAACATAGCAGCTTCCTTCTGTGGAAGAAGGAAAGCTCCATTTTAACTAAATTCTGAGTCAGTAAACACCTCATCCACGGCTTCCTCACTGCATAAAGAAACAAGCAAAAACTATCTCAGCAAAGTAATCCTTTAATAATTCTGTGATATGTTGCCTACTTTTTTTTTCTTTTTATTTATCGAAGTGTGCCATTCTTCTTGCATCCTCCCACCTCACTATTGTACTTTTTCTTTATTTTGCACATGAAGCTGTACAAATCCCACGTGCAAATGGGATAAGAAAGGTATGCCTGATCAGAGGGTACTTACAAAATAAAGCACTGCTATTAATATTCCAATAATATTAATCAGGGTAAAGTAATGTCTAGTTTTCTGGTGTCGCATTCAATTCACCCTTTCCATACTACACTTGAAATCACACAGGCCATAAATACACTACCAAAACAAAAAGGAAACTTCAGCCATTTACAAATTTTACATCTGCTCTGCAACCCACAAATATGCTATACTGACTACTTGGACTGTTCACAATATCGAAACCTTGTACCTGAAAAACCCTAAGCTACAAACATTTTTCAGAAATCCCTGTGCTTGAACTGTAAATTGCCTCTCAATTTCTTCACCTTTTCCAGTCAAGCTTGATAAATTTTACTTAGCCTACTCTTATCACATCAACCTACCAGCAGATGGTGTATTGCTACTCAATTAGAACAGTTGGAAAGCCATATGACTTCAGCTAAACATCCATGCTTACCAATAAAATCTTCAATATTCTAGAACAGATTTTTTATTCTAAAGATCTCTCTTGCAAAGGAGCCCTGGAAAACATCAGACTGGGTTTTCTAGCCATGAAAAAACTACTCCACTTGACCAATGCATATGTTCGCTCTACACCAAAAAGAACATGCTCTCAAGAAGAGAGGGAAAGAACATACTACAGCTGAAATACTTCCTCTTTTGTTTAGGAAAATGTAGCTGATGAAAAGTTGTCACATCATTTCTAACCTTACAACATGCAAAACTCATTCATTAACCCTGGAACAGGCTGCCCAGAGTCATTGTGGAGTCTCCTTCTCTGGAGATCTTCCAAACCTGACTGGATGTGGAGTGGTGCCATGTGCTCTAGGTGTCCCTGCTTGAGCAAGCAGGTTGGGCTAGATTATCTCCAGAGGTCCCTTCCAACCTCTGTAATTCTGTGATTCTGTGATTAACAACTGACCTTGGGAAAAGCACTTAAGACTTCATCATACAACAGTAAGAACGAAAGGCACAATCGTAAGGAATTAAATGCAAGTTAATATTTAATAGTATACAACTATGTTATTGACTAAAGTAGTTCGAAATACTACCACGTGACGAGAACAGTGCCATGCGGTTTTCCCTCCATTCCCTCCCTGAATTAAAAAATGTGCATTATATCCCATTTAACTATTTTTAATCAGAAAGAATTCTTCTCTAACATCAGGTTTGAATTAGACAACATACTGGCATATAGAGTACAGTCAGCATCAGGTAATAGATGGACTGGATATGAGAAATGGCATAGTTCCCTTAGAGGTGTTCTGTATCAAGGTGAAGAAATGAATCTATTGAAAAGTTTTATGTGTTTCCAGTGTTTTGAACTTGTTCTGAACTTGTAGCAGAAAGGCTCTGCTACAAATCCAGAATTAGACCAGATTTTCCTCCCTGGAGGCAAGCATGCCAGACGAAACAATTAGGTATATCACAAGGAAATTAACAATCTGTCTTGGTTATTCTTCCAAATACTTGTTTTTGTTTTATAAAAATAGCAGAAATAACACCTAAACAGTACACGCTTCTACTGTCTCCACTGGACGATGCAATAAAATCTTTGCCAGAAATACTCCAATTTTAATAGTCTGCACCTTCTTGGTGATTTAACCTGTCCTAAAGCTTGTGGTATGCTGTGCATGCTCTTTTCAAAAATATGGTTAAAGATGTATTAAAACAATACAAAAAGAAATAGCAAGAATAGCAAGGCAATACCAGATCGCCTTGTCTTTACTATTCATCCAGATCTTTCTTATACTTTTATTTTTACCAAAAAGAAGTAATCAAAGTTTTTGACAAATCCAGACACCTCACCCAAACACCAAATCCCACAACGTTGGTCTTACTGAACACATGAACATATGGAACATATGGCTAGAATCTACTCAACAGCATCAGTTTCCTGATAAACACATTTACTCTACTTTTAAGAGTTGATTCCACTGATTGGGAATTGATTGGCTTTTTGAAATGACAATTTGGCTTTCAATTAGCAATTGAAAGCCAAAAGATTGGTTTTACAAGCCAATTCCAAAACTAGTAACTCCTCCACATTCCTTTCCATACAAAAGTACAAATACTCTAACTGGCTACACATATATACATAATGATTTGTATCAATAGGATAAGTCTTATTCAGCTTATATTTTCTTTGCCATCTTATGAATATTTATGCATCCCAGAGGCCATCTTGCAACAGCTCTGCCATCTCAAAATTTCAAGAATCTGACAAGTTCAATGTGTGGCAATATGTTTATGCTAAACTGATTCAAAAAAGTAGAAGCATGATGTTTTCATCATTATTATAAAAATCAGTCATTTTCCAAGTATGAAAAATGTTTCATCCCAAGTTAATCTTTTAAAATCATAGGACTTACTATTATGAAACTGAATAAACAATAATCATTTAAACCTGCTTCCAATAACTACGTATTTTCATTTCTGATTAACGCTCATAGGAAATACTAACTCTCCCATTCTACCACCAAAATTAAAGGCCTTACTCAACTGCAGTCTGTATATGACGAAACTAGACTCTTCATGATTGGCCAGAGACAAATACCTGGAGCAATTAGAAACTATCCCTACTAATCCAATTTTGATGAAAACATTTACACATGTCTAGATGGTTCTTGTCTAGATAATTCTACAATGTTATGTTTTCAGGATTTCTATCTGTTTATTTATCCCCTATGCAATGAAAGATACCTTCTGGGTCAAACTTTTTGTCAGCATTAGAATCAATTTCCATACTCATTAAGGAATGAGGAATATTTTACACTTTGTATTAATTAGGGCATCACTAACATGCCTTTCACTTACCAACAGGGAAGTGGGAGGCTGCTGACCAGCAACAATACAAACAGAAGAAGAGAAGACCTCATGTACGTGGATAAAACCGGACTCGCATACAGCACCGGGAAACCACCCAAATGATATCATACCTTTAGGTTAAGGAAGCTCCAAAATATGACAAACTACCAGCTTAATCACTAACAAGTAAACTGTGGTCAGGTCAGCTGACCTGACCTGAGTCAGTACCTCAGCTACTGAGCTGAAGTAGTTGTGGGACACCAACCCAAAGGTTTATTGCTGTTACCACTGCTGGGAAGCATTTTTCCCTTGCTCAGCGTCACATGCCTACTGCTCCTTCTGTGTTGACACCAGTGCTAACTTAACCAGCCCACAGGAAAAAAAAAGTCCTTAGGAGTTAACAAGTCCAATTAGTTTACATGGATGAACAACTATGAGGGCCACATGACCAAACATAAAAAGCAAGGTACCCTCTTTGCAAGAAGCTGTTGGACTGATAACATCAGCTCACCTAGCATTACCATAGACACTTCTGCGTTAGTTATTTTAGGTGAAAGGACAGCACTAGGAGTTGCAAACCAAGAATTCACAGAGCCTCTGAAGTTCACATGAAACAAGAAACACATCCAAATGTTCCAAATCCATTTACTGAAGAAGTAGCAGAAAATGGTCTGGGAAAGTCATGTAAGAAAAAGTGAAACTATCAAGTCAAACTCTGCTGTAACACATCATCCTCAGGAAAACTGAGGTCTAGTGAGGAAAGACTATACCAAGTACCATTACTGTCACAGAGAACAGCTACTACATGCAGTGAGACAGGTTTGATTTGGGCCAAGCAGCATTGCAACATTTTCCTCCCATCTGTACCTAAGCAGAAATTTGCTTTTAAGCAGAAAGATGGCTATCAAAAATCATGAAAGCCTGGCAAGAAACAAGCAACTGTTCCTACTAGGCTGTACTTAAAGAAAAAAGGTACAAACACATTTTAGAAAAGCTTTTCATTTAACTAAATTACATCAATACTAACAGGTTTCTCAAATTCCTGCTAGTCAAACAGTAATTCCCTCTCTGCCCTCCTGGGACAACACTGATTATAGAAAGTTGGAAAGCTATCTGGAAATCTCAGGCTTGCTTTCCTAGACCAATGCCTTTGTGACTATTGTAGAAGAATCCAATAAAAGTCTATATAGAGAAGGTAACATCTGTTAGACTTGATGGTATCTGTCAGTAGTATTACCTCTTTCAATGATGCGTCTTCCCATCAACATGAGACACCTAACTTCTCACTCAACTTACAATAACTGTGGGTGCACACCAAATTGTCCAATTTTCTTGCTCATCCACACCCAAGCTTGCAAACCAGCATCCACTCAGAAATTCTCACCTTCCTCCCCGCATGAGGTTGTGACACATTGACATGCTGTCACAGTAATAATGAAAGCACATGTTGCGTTGGCAGTAAGAGTTTCACAGGCTATTATACTGTAACGACCTGCTGGTATACTAAAAACAGCATTCTGCAAGTACTAAACATTTTCATTTTTGTGTGGCAGGACTGCACCAATTTCCCTTAAAATGCGAGTCCAAGAGACCTAATGAAATTTACAGTGATGTATTTGCTGAGTATAGGTAAATCAGGGGTCTGTATTATTCTAGTAACACACGAAATACTCTAGAACACATAGCAAAGAGGTTATGAAATTTCACTTAAGAGGTCCCAGGATAGTAATCCTTGCTAGTTAATACTTAACAGTTCTCAATTTGCACACTAGAGAAGTGCAGTAAGAAAGAAGCAGAAGCATGAGTAAAAATGATTAGCATCAGTGTAATTAAGTCCATTCTCTGAAACCATATATATAATTACATATTAAATGAACCACAATGCTATTTTTCACAGCTCTAGGCACTGAAACAATTTCAAAATAACCTAACTTATCCAGGTAGTACAGATGCCATGATTCTTGATACTCTCAGAATATCTAATATCATACTTTAGTAGTGTCCATACAGCTATTTAAACACAAATAAAAGGTGTGCCTGTCAGCAGGTACAAATGCCGAAAGAAGCACGGCAAGAAAGTATTCCTATCTGTATATAAATCAGATTACTAGCATCCAAAAAATTTCTCTCTGGAAAAAAAAAAAGAGAATATACAGTGTAATTATAGATAATTGCTGCAGTTACTTTCTCCATTTTAGAACTTTCATCTTATTTTAAACAAAATTACCTTCCAATCTTTTTTTTTTTCCCTGCAGGAGAGTGCATGTATAGTTTACAATATTGCACAAACAACTCCTCTCCCCTTCCGCTCCCCTGCCCCGACCATCAGAACAACCATTTACGAAGTTAGAAGAGTAACGTTTTCATAGCTTACGGACTCAACACGAAATAGAGCATCTACAAATATATACAAAATAGTAGTCTTAACACACTTTTCACTAATTTTGACTTGTTTTTAAGAGTTAACTTATTTTTATGGTTAGTATCTCCTCATAAGGTAGATGCTAAGTGAATTGGGCCTGTTTAGCCTAGAGAAGACTGAGAGGGGATCTTATCAATATGCATATCCTCTCCTCAAGTATTTGTAAAGAGAATGGGGCCAAACTCTTCTGGGTGGTGGCCAGTGACGGGACAAGGGGTAATGGGTATAAGCTGAAACGCAGGAAGTTTCATCTGCGTATGAGAAAAAACTTCTTTCCTGTGAGGGTGACAGAGTCCTGCAACAGGCTGCCCAGCGAAGTTGTGTAATTTCCTTCTTTGGAGATATTCAAAATCTGCCTGCATGCGACCCTGTGCTCTAGCTTGAGCAGGAGGGTTGGACTAAATGAGTTCTAGAGCTCCCTTTCAACCTCAACCATTCCGTATCCTACACTGTCTAAATTTGAGTAGTACATTCTGTTGAGGAAAAAGAAAAGGGTGAAGCAGTAGTCACTTGTTCTCCAAAGTGTTCTTAAAATCTATGCTCCGTGCTCCTGTCTCACCACCTGCCTCTTCCTCTCACCCCCTCAAAAACTAGCAGCACATGATCTGTGGTGTACTAATAATTTAGCACTTCTCGGGCTTCCTCTCTTGTCGAACTGAGCCTATTCAGAACATTTGAATTATCTTAAACAATAGCATTTTTGTTTTAAGCATTGATTTTCTCCAGTAGTACTTAAATCTTTAATTGTTTTTGGTATCTTTAATAACCAAAGACCTGCTCACCTGGGGAAATAATGTAGAAAAAGTTTTTGAATTCATCCATCCAGACTTCTGCAAGCCTCCTATTATTTTTGTTGATTATCTGCCCCGTACCTCCAGGAAAAGTGTATGGCGTTGCTTTTCTGAAGACATGCCCAACATGCGAACAAGTTACAATTTCCAAAGTGCCACCACACTGCCAAATCTAAAAATGATAAAACAGATATTGCAAGGGCTATCTTTGCTGTTTGCCCTTCTGCAGTTAGTACAAACAACATTAAAGTCTAACACAAATATATACTGCATGGAAGAGAAAAGTAAGTCTGTTTCCTCCTTGACGGATAAGGATGCTCTCAGGCTACAGCTAGGGTAGCAGGAGGGTAGTCAGGCCTCATAACAAAGATGCATCAACAAGAGGCTACTGAAGAGCACCAGCAGTGCTGACGGTGAAAGCAGGGAAAAGGTTCACATGACTCACGAGGAAGCAAGAGATGGTAATCTGACCACAAAGGCCATTCTTAATAGATTCTTTATCTGAAAAGACATGCACTTTCCAAGTAGAAGTTTCTCAAAGTATTTCCATTTTTCTTGAAATGCCAGATTCAGAAACCTGAACTACTTTAAAAGTATCCACCTATATACTCTGAGCCACTAAGTACAGCAAAAGGAAATAGTGCTATTTGGCAGAAACTAGTGAGAACAGTGCTGGTTAAGTCCAAATTTAAAAATTAAAATAGGTCAAAATTTAAAAAGTCATTAAATTTGAAATTCTCTTTTTGCTGTTTTGTGGCTGAACTACTCACATAACAGCCTAAATACATACTGATGACATAATCTTTATATTATGTTCCCTAACTTTTCAATTCAAACACCTTCAGAGAAGTTCCCGTCATTTAAAAAGAAAGAAAGTATTTAATTCGGGATTAACATTCTAGTCTTTTTGCTCAAGGCTATCTTCACTGAACAGTTCTCACTGACAGATGCAGTCATTTCATATGTCCATTAGATGAACATTAGATGAACTGAACTGTGGACTGTGAAGAGAGGAAATGATCATGGTCATTAACCTTCTACTGTACAGAACTTATGCTTTACTGTCTTGAGCACTAAAACCTTGAACAGAGAGGAATTTTCACTTACCCTGAAGGAAATTTCTAAGTTTTCTCCTCCCCAGATATCCATTCCCGCATCATATGTTCCTATCTCCTGAAAGTAATCTCTGTCTATTGAAAAAAGACCTCCTGCCATTGTAGGAGTCCTGAAGACCAAAAAGAGACAGAAAATAATATGAATATCAGTCACTATGAAAATTTGTTTAAATATATTTCACTCTTATATTCACAAAATGGTTTTTAATCTACAAATAGAGAAGGGAAAAAAAAAGACTTCTGGCTCCAATGTTGGTAAATCACATAAAGCAACTTCCTGCAGAATATTTATATCTGTCAGCTGTTCTTGAAGAAATTATGACTTGCCATGATTTTCATTACTGTACTCTGTACAAGAAAATTCCATAATCAGACTACATCCAGAGCTTTAGAAATACTAAAGAAAGAAAAAGTAAAGTTTCTTCCAAAATTTACTCAAGTCTCTCAATTTACTTCAGGCTTTTTCCTGAATGACATGTTAAATACAAGCTAGGTACTTGTAACTAAAGTTTCCAGTGTCTTTTACCTCTAAAAAGAAAAAGAAAGTAAAATCAAAGAAAAAGTTTTGCCATATTCTGAGAAGCCACTTTGATTTCTTTTCCATAATTAAAAAGGGCCATATCCTCACCTTTAAAGTAAGAAAACACTGTCCACTTTTTATAATAAGGCCAGAAAACATGAATTTTTAACTGTTAAGGAAAAAAGTATTATACAATTATTTGTTTCTCATCATCTTTGACATAACATCTACACGATACGCTAATGTGACTTCCCATTTATGTACCTCGAAGTCTGAATGTGTGCATGCACATAAACACACACAATTCTCTTTTTAAAGAGAGATAGATATATGGAAATAAATGGTTGTATTTCTTCAAAATACAATTTTTACCTAGACCAATAATATATTTTATAAATATAAACACTAATGCATGGATAAAATAAGGGGAGCGCCTATTTAGACTTGTGCAATCTAAAAAATACAGTAAAAGGGACAAACTGATTGCTTCCTTTACTCCTACTGGAATTTACCAACTGTGCCATCCATGTAAAAAATTTAAGCAGACCTAAACGACAACACAACACTGCTCATTAATTGCTTGTATACAAGACTAATCTAGAGAGAATATGACTAAACATTAGCCAAATATTTCAATCAATTTGTCATTTCTCATTACCTAACAGGAAGTGTTCGATCTCCTTTCCGTCGATCCATCTCTCTCTGAGGAACAGGATACCAACGAAAATTCAGCTTCCAATTGAATCCACCATAGGTCATATCAGAACCTGCCATATATTCAAAGGTGTCATCGCTAATCACATCAATGATGGGACATACTACTGTTCTCCTAGAGAGAGGAAAGCATCAAAGTCTGTTAGACAGAATGTCAGAATTTGTTTCACTTCATTTTTAACACACCCATTTTATTTATATTTTTAGATTACTATACTTAACCATAAAGTATTTAAAAAGATGCTCAGCATAAAATGTTTAAGTTATATCTTGCTAGTTAGAATTAATTCATCTAAATGAAAATGCATGTTTGAGACTCAATTTTGTCAATACTGTTATTTGCATTTTATTACCATGCAGATGGAGAAAAAAAATGAGAGCTTTCTCAATGCTATTTTTTGTTTTTCAGTTGCATGATCAAAGTAATTTACATGCTTTAAAATGAAAATTCAATCATTTACTCTGGGGAAGTATTTTGGTTTGCCATTAGGTCTAAGCAGTGATAATTGTTGTTAACAAAATATAACTACTGTATAAAAGTCTACAGAAAGAAACTTTCTCAACCACTGTCCAAACATTATTAGAATTCTTATTTCTGATTATGTGTCAATCACCTTCACATCTTCGAAACGCTTAAACCCTTTCCTCAACCAAGCTTCCTCATGTGAAAAAACATATTAGACAATACAAGGGTTGCAACTAAATTAAAAGGACCTATATAGAACATCAGAATAATAATTTAAATATATGTGTAAAGATGATAACTTAAAGCTTAGTATTATGTTCTAACAGTTCTGAAGAACCTTTTTTTTTAAATTATTTGCATCTTTTTTTATTATGTGATGTTAACATACTGTAATGCTAAATTATAAAAAGTGACATATTAGTAACTGTAAGACCAAAACCAAGCTGTGCAGCACAGTACTTAAATCAATGCCTAGCTTAGTCTGTTTACTATGAGAACAGTGTGCAACTGCAGAACTACTATGCAGATGTAAAAGCAGACTCATTTTCTCTCTCTTTTTTTTTTTTCTCCTTCTCAGTACCATTTCCATCACAGTATTGTGGATATATACTAAGTGTTATGGTGCTACTCACTGTGATTGCAGGAATCCATGTCATATCATAAAAACTCTACTCATTCCCAGATAATGTACAACCCAAATATACCATGCAATAAAAGGAATCAGAGTGAGAACCTAAAGCCAGCAAATCTGACAGGCTTTGCCTTGTGTTGGTTTTATGGGAGATCAGGATACTTCTTTCTTAGTAGTATGTTCCCAAATTTATGGAGGAATGGTTCAGGCTGTAAACAGAAGAGCTCAAATACCACTGAGTCTCAAATTTATATATGCCGAGATATCCTGGTATTTAACACATTATCACACAGATCCTAACAAAAGTTTCAATTTGCAAACAGTTCTACTTTTTAAAAATGTTGTGCTGAATTAGTATTTCATTGTAACACTAATAGAAAATACGGTATTAATCAGTCATTTGAAAGGCAGATAAATACTTGCTTGTAGGTTATATGGGTAATATTTAGACCATTTCTTACTAACCTGCAAACAACACCATGCACCAACAAATGAAAAAAAATACCTGTCAGCTTTGATCCTTGCCAGCAGAGGTTCAAGCCAGCCTACTGTACATTCACAATGAGCATCTAAGAAGGTGATGACCTGGCCTTTAGAAGCAGCAGCCCCCTTTAATCTGGCTCTAATCAATCCAGAACGCTGTTCCATTCGAATCACATGAACAGGGACTTTTAATTTTTTCACATAACTCTCTAGCGGTCTCTTCAAGAATTCTGCAGAAAAAGATCAATACACAGAAACCATCAATTACACAGAACTGCATTTTTTGATGATTCAACTTGTAATACTTCCATTTTTCAATATCTCCATATTGAGATAATACTATGTCTCTTTTCTATTACCTTCTAAGTTACTTTTCTATATTGCTTACTCCACCTCATATTATGCCTTTCCATATCTACAAGGATTTCACTTGGTAGAGCAGGAAGTTCCTCCTCTCTTCATTATTGGAAGCAGCAAAACATAGCATAGAATGCTTAGGCAGAAGTCAGGTGGGATATCCAAATTGTTACTATGAAGTAGATACACCCCTTACTTTCAAGAAATGATTCAAAAACCGATTCTCAAATTTCCTTGTGCATATACTTATCTAACAAAAAAAATAGAGAAAATAAGCTGATTAGCACCCATAATGAATTTTTTCTACAGTTCTGTATCTTACAGATAATTTCCTTGCAAGCAAAGTTTAAAATTCAATTTTACCTTCTGATTTTTTTCGTTTGGGCTAAGATTTTTTTTTTTTTTTTTTTTTTTTTTTTTTTTTTTTTTTTTTTTTTTTATTAATTCATTGCTTTAACACCTACAAACAAAAATAAATGCAAAATCCGCAATAGGTAAATGATCATCTGAATCATGAATGAGTCAACTTGCTCAAGGAACAAATTATTCAAAATGCCACAGCCTTAACTGACTCCCATTTGCCTAGGGACACAAAATTACTCATAATACAAGTAGCTGCCAAATTAACAGGTTTCCCATCTCTGGGCACAGTCTTCATTCATCATGAGAAATTACCTAAGGATAGATGACAAGAAATTAAGAATAGAATAGAATGAGAACACAATTGACAGTCACAGAAACTAAGCCGCCAGCAGTAACTTGCAGATCCCAAATCTGTAGTAATAAAGGCTAAATAAATATTTCTTTTATCAACTAATATATTTTGCAGTTGTATTTATATGCTAAAAGCACATGAGAATTTTGCTACAATACTGCAAAGTCTGTAGGAGGATTCCCTGCAAGGCCTTAGCTCATGCAAGAGCAAGTGTGTAGCTGGAGGAAAGGGAGAGAAAAAAAAAATTAAAAGAAAATCATGCCATGAACCCAACTACAGCCTTAGTGGCTCTACTGCAAATCTTGAGATGCAGAGTTGACCCGAGGGCAATCACCAGTCCCTACCATTGTTCTGGCTGAACAAGCTCTAATTTCCCTCTCTTTTTTTTTTTTTATATTTTAGTGAGTAGTCACTAAACCCCTACAGAAATCAGTTTTGACATAACTTAAAAGCTCAATTGTGCCAAAGGCTTGAAAGTTGGATTCCTCTTAAACAGATATTTGTCTCTACAAAAACTCAAAGCAAGTACATAATAGAGGGATTATAAATGTATATATTAGTGGGAATTCAGGAAATAAGTATTTAGCAACGTAAACCATTGCATTTGTACACGTCAACATTTTTTAGGCATCTCAGGGGTTGTGCACCGAGATTATGACTCTGAAGAAGTCAGTGGCAAATACAATCTCATCTCTTTATAGGGGAGCTTTACAAAGTAACTAATTTAAAAGAACTACTACTTACAATTCTAATCTTAACAGTTTCCAACACAAAAAGACTACAGCAGTGAAGCATCCCTTGTTCTGCTAGCTACCCCCTGATCCAGTCAACAAGTCAAATAAATCAACATGTGTTGCATATTTCAAGCACTGACAACCTTTTAACATATTTCTAACCACTTAAAGACAAATGAATGTAATTAATGGCGTTCCTGGAACGAGCAATTCTTTTAAAAGAATGATAAAGTTCTGCCATGAGGATGTGCAAAAGACTCCAGCAACATAACTGTGGCCAATAAAGAGATAACATGAAAATAATTTTAGTTACATTGAAGAAAGGTATGTTTGATGTATTACATATAAAAAAAATTAAATCCTACCCACAACTTCCTGGTAAAATAAGAGAATATCCAATTTCTATTTATCTTTTTAAGTACCTAGAAAAGATATTTCACAGACTTGGAAGGGGAAAGAAAGATCACAGCCACGTGAAAGACTTTGATGGGATAAGAGTTAAGAGTGAATCTTCTCCCATTTTTAATCATATCTGTAAAAATATTCTTCCAAACTACCACCTTGTTCAGAACAACTGTTCAGAACAGTTCCTTTACTTTCAAATGGGAGTATTTTCAGATATTCAGTAATTGAGCCTTTAGATTATTTCTAAAATACCAGTAAAGATTAAAAAAGGCATTGGGATTTCTCTTGTGCTCTACTCACATACTGACTGTACAGCAGTTAGGGCTAAATGCTCACTTATAGGCAGCATATTGTTCATTCAAAGCACTCACTGTTACAGCAATATATAGTTAACATGCTTCACAATGTTACCTAGGTCAAGCAGCTAGTGGCTGAATCTCTAGCTCTCCATCTGGATTCCATAGTCACCCGGCCAGAAACCGACAGTAGTTTCTTAGAAGGCGAGAACTGCTTTTCTCTTAAAGCATTGAATAGTCTTTTAATGCGTCTTAAGTACCTCAGTCAGTTTTCGGCTTAAAATGTCAAAATAAAGGTTTAAAAAGAAACTTCTGTACAAAATCATTTGTTGTGTTTATACTAAATAAAACTGATAAAGCTTTTAGTTGAATACATTTGCCTTTGCATCATCTAAAATTTCTTAGTTGCTACGAAAAGTACTCCTTAAGTTGTCCATGATGTTAACTAAGATTTTGCATCTTTTATATAGAAAAGTGTTTTTATAAAAAGAAATGCTCAACAGGAAGAGTTAAATGTAATCAAAATTATGCCTCTGAACATAAATGAAGCACTGTTCCCCCAAGTAAAAGTCAAACAAGTGTACAAATTGAAAAAAGATTGGTCAATTCTTCTTAGTTTCTTTTATATATATATATATATATAAATATATATAAATAAAAATATATAAATATATATAAATATATATATATTTTCTGGAAACATAAAATGTTAAAATGCATTTTTTTAAATTATACTATATGACACACCTTAAAATAAATATGCAATTACAGTTTTATGAACTTTATGAAAATAGGAACTTTAATGACATAATTTGCAGAAATGTAATTTTAGATTAATTGCTTTGAAATATTTCCGTATAACTTCTGTGAATATTTTTTTTTTCCTGTCACCTGTCTACATTTGGGCACTCAATGTTGACCTAGATTAAGTACCAAATATTTCTGATTTCTTCTATTAAACTTCTTGAAAAAGACCAATACTTAAGTATTGGTCAAGACCAATACTTAAAAACAAACAAACAAAAATGCAATTCTGATCAGTAACTAGAAAAGCAAGCATACCAGGTGTCTTTTTTCTCAAAACTTTTCTTTCAAGTGTAAACAACTGTGTGCTACTATGCAAATTCATTTTATAAAAGCATCACACTGGCAGGTACAAAGTGTGCTTCAGGCAGAATGAATGCTTACTTTACCCCCATTTAATTGAGTCTGATGCCAGAATTCAGGCTGAACATTGTCTTTTTCTGGAAAATGTCTGTTTAGTTAAACACAAACAGAATACTTAAATGGCATATACTAAAATCTTTTTATTTCTAGGCATCAAACCCTTCAGTTTTCCTTAATATAAAAGCATGTCTGATGAAAACTTAATGTGTTGTTGCAGAAAATTTTGAATAAGTGTTGAGAATAGCCACAAGCACAACAGAAAATAATGCTTAAAATCTTTAAAATGGAATGATGCTTGAAACCTGAAATAAAGATCAAATTTTAAAACTAAATGTAGAAAGAGATTCAGTAACAAATAAATTCTGAAATGCTAGTGTGTTTCAGCCTAGAAACCCTCACCCCCATCTAACCCAAGCAAACCGGAAACAACAGGAAAGTCACACACACACACACACACACACACACACACACACACACACACACACGCGTGCTCTATCTAGGCTGTAATTCTACTCCATAACAAAGATATGTTGTACACTATGATAAAACTGTCTCTTAAAAAAATAAAAGCAAATATTGAAGAGACAAGGCACAAGAAATATTGTGTCTACATCATTCTAGAAATAAGAGTAATCTAATTAATAAGTTACAAAGCCACAATCTGCCACAAATTCTTGCACTAATTTGAATTACTGTCAAAGATTGTTTGAACAGATGAAACACAGCACACTTTCACTAGAAAAACAAAGTTTATTGCAGGTCTGTGCAAAAAGGTAACCAAAACAAAGGTGCTATTTTGTTTCATTAGAAAAGCATCTGCCTTTATAATAAACAGACAGAGGTACCTAGAACCTAAATAGTAGCATCTGCTTTAAAATGAAGGTCTTTCCCAAGGAATAACTCCAGAAGAAGTGAGCAGTTCCAAAAGCATCAGAAATTAAGTCTGGAATTTTTATATAAAAGCTGATTAATGACAAAAAGAAAAATTGGGATGCAGTTACAAATTCCCCATGAGTAAAAACAGATCAAAATTGAACTTGTGCTTTCTTAAAGATCAAGACTAACCACACACACCGTTAATCTAATCTGGAATATATTCAAGCAGCAGCCCTCCCCCTGAATCTAGGCATTTTCCTTCTCTTCCAAAGTGCAAGAGTCTTTAAGGCTCCATCTCTTTCACACTGAATTGAACTTAAATTGATTAAAGGATTTAACGTTAGTATCAGGGGTTAGAGGTGAAAGGGATATAGACTTATATTGGCACAAACATTCCCTGAGGGTATGTGTTATTTCTGCTTCAGAAAGCAGGTTGATCAGAGCGCAGATGTTTGATACTCTTTTCCTCTAGTCTGCTGCTCCATAATCAGTTGTGCCGTAGAACAATACACTTTGGAATAGGTGAGGCAATATGCTAAAGTATCACACACACGTGCAACCTGAACAAGACACTCATATTTTACATCACATTAGATAGAAAGACCAGGAATAGACTACAAAGGCACTTCAACTACACATTATTAAAACTCTTGTTAATGTGTAACTGGTGCACCCTAACACTACTTAAACCATTGTCCACAGAAGCGTCATCCATCTGCCTCTACGTGCAATTAATCTAAGCAACAGAACATAGGCTTTGAAGCTTTGGTTAGTCTTTAGTTAAAGCCTTTTCGCTACTAAAATTTCTGCTGACACAGATGCATTGTTCTGAAACAGCCTAAAACCAGCAGTTTCCAGGACTTTATCAAGTGGTATCTTACAGTAGTGCTACTAGAAAATTTCTAATGTCTTATGACACTTAAGATTAAAAATAAATACCCAAAATATATGCCTTCTCATTCCCGAAAATGAAAGCAAGGAAAAAGAAAATCTATCAGATATACTTCAAAAACATTAGTACTTGAGAATATTAATCAAGGCTCAATGTGAAGAGTCCAATACCAACTATTAATAAAAATACCATCTACTATCTAGATTTCTACTTTTTTGCTGCTATAGTGCAAAGAACTAAAATCTAAATAAAGTTATTTTATTCTGAATAAATCAGCTTCAAGGCTTTCTTTTCGTCTTTTGATTTCATTGCACATGGAAAGTTTCATTGTAGCATGGAATTTTCATTCAGAGTAATAATTAAAGAAATAGAATTCCCTATATCTCAAGGACTGAATTTCAGCTTCCTATATATTGAATAATCAAAATTAATATTTCTGAACTCTAAGTTTGACAGTAGTGAGGGAGTAAGCTAGGACTGGTTTTAGTTCTGTCTAGGAATAAAATTGCCTTTACTATTATTTTATCAAGTGATTCAAGGTTAAAATGCCCCTCATGTTTTAGGAATATGTTAAAATGACAATACAGAACATGAAAGGCAGTAATAGGCCAAGTCTTTTTAAAAAAGTAAATGCTCCAAACTCAGCAGTGTCAACAAGGTTCACAGATAAATATTCATTAGCTTTCAACGCAGAACGATCTATCTCAGTGTCAGGAAAGGCACTGTTCACTATCCCTTTTTCCTGCAAAGTCAAGTCCAAGATAAAAGCCAAAGCTAAATCCATAGAAAGTCAGTCTCAATTTTTGAAGTTAAAAGAGCAGCTAGCTATAATATCTGCAAGATTTCCACATTATCATTACCTCTTTCACTGGCATCATCTACAAGTACGATTTCCTCTAGCATGTGTCGTGGCGACCGGTTTATCACACTATGAACAGTTCGTAGAAGTGTGCTCCAAGCCTCATTGTGAAAAACAATGACAACACTTGTTGTGGGAAGGTTGTCTAGATACACCTTTGTTTTACATCTGTAAACAAAAAAAGGGTAAATATTTTACAAGTCAGGCCTACAAGTTAAAATTGCAAAGTTAGACTGCCTTTTGAAGTATCACAACATTTATCTGATATCAGTTGTATACGTAGTAGGATGAAGGATCAAACACTGCAGATTTATATTTCCATGTAACAAACATCCTTACATCTATGTATAGCACTCACCCAATACTGGAAGTGACAGAAACATACACATGGTTATTAACAGAATATTTATTTCTGCTACCTCTTCTTTTGTGAAGACATCAAACTATACTAACGTAGTTCAGTAGGCCCTTAATTTGGGCCTACATTCTCTCAGAGGGGAAGGAGGAAACACTAGTATTGCAGAAGGGAAGATGAGGATAGAGAGATGCACAAGGTGAGAAACCTATTACATTTTCGTTTCTTTGAAAGTTGATGTAATAAGAAGCCCATAATAAATACAAACATAACTAAACAGTTCAGAACACAGCTGATGCTTAGAAAAAGCAAAGACTACATGCATGCTAACAATAATAGTAATGAAGCAAGTAAAAAAAGCATATGGATGATTTAAAGAGTTTAATATTGTAGAGAAAGTGTCATTTTCCATCTTGCACGTATTTTGGAAATGATATAAAAACTGACCAAATTGAAAATGTGTGTATACACACACTCCCACTTTCCAAAGTTTACATGTAAGACCACAGGTTTAGTTTTCCAAATAGTATACATAGGATACTTAGGCAAAAAATATACACACTCCAGATATCCCTTCTACAACCAATATTTAATCCTCCCCACAACACTATTTTAAAAACAAGTAGTGTTTTCAGCATCTCCTATAAAAATTAGTATATTGTTCATAAAGTACTCTTAACACTTCTGAAAATACAATTCTGCTCTAAAAGAAAAAGGGGGGGGGGGGACTTTACTGTTCTTCCCGTATATTTACAACATATAAATGTTACATATTTACATTATACATTTATATTTTAATCTATTCTTTCTGTATATTTAAAATCACACATGGAAGCTTACATTAAATGATGGTACCAAATCCTTTAAGAATCAAAACTAAACAAAAATATAGAGATCTCACACACAAGAAAAATATTTTAAAGAAAAACACATTCAATGAAGTGTCATTCCAACAGAAAAGCTTTTATCAGACCCCAAAAAATCACTGAATCAATTCACTATAGTGCAAACTGATCTACATACTATTGAAATGTTAATAAGACAAGTAGTCAAAACTTCCACCTTTCCAAACTTCCACCAAAACTTCTACGTAAGCCCAGTATGGGGACCTGAAAAGTATGCATCTTTCACGAGTTTTTAGACATATTAAAAAGTATACTGAAGGAATGACCTAATGACACCTGCATCTATTCTCATCCTGCTTTCCTTTGGAGTATCACGTAACGCCATGAACACCAGCCAAAGATGTTCAAGGGCTATTGACCCCTTGAACATAAATACTATTTTTGCTGGAGAACTTGGTTAGACAGATAACTCCTGCAAGTGAGAGCAGTTTATATATGAGGCATTTCAATTGTAAGGTACTGACAAAATTTCAAGGTGCACCCAAATCCCAGAAAGAGACTGAAAAATCCACAAAAAGCACTCAGGAGCAGGTATTACTTAGGAAATGTCATGATAAGCTTCTGTGGAATCATATTTCACCTTGAATTTTGAAACAGTAACACCTTTGAAGGATGAGGTATAGTTTTCCTTCAGCATTATCCTTTAGAATTAAGAATAAATTTAATTATGCAAAGAAAGGATAGTCACAAAATCTTTGGAGAAAGCAACCACGTATATTTTCTGATTTAACTCATAATGAAAATACCTTTTTAACTGCAGTACTTCAAATTATTTATGTGATATCACTTAAAAACCAAACATTTTTTCAGCCAAAGTATTTTGAATTTCAGATAAAAAGTTCAGAATTTAAGGAAAAAAAAAAAAGTTGCTCCTCCTCATTTACTTCAGTCGATTTCACTATCTAAAATGAAATAAATTCTCAAATACTTTATTTCTGAAGCATCATTGCTTTCTAATATAATAATATAAGTGTATTATATAATAAATGTGTGGTTGTGAAGCTTTAGTTATAGGAGTAATACAAATAGACTTATTTTCCTGTTCTTTTTGAGAAGATTTTATTTATAAAGTCAGAAGAACTCTAAATTAGCTGATCTCCATTTAGAGCAAGAGTAATATTTCATTTGACACAAATCTATCTCCTCCTGGAGAGCCCTGAAGATCCAGCATTGTAATTTGAAGTCTTTCATGTTTAGCCTTTCCTGGTTTGGTTTAAGAGACTCTTCAACTCCTCCTGGGGTAACAATTTAAGAGTGATGACAACTGCCTTGTTTACAAGTATTTAAAAGGCTATAATCAGCAACAATGCAATGATGTTTCATAAAAGCTGACATAGTAATTTTTGAATATTGGTTTTAACATAGTGTGCAGTTGCTCTGAAAAGCTTTGTTAATGGAGACAGGATAAAGCAAAGAATAAATACTGTTATATGCAATTATTCCCTTCACCTGTCTTCCTATGTATTAATTTTAAATATATTTGCATAAGCTCTGTGAACACGTAAGAATAAGAAAGATTTAAATTTGGAAGATACTGGCAGACCCTCCCTCTTGCTTACTGGCAACAGGAATTTAAAACAGTAGTGAAACAGAACAGTTGACATTTTTGAGTAGAGCACTGGCCTCATACGAGCTTAACATGTAAACTTCCTATTTTATACTTACCAATAAAAATTTAAAGTCTTTTTTGTCTTTCACTTGAAAATAAATTATTCCAGAAAGGAATCATTATAGAATGTAATATACAGCATTAGCTTCAACTGATGGTTATGCAATACTAACAGAAAAAAAAAAAACATC
The DNA here is from genome assembly GCF_003342845.1 of Nothoprocta perdicaria. NCBI lineage: Eukaryota > Metazoa > Chordata > Aves > Tinamiformes > Tinamidae > Nothoprocta > Nothoprocta perdicaria. The sequence continues at coordinate 307,807 of NW_020455565.1, forward strand.
AAAGGTATGACGCATCCTCCAAATGAATTAAGGAAAATCTGAATTTTAATTCACTACTAGTACACTTGGTACCTTTTGTCAGATCATTCTTCAAATAATTTTCAAATTGTGAATGCACACCAACTCATGTAATTTAATGAAGGCTCTAAATAGCGGTTGCAAATGTCTATTTCACATGATAAACATCTTCCTTTCTTTAACCTGTGGTAGTCTCCATGCAAAATGCTGGCTAACGTAACATTGTGAAAATTGTGAAAATTCCCAAAGATATTAGATATTCTAAATGCAAACAAGGACTTAAGGATGTACTACCTTAAAGCAGAAAACTGGGTCAGGTCATTACAATATGGTCAAGACAAAAAGTCTGATGAATCTACATTTCCTCAAGTACAAATCAGTATTTAGAAGATAATATTAGTCTATATCAAGTTTCCTTCCCCTACCTTGATATACCCAACTTTAGCTGCATTAAGAAGGAGTACAAAGGTAATTTTTGATTTTTTTGCTTTCATATAATTGGGAAATACAATAGAAGTTATCCAACATTCATTACCAAAAAAAGAGGAAAATTAAATTTACAAGCTCTGCTCTTTAGAATTTGTACATAGAATCCACACGACAATAGACATGGCTCAGCTTCTGCCCTCTAAGATGCTCTGAAAACATTCATTCTTCATAGAATTCCACAATTTGCATTTTATTTGTGATATAATCAGAATGCTTCAGGTAGGTGTTGCTTATAACTAAGTGGTTAGAAAAATCCCCATCTACGAAAGAGAACAAGGCAATGCAACAAATCCAAATCCTTCATCAACTTCAATTCAAATTTCAAGGATTAAACAAAAAGGAAGGTGGGCCTATAGACATATAACATTTTCTAAAGAAGAACAATGACAGCAAGATAGGTAAAAGTCATTCCAGACACCCTGTGGCCTGATTTCAGTTTTAAATATACAATGAAAGGATGAAAGTAACCATCTAGTATATTATACTTCCATGTTTATCATATTTTTTTGCAAAGATTGAATCTTGCATAGAAACTGATACCATTTCAAATATATCTAAAGAGCATCTGACAAAACTATTGTCTTTTTTCCTCCCTTCACCTCCAGGTATATTTATATATTTGTTATATATGCTTTATATATTTATAGTTTAGAAGGGAGAAAAATGAAAACAACTTGGCAGACACGGAATAAGGCAATTCTGTCTAAATTGGTAAATTAAATCTCAGACATTATATGCTGTTTCAGCATATTCAGAAGGGAAAGAAGACCCATCACATCAATTAACTCCCTCATTCTACTTTAAGTAGGAACTTTTGGTGACTCTTCTTCCAAAAAGTCATAAAATTTAGTTCATAGTTCATCTCTATTCCACAAAGAGAAAAACATGGATGATTATATGTCCATTTCTATAGAATGTAAAATAAAAGCAAAATAAAATAATAAAAGAAAAAATTTCTGTTCAATTACATGTATTGTTCAGAACAGGCCTTATGAAAGGCAGGTTTTCCAAATTATCAAACTATTGTTCACGATGACAAAAGTATAACCAGAGAGAAGTAAGGCCCTTACTGCCTCTGTCACTAAAGCTTTTTGCAGAATCCAGAAGTCCCAATGCTCCCGTGGCAGGACTCATGTCATCACTTTTTGTTTTTCTCTATAGAGAAGTAGCCATGCCCACAGCAATACTAATAGAAGCATTTAGAGTGAAATACTAGATAGACAGAAACTTCATACCCAAATGTTGCTAAAGAAATAGTTGATGCCTCTAAAATATAGTTAGTTAAATATTGAAGTGTCTGGCCAATAGATTTAGAACTGCATCCTAGGCACATAAAACAGATTTAAAAATCCTCTTCAATAACAATAGGAGTGCATAATACACACGGTATCTGCTGAGATGGTGTAGCATCTCCATTTTGCCATTTTTTCACCAAAGCTGTTCACTCTCAATTCTGCTTGACATCTGCAGAACTAGAATACACTCTCCTCTCATGTGGATGAAGGAACAAGACCACCATACTTCACCATTGCAGAGACAGAAGCAATCAGGAGATCTTACAAGATGCTTCATTTGAATTCTCTCAAAGGTGAAATTCTCTGGACACCTGTCCTGCTTTGCTCATTGCCTGAACCAGAGTTCAGCAAGGCCGGTGCACCTTGACTGTACACAAAAGTCAAGAGGTCTACACACTGCTGGTTACTATCCTAACACTGCCTTCCTCAGCTCACTTTTGAACTTCTACACACACCAAAGATCACCTAAAAAATGTAACTGTATAGTCATCTTTTTACAGGATAATACTTAGCATTTCATCAATATCTTGAAATAAACTGTATTCAATAACTTATATTTACAGCCTAATTTAGTAATTATTCCTAAAAATCGACTGATTGAGAGTTGTATGCAATATCATCAGACCTTAGAAGTTACATTTTTAAAAAAACAGTAGTGATCTGCCTTCACATCTTCCAAAGTCAGGGTAAAGTACTTCTTAAAGCAGTGCAGTAAAACAGAATTTACTGTCCCAACAGATGTTACATTTTCTGTATGTAACAGTCTTGCAGGAAACCAATTACATACTACCATAATGCTTATGCAGTGAGATGCAACAAGAAAAATGTTCCTCATTGAAGTATGATATTAAAACAATTTTTGTAGCTCATTTTCTAGAAGTGATGTAGTATTTACATTCTGTATTAGAAATACATCCCACATTTCTAAATATCACAGGACAGATCTTTACCTCTTCCTTGACTGCCAATTATTCTCCACAGATGAGGAAAGAGAAGACAAATAACACTAGAATACTTTTTTTTTTTTTTTTAATATTGAATTGGCAAAATGGGGCCACCCATGCTTATTTGAAGGAAAAAACAACAAAAACACCTAGTGGACTTCTACCTGCACTAGTTGAGCTACGGTTTGCTACATCTGAGTTTTATGGCCAGATTTTATCAGCTTTTTTATGGAAACAAGGCATGACCAATAATTTCAAACAGCACAAAAATATTAACAGCAGCAAAACCCTTGACAAACCTTTGCTTCTCCACCCAGCGCATTCTGATAAAGGACAACATAAGCCAGAACATGTGCTATGCACCATGTAGCTCAGCTAGGCAACCTTACTAGAGCTCAGAGCAGAGCTAGTACACACAGTGAGATTCCACAGTGCTGACAGGTTTTTGGAAGATAAAATATGAACAGTTTATCATTTATTTTACAATTTTGTCCTTTTGATTTTGCGGGTGGTAAATAATAGTTATACATAAAAGCTGTGGTTATAAACATATCATTTGCCAGGATTGGGGATTACTCCTTTGTCAAATTTAAAGCTTTACTGAAAATCATGTCTTAACTCCTTTTGTGAAACGTCAGGCTTTAACTAATGATATCTGGTGAATCTTGCTGCAGTGTCATAAAGTGTCACCACTTGGTTGTTTAACCTGGCAATTTACAAGAAGTTAGAGTTTGCAGTAAAGGCAGGTAATAAAGCTGAGGCACAGCCATACCTAATGAACAGCCTACTTTCTGCTTAAAGTAGATGAAAGCAGGTCTGAATTAAGACTTTAAGTCACACTGAAGCAGCTGAAGCTGAGCTGTTTTTTCCTGCCACCTCTGTTACAGAGATGGTAACCTCCACCTGAGTTAAAAAGCTCCAGCATTACAGCACTATGTTTGTGGTAAGTAGTGACTGAGTCTGTCCTAGGGATCACCAGCTGCCTTATGATATCATTATAAACAAGGACATTAATAAAATTGATTTCAAGACAAGTATTAAGAATACATAAAGCCTACTACTACTACTTCTTGTGACAGAGGCCAATGGGATTCTCGCCTGCATCAGGAGGAGTGCTGCCAGCAAGACAAGTGAGGGGATCCTGCTCATCTACTCAGCTCTGCAGAGGCCGCACCTGGAGTACTGTGTGCAGTTCTGGGCTCCCAAGTATGAGAGGGACGTGGAGCTTCTAGAGAGGGTCCAGTGGAGGCAACCAAGATGACTAAGGGACTGAAACATCTCTCGTACGAGGAGAGACTGAGTGAGTTGGGCCTGTTTTCTCTGGAGAAGAGAAGGCTGAGAGGGGATCTGATTAACATGTGCAGTACATGAAGGGGGAATGCAAGTACCTGACGGGAGAAAGGGGCCAAGCTCTTCTCAGTGGTGGCCAGTGACAGCACAAGGGGCAATGGAGACAAACTGAAACACAGAAAATTCCATGTCCATGCGAGGAAGAACTTCTTCACTGTAAGGGTGACAGAGGCCCTGGAAGAGATTGCCTAGGGAGGTTGTGGAGTTTCCTGCTCTGAGGTCTTCGAAACCCACCTGGATACCACCTTGTGCCATATGCTCTAGGTGTCCAAGCTGGAGCAGGGAGCTTGGACTAAAGGATCTCTAGAGGTCCCTTCCAACCTTAACCATTCTGTGATATTACAAGCAAACTGCAGAAAATTTGCACTGGAAAAAACATTTCCACTACAAAGAAAACCAACACAACCAAAAGAGCTAAAAGCAATACTAATGAGAAAGAGGGAATCACTGAACACCATAGTGTGCCAAACCTCTTCTCAATGACTTTGCATAAAACCACAGTAATTTGTTCTTATGACAACTACAATTAATCTTTCCTAGTAGGTGACCTGGATGCATACTTCCACCCAGTCTGCCAAAACGTCTGCCTTCAATAGCATTATGTTAATTTACCTGACATCAAGAGTATGAAATTTTCCTTTCTTCTGATTTCAAAGATATGGATATAAGAAAGGTCGCATTATCTCATGATTCAAGTAGAAATCTTCTTTAGACCCTGGAAACAAAATCCAAAATGGGCCTTAAAACCATTGTGGTTACATAATTCAAGCAGAACGTCACAAATATAATTACCTAAAATTGACTGCTTTTCCTACCCCGAAAGTGATCCTAAGAAAGCATCTTTATTTTTATTCAAAGAATTGTGTACTTAAGAATCAAAATTCAAACTTAATTCCAAACTTAAAACTCTTGCCAAATTATTTTGCATGTTTGACCTAGCAATTTGATAATATATGAATATATATGAATGACTGCCCATCCAAGATGAAAGATATTCTAATTAAGAATGAGGTCACCAATAAAGAAGACATTAAAGAAAACAACTTATAGAAAGCAAACTGATTTTTAAAGTTGTTTTAAATTTATCTAGGAAAAAAATTTAGACACAACTTCTTCTCGCTAGTGGATTAAATTAATATCAACAAGAAAATTTCCAAATTTTTATTCTGCACTAATCCAGTAATAAAAACACACAACAAAAAGAGTCAGATGAAAAGTGTTCCTGGTTAGAAACAAATGCCAGTCTTTAAATGTCTCCCCTACTTTCAGACTTTCAGCACTATCATGACTGGAGGGCACATTACTAGTCACCACATCTGACTCTCTCTCCAGATTCCTGGTAAATTATCAATCTGAATTTCTAGCTTGCGACAGAGCACTGGATAATTTTTTATCTCCCACTATCTTTACAACTTCGCTTTGATTTTCTCATACATCACCACAGCCCGAGCTTAAGGAGTACCAAAGGTTCACAAAACGTATCACAGTTCATGGACCAATTTTAATCCCAATGGCTACTTAATACTCTCTATTACGATTTTTATTATTATTCTACCTCACCAAGTGCTACTGCAGGCACCTGCCAAAAGCTCCAATCTCACTTTCCATCACCACAGTTCTGTCCCATTCCTTCCTTTACACCAGACCTGGCAATCATATAGCTGCAGGGTGCATTTGTTCATTTTGCTGATTCAACAGCATACACTTTTCTCCCCCCGTTTTGGTGAGCAAGTCTCCATTTAGCCTATGAATTCATGCAGTCATTGGATCAAGTGGGAAAACTTCTTTTAGCTGCTGGCCCCACCAGATTACATCTCATCTGAAATGATTCCATTAGCTTTTCTCCTGGATAAATTAGAATAATTAAAATGAAAAACATTGAGACACCATATAGATGTAAATTCCTCAAGCATTGCCATTTAAAAACACCACGAAGCTCAACATATTTAATCATACTCCAAGAATATACAAATGTATATATACATTTATTAGTCTTATCGCCAGTAGATTTTTTTTCAAATAAACTATATTCACCAGGCAGCAACTATGTAAGTTTGATTTGTACCTTATTATGATGCAACTGTAACAAAATAGATATCAAAACTTTGCAGTGAAAACTAAGTTTTGAGATGTTAAAATGTGAGTTCTAGTATATTCTCACATGTATATGCTGAGTTGAAGACTTCAAACATATGCTTGAAAAAAAAAAGTGTTGTCAAAGCAGATTACAGTCACATCAAGTGCAATGCTACACTGCTTCATGTAATTAACAGCATCTGACACACCTAAAAGCCTAATCTAAATACATTTCTTCGTTAGAAAGGAAATTACAAGAGTTAGTCATATGGGAAATTTACTCAGAAAGGTGCCCATCATAACTCTTACAAACTCCACAACATTTGGTTAAGTTAATATCCAAAAGAATGACCTGCAACAAACAAAAGCTGCCTACTTTCTCCTGGTGATCAAAGGAAGTTTGAAGGCAAGCCTTTAGTAACAACTTATATCATCCACATTACTGCACTGGTTAAATATTGGTATAAATTTAAGATGTAGATTACTGAAGTTAATATTAACTTCTAAAAGTAGAAGATGCTCCTACTTTTTTTCCCCCTAAATGGCTAGAGTCAAAGTTGCATGCATTTAAACCTATTTCACTCAAAAAACACTGGATCATCATTTGGCTTAAAAACTCTGGTTATGCCTTAACACCATCTCCACCATTCAAAAGCTACATTACACACTCTTCTTTCAAACAGACAGTTGAGATGAGGACCCTTAAAATATCTTGTACATTATGCAGGACTAAGATATGACTTTTTTGAAAAAGAAAAAAACAACAACACTTGATTGCTGCAGAACCTGAAGCCCTGGAGTGCAAAGGCAGCCAATGCTCTCCACACCAACTGCTGGTGCTGGTCTGCTCTGTGGAGGTCACTAGGCCTCCTACCTTAAACGGCAAGAAAGCCTCCTCACTTGGAATCTCCAGCTCAAGTCAGGACTGGAGCTTACACAACACTGCCTGACATGGGTCTATTCCAGATGTGCCTGCAGTGCCTCCAGCCATGAACACTGGGGCCAGAGGAAGAGTTTTTCTAGTGCAAAGGAGACAGAACTGGGATCAAACTCTCATCTCAGGGATCCAAAAGACTCACTTTTTTTTTACTACATTCAACAAGCAGTAAAAACCAGGGGCCTGACAGCCTCAACCTCAGTACATGGTGCTCATTCTCCATTTTGCAAATCAGATTCAAAGACAACTCAAGCAGACTTGAGATCAAAGCCAAATCACATGACATACAAATTTCACACATTCAACTTATTCATTAACGACCTGGATGAAGGGCTGGAGTGCTCCCTCAGCAAGTTTGCGGACGATACCAAACTGGGAGGAGTAGCTGATAGCCCTGAGGGCTGTGCTGCCATCCAGAGGGACCTGGACAGACTGGAGTACTGGGCGGTAAGAAACCTCATGAGGTTCAACAAGGGCAAGTGCAGGGTCCTGCACTTGGGGAGGAATAACCCTGGACACCAGTACAGATTAGGGGTGGACCTGCTGGAGAGCAGCCCCACAGAGAGGGACCTGGGTGTCATGGTGGACGACAAGTTGACCATGAGGCAGTAGTGTGCCCTGGTGGCCAGGAAGGCCAACGGGATCCTGGGATGCATTAAGAAAAGCGTCTCCAGCAGGTCGAGGGAGGTGATCATCCCCCTCTACTCAGCCCTGGTGAGGCCACATCTGGAGTACTGTGTCCAGTTCTGGGCTCCCCAGTACAAGAGGGATGTGGAGCTGCTGGAGAGAGTCCAGTGCAGGGCTACCAGGATGATCAGAGGCCTGGAACATCTGCTCTATGAGCAAAGGCTGAGAGAGCTGGGCCTGTTCAGCCTGGCGAAGAGGAGGCTGAGGGGGGACCTGATCAGCGTGTATAAATACCTCAAGGGAGGCAGTGAGGAGGAGGGGGGCGGCCTCTTTTCAGTGGTGGACAGCGATAGGACTAGAGGAAATGGCTTCAAACTGAAGCATCGGAAGTTCCACAGGAACTTAAGGAAGCATTTCTTCACTGTGCGGGTGACAAAGCACTGGAACAGGCTGCCCAGAGATGTTGTGGAGTCTCCTTCTTTGGAGATCTTTAAAAACCCGCTTGGATGCAGCCCTGTGCCACGTGCTCTAGGTGACCCTGTGTGAGCAGGGGGGTTGGACTCGATGACCTCTGAGGTCCCTTCCAACCTTCGACATTCTATGATTGTATGATTCTAACTACACACTTTCCAGCCTGAACACCAGTACCAGACAATCAGAGCTGAGCATCTATTTTAGTCATTGCCACCTATGGTGCTTACTGGTGAATTGCAAGGCAATAACTAAAGTAAAATCAAGGCAAGACTGGTGTCTTTATTCACCCATCTTTGCTGTCATGTCAAGCTCACAGCTTTTCCTGGCAGTATTTTCCTGGCAAGTACAAATCAACTACCACCTGGATGACTCGTGTCAAATAGAGCAAGAAATGCTTACAAGAAATATTCTATTAACAACTTACTGCCAACACAGTCAGACCAATCTGCCAGCTACAGCTGCTTGCTTCCTCGCCACAACATTCCCTTTGGATGGCAGCCCTGTCAGTGTTCTTAGTCTAAATGGGCCAGTCCAGAGATGTGAAAGAATCCAGATGGGGAAAAGAAAATCCATTTCTTCCCCGCTCCCCACCCCCCACCACAATTAAACACATCATCAAGTTATGGCATTTAAACAAACTGGAATAACATTTTCTCTTGCACATGAAGGATGACTAGAAACTCTGATATATCTCAAAGATTTTAAAAGCATTTACATGCCTACACAGTTTTGGGCCAAAAAAATAATATAAGCCTATTAAAATTTCCAAGGCTTTTCTACAGAAGAGAGTTTTAAACCTGTAGACCTGTGAAACTGAGAAGTTCCCCTGAGCTGGGGAAGTACTTAATAGTTATTAAAACAACTCCCATTTCTGTTCTTCTGCTAAGAAGTCTTAGCCAGAAAGGCAAACGATGTCCTGAGTTATGTGCAGAGATTAAATTCTGAACATCCAGATACAGGAGTGCAAGCTAGAAGGTTGAAGATACTAAAGCAGTACCTGCCTCAGAATTACACAGGACTGAGCAGAGTATAAAAGCAGAGACTGCCTTTACGTAGATTACAGGGGTGCTGGGCAGAACAACCAGCGTAAATGATAATATAGACTGCTTCATAAACCTGCTCTCCAGCTGCTAGATTATGTCAACTGTACAGCAAATAGGTTGTGGCACATCCAATTTCACTAGATTTTCCATGGTTAACTGTTAGGCAAAAAAGTGACTTTACACTTTTTGATACTTGAGTATCAAAAAAAAATAAAAATAAAAATAAAAAAATAAAAGACGCAGCCGAAGAACTGAGATGTCAGAATGATCCGTCTTCTGCCATGGTCATCTTAGAATTTACCCCAAAGCTGTGAAACAATTACATGGCTGAAGAGCTTAATCACTCTCTGAACACACCACGCACTTCTCAAAAACCTTGATGGAAAGAGCTACCAGCAGTTGCACTGTAAAGCACACAGAAGAGGTAAGGAATGGCTAAAATTACCCCTCCTCCCACTCTTACAACTCTACCCATGTTAGCAGGGATTTAGACAGCACAAGAAAAAAATCCTGACTAAGCAGTTACAACAGACCCAACTGTGCCTACACAGCAGAAAATGCTTCTAGCCATGTGAATATTTCAACTATAGGGATAAATAACTTCACATGACATATCCGAACATTTTTATTTTTCACAATTCTGAAAATAGCTTCACTTTTCTTGAAGAAGATTATTAACCCACAGGTACAGATTGAATAGGTTCTGCATTGTAAACACTGTAACATTACATTTTGCTTGAGAAATGTTAGCACACTTTTTAGCTTCCTAATTACTAAGAAGTTTTGGAGAAAATACTGAAAGTATGAATAAAGGTATTGCTTTTGGAGATGATTTTTACCAAAAATCTTTAAAAAAACCTCAGAGTGAGTGGGCATTAAAATTCTTTCCAGCAAAATATAATAGAAAATCAATCAGTCTTAATCCATTACTCAAGATTTTACTTTACGATTCCATTTTTTTCATATAGTCTTGTAATAATATCTGTATCCATAAAAATGTACAAGATGAGCAAATATAATGCTACTTAAAGTATAATGCATATCATAGTGCAATAAAAAGAAAAATAAAAAGAGAGGGAGACCATAGACAAGCGTGCAAGACAGGAAAATTCCTTCAGCTGGCTTGACTTGAATATTTTAATTTGACTTCTCTGTGAAAGCTTAAGTAGTGCGCTTTAGTATTAACATGGTAAGAGTTTACAACAATTTCTCTTTCCAGTTTGAAGCCAAAAGTAAATTTTAAAGCTGACAATTACAAACAGACAAGACAACTAGTGATATATGGAATTTTATTTCTCATTTTCCTAAACTATAAAGTGATGTAATAAATACATCTAAGCTTTCCAATACTAGCTCCGATAAGCAAAAGATGTTCTTTAATCACCTTGTTTCCGGGATTGCAATGAAAAATTACTCATATTTATCTTTTAAATAAACCAAACATGTAACTGCTACTTCCCCAAATTTGTGTTATTTCTTTCAATTCTCTTCTTTAAAAAAGTACAGAAATAACTCCAATTAGCATTTCAACCTCACTAAATGTCTCAAGATCTCCCTTGCAGTTAAAACAAGTTTCACAGGCTAACTAGAAATTCCTTAATCAGTAGTAGTCATCACTATACTTAGAGACAACTTCTTATTCTATAGAGAAAATGTTGTGCAGACATTATGTATGAATCTGCCCAAGTGTCAAAAGAGATCCATTGCCAAGTAATAACTATAATCAGAACAATAATGTGTGACAAGAAAAGCAACGCACTTACATACACAAAGGGGAGGGTAAAAATGTTAATATTCAAAAATCTCAAAGTTCATGCATTGTGTTCTTCCACGATACTGAGAAACACAAAAGCGGCAACCACAAAATCTAGCAAATAATAATATCAAAGTTTATTAGTAAAAACCATTAATATAGAACATGCACACTTTGCCCATTACTACAATGGATATCACATACAAACCAGATGTTTAACCATGAATTTGTCAGGGCTTCTTCTCAATCCTCCTCACATCATTTTTTGAGGTAGGAAATTAAAACAAATAATCCAACACTTACATCTTTCATATATAGCAAAAGCAAGCTGAGTTTGCGCAGCACTTTATTCTTGCATCAGGATGCAAGTAGTTGATTAGGACAGTATTATTTCATAGCTCTATTTAACTTGAGAGTCCCTTTAACTTGAAGGGCAGGAGTGTGAAAAGGAGACGTTTGCCAGGGCAGCCTCAGGAGAGTAAAGCAATCCTAGTTTTATTTAAAGTAAAGCTACAATTTTCTAATTATCCATGATTCAAATAATTCTGAAAGGATCAATATCTTAGAAACAAGATCAAATATATCCGAAAAAAGTTCAAGTGAAGCTGCACACATTTCATTAGGTATTAAAATAAGTATTTATTTTTTCCTTTCATCACGCTTTTCACATAATGCAGGTTTTTTTTTAGCCTGGCTCATAACGTCTCAAAATTTTCAAAAGTTTGGCATATTAGCAAAACTTTGTTTTCCATTCAATCAACTGACTTTCTACAAATATAAAGCCTGCTCAGGTAATAATTGGAGCAAATTATGATAAAAAACACAGTTCATTCGACACAATCTTATTTGTAAAATAAGTACTATATATACACTGGAAATCCTACTACTTCTCAAGTTCACATGAATAACTTGCAGAACTGAACTCTCGCTCTGGATCACTCTTTGCCTTTTCTTCATTTACGTAGACTACATCTTTAATACAATATTACATCTTTAATACAATACGGTACTTACCCTTCTAACCTGACATCAGGTAGAGATCTGTTGAGTGCAATCAATTCACTTGCCATTAAATTAAATTGATTTATTTTAAACATTTCTTTCATTTTTTCCTGCTCCTCTTTCGGAATGACCACAGGCTTCCCCATTTCTCCAGGTCCTTCGTGTGGCTTTTGCATAGGTTCTGGAACTAAGGGCAAATATATTAAAACGTAAGTGATGCTACTTTTATGCTTGCTTTTATTTAATATATTTCATTTTGTATTGTAGGAGTATTCCTGTTTAAAATGAAGTTGTAAAATTATCATTTTTAGAAGTAGAAAAATGGACATATGGACATTTAACAGAAGTTATCAAGTTTCTCTCAGGCACCACAATTTCACTTGAAAAAAAACACCATGTTCATGGTGTTCCATCACCATGTTCTAAGTTTCTTTACTATACTTTTAAAAGTCTCTAACAACATACACATATATGTATATATTTTTATTTACAAATATTTATTGACTTTTCTCCTAGATTATTCTGAATTCACAAATAATCAATTTAAAATATTACTACTTAACAAATTCATTGCAAAATAAAATGAAGGGCCTAAGTAGAGCAGTGGGGAAAATAATAGCAGAGTCCTCATTAACATGCCTAAATTGAAATGATCTTATCATCTTTAGTCTCATCCTAGCACAGTATAAGTTTATGCCATAAGCAAAGAGGTATGTAAAGAATGAATAAACAAACAAAAAAACCCCACATGCCCAAACCTTCTACCTTTGCTAAAACAAGACTCAAAATCCATATATACTAATAAATGAAACACTTTGCTGATTTGAATTTAACATTTATCAGTTACAACCATAATAACTTCCATAAGAGAAAACTTTCATTTTCAAATATCATCAGTGTAGCAAAGCACAGAAAATCCTTCCAGTATGGAGTTACTTTCCTTCGACCACAAAGCTCCCTTTGACTGTAAATTGATCCATTACTAGAAGCTGCTAGCCAGCCAGTCATATATAGAAAGCTTTGACAGCATCAGTACATCCAAATAATCCTAAACAGGATTCAAAGCCCTTGTTTTGGCTATATTTTGAAATAAGGAAGAACTAAAGGAAATACAGGTTGCACAAGTAGAAACAACCACTACCACCCACAAAACTACACTTGCCTTTGAAGGAATAGTTATGAATATGCTACCATTATGAAAATTCTAGCAAATTGGCACTTTAATGTACAGCTACAAATTTTGGAGCCAAATGAACAAAGGCCTTAATCATCTCTTAATCCAGAAGGAAATCTGGTAATGTTTTTAACAGCTATTTGAGCCATTTACTATTGTAAAGACTTACTATTGTAAGTCTTAAAAACTATTATTGACTATTAGTTTTTAAGAGGTCAGGATCTTTTCCAGTTCTTTATTAAAGCAAACAAGAAAGAGCTCTTTATGTTTATAGTATATAGACAAATTCCCTTTTACCAGGGAATGTGCCTCATGCAAAGCAGTTACTGCAAAACCTGAGGCCTAAATTTAGAAGGGAAGAAGGACTGCTTCCTTTCTTCCATTTCCATAGGTGCACTGGTAAACTAACTCAAACACCAAATTCAGCCTGCCTTGGAAAAGCCACAACAATTGCATGAAAACTCTTTTGGCAAGTAAAACTTTCCTTAAAAGTTTTATCTCCTTGACACAGCTCAACCCTAATAGAAAAAGGCTGATTTACAAGAGTGAGGTGTGAATAGTATGAATTCCCTATTTTCAAGGATTAAGTCGCTGTTCTGTATCTCAAACTTGCTTACCTTTCTTTTTTGGAATTTAAGTGGATGGAGATATACAGAACCCTGAATCCAAGCCCAGCAACTCCATTTTTATTGAAAGAATCAAATTTGAAACAGAAGCCTTAATTGGCACTTTCTGACCAGTTTTGGTTTAAATTCTGTCATTGCCCCCAAGAAAAGAGCATAAATAGTAAACAGCTGAGATACCACATGACTGATGCCAATCTTTTTGGTCTGAGAGAAGACTTTTTTGCATGTCCTCTAAACATCATATAAGTGGAAAGAAAAAAAAAAGCCAGGAAACATCATTTGAGAAGTTTATTTAGTAACCATACCAAATGCTAAAGCTAATGCAAATGCTAAAGTTTCTTTGCAGTATTAACTTTAAGGAGTCTATAACCTAAGGTAGGGAAAGACTAATTAGATTTTCACTGAACTCATGACCTCAAATGAAATGCAAGATTCTTGCAAAAGGTAAGACAAAGATGTGCACCAGGTGTTTATTAACAAAATTGCAATACTATCTGAGCCTCTCCTGTTAGTACGAAGCGGGCCCTTTTCTTAGTGATAGGGAACAGCTTGAACCCTTTGGGCCTACGACTTGCTTACACTTATCAGTGAGTTTTATCAACCAGCTGAAGTTTAAACTGCAATGCTGAATCCCCATTTGGAAAAGATAGTACTTAACTACAAATTATTTTAATTGCAGGTTTAGAAAAACTGCTTTCCAAGACATGAATAATGCTTACAAAGGTTCACTCTTTTTGACTTTTACAATCATTACACACACAGCAACTGCCTTTAGCTATGAACCATTACCCTTTGTGACTCTGGCTGAAGAATGACTGTTGATGTTGCGTAGTTTGATTAGCTGAAACCTAACAAAACAAGAAGCACACAAAAACAAACAAAAACAACATACAGTATATCTGGAAAATACAATATAGTAAAAACAAGGAATCAATCAATTCCTGTCAATAGGAAAAACAGCACTCCCTCCCGTTGGCTGCAGGGGATGGGGGTGTGGAGAGAAAGAGCAGCAGGAGCAGCCAAGACAAGCACAGACTCCTCTCCCAGCCCGTCTGGAACTGAACCGATCCCAGCATGAGTCAATGCTATGATCTCACTTCCCCAAACACACAACTGTGGCCAGGAAGTCTCTTGGAGCTCCTGCTGTCATATTTAGTCATGGTAGAAGGCACAGGCCAAGACTTAACCTATGGCTAGTTCATCATGTGTTAATCTATCATATCCCTCCCTGCAGTTTCATCATACACTGACCATTACTTGAGCCACAGAACAGTTCCCTGAACTAGGCTATGTTCCACAGCCCTCCCCAAAGATTTTTCCTTGATCTTCAGTATTTCCCAGTCCATCCCAAATTCCTAACAGAAATTCTGAATTCCTGCTTCTCCTAAAATTAATTCAAGGCAGCTCCCACAATCATCACAGAACCTCTGCAACCTCACTGCCATCCCAGATCCCCCGGGTACCTCTCAACAAGGCTGCAATCACTTCACAAGCTAGCTCTTGCCCTGAGCAGACTTTGCAAAGGCGGGCACTCTCACTAGTGGGCCACAATCCATATGTTCTGAATAGCTGGACTGAGCAATACTGAGGAACACCTGTTCTATTAAAATAAATACCAGCAAATTCCTTTACAGCGTTTATTGTGCAAATTATTCAAATTAATAGTCATAAAAGTATACACCAAATCAATGTTAGGCTGAAACTGAAGCTCATAATTTAGGACACTGGTATCTTACACCATACAGGGAGGAAAGACTCCTCTCAAGACAACTTAGAGCACAGCTCTAAGTCTTATTCTGCAAAAGTCTCACCCTCCATTTTCAAATTTTGAAACTCTTTTTAGAGAGAGCACCCAATAACATAATGAACATCTAGAATAGCCACAATTCTTACCATTGTTTGCTCCTAATGAAATATTTAAAGATTTTTTATGATAAGGCAAGCACAGCTTGAAGTAAGCTCAGATACTTCAAAAATAAATTTATGTATATATTGAGTAGGTCCATTAAAGGCTATGCAGTGCTTCCACAAGTTGCAAACAGGGACTATATGCTACAGCAATACACACAACAAATTGCTCACAACAAATTGTAGATTCAGGAAACTACAGAATTCCCATTTGTAGGAAAGTTTGACTGAACCACAAGAACTCATCCAATTATGGACATAATAGGAGGCTTTTAACAGAGAATTTATAAAAAAAGCCAGAATGGAGGCAGTACTCAACTACCAACTAAAACTAAGGCTGAATAGGTAATAACGAAGCCAATCATTAAAAACTGCAAATTTTCCTTAAAGGACCTCTTTCAATGCATCCTAAGAAAAGCTTTCTAAACAGAGAAAGTTTTCAGTTCTCAACATTTCAATTGGCACAGACTGTTCACAGATTCTGAGGACAGAATCCTAAGCTTCCTCAGATGTGAGGAATCAAGTGCACAGGAGAAGTTTCACCTCAACTAGTCAACTAAATTAACACCCTATTTTGAAATACTTTTCAAAAACTTTTATTTTGCTATATACCTATAATGATTTCAAGTGTTAATCCATTTGAAGTTTAATATTATGTATTTAATCAAATCAAGTTTGAGACAGTTATCTATAAATAAATAAAAACAAACTTAATTGCTGCTGATCAATATCAAAAAAGCCAAGTTTGCAAGAGCAAGACAGCTCTGAAAAAATCTGGCATAATCAACTTACGATCCCATAAAAACCTTAGGGAGAATCCAAAAAGTAGATCAATTATTTATTGGTCTGTGGAAACTGATAAGCCCATTTTGATCATGGACTGGGGCGGGGGGGGGTGGAATCCTACACATCCCCCTAATGTTGTTCTGTAATAGAGAGCAATACTCCTGAAGCACTTCAGGAAAAAAAAATTACAATGAAGTCAAAATCATCTATAATTTATGTCAACAGCTGAAAAATATTCTCTGACAGAAAGCACTAAATCCTGAGCACAGTTGGCTAACTGGACTTAAATCATGCCTTGCTGCATGATTTTCCAATAACTACTGTGGTACACGTATACTGAACCTACACAAGCTTTATATTTTACAACGCTCTTTTGATCTTGCCCGCAGAAGGAGAATACCACTAATTTCAATATGTTTCACAACTATCAGGGACTATCAGCCACTGCCTGCAGTTGGAAATGCCTACACTGAAAGAGAGCAGAGGTGACATTTCCTAGCACTCATCGTTTCCCCTCCTCACATATGGCAACTGCTATACAACAAAAGCTGGTAAGACATATGCAGTTGGTATTCAAGTAACACATGGCCAGGTCCTCTGACTGATATTTGAAAAATGGGATGAAACTAACAGAATAGAAAAAAATAGCTGAAGAGTTTTACCACTGACTATCAGAGCTATAACTTATGAAAAAAATCTCTGCTTTGTATCTATTTTATTCTAGTTATTTTGATAGATCTATTTCCAACTTTTTTGGTAGTAAGACTACTGTGCATTATTATAATCACTGGTCATATTTTGGCTTAAATTGAAGGCTTTTTTGTTTGTTACCAATAAGTTTACTGAAGTCGATAGTATTTCCAATATGTGTGTTATATTATGCTAACATTAGCTTATGTTCCTGAATTGCTTATTGCACAGCAATTATTGCTTTACTATACTTATGCTTAAATTCTCACATATTGCAGATTAAGATGCCCACTGAAGATGCATCTGAGAAGGACGATGGCTGAATTCTGTAAAGTTTTAAAGAGACATTGCATACCCAATTGCTAAGTTTTGCAACACCTAGTACTGCTTTTATACCATTGGGTAAAAATATCAAAAGTTTAAGAGAAGCATGATTTTAAAAAAGTATAATTTAAAAAGGACTCAGGGAGAAAACTTACCATCACCAGCAGGCAGGCCTCGTTCTTTTTTCTCATCACATTTGTTGCACTCACTGAAGTAAAGCAATAGAAACATATCCAGAAGGACCCAAACCAATGAGGTGGCAAGGACCACCTTGCAATATGCAAATTTTCTCATGGCACTACTTCAAATACAAAAATTAATAAATATAAATAAAAATAGCAACTGATTGCTTTAATCCAGTTTCATACACCACGTCCTATATCTGTAAAAAGAAAAAAAAAAAAAGAAACTGTCAAAAAGGTTACCAGAGGGCGGAAGCTAAAAACAGCAATTTTAATTATGTTTTAAAGATGATTTATGTTAATTATGACAAGCCTGTATGCATTAAAATGAATACTCTTTTTATGCCTACAGGATTAAGAGAGCAGGGCCAATAAGGCAGATTTTTTTTTTTTTTTTTTTTAAACACTGGAACTATACAGTTTTAAGCAACTGGAAACAAGCTAAGCAGAAATACACAACTAGCTCAGAAAAGCTAACTGGCTGATATTCCTCATACTTCCTTCATACTGTACACACTGATGTTCTGTACTACACTGATAATCTATCAAGAAAAAGCACATATATTACTGTTAAATGACATATCACGCTTTAGTCATATAGACAAATGCTTTGCTCTCAGTGAACTGAAAGCAGTATCTATTTTGTTAAAATTCAAAAAAACAAATACACACCACCATGACCATTTACTAGACATTCAGAAACCAAAGACTTCAACATTTAGATGCTTAAAATTTAATAATTTAATATTTGAATAGAAAGTAAATATATATGCATTTTTCAACAAGTATGAATTAAAACATCAGAAGTCTAACTTTTAAAATCCCATTTTATTGTTTTCTAAATTTTTAACAGCGATAGCTATGTTCCATCAATGCCAAAAAATATTTGGAAAAAAAGAACAGCTAGGAGTTGTTCACTGAAACTAATCTGAAAAAAATATATATGTATTTTTAACTAAGAGGCTTTCCTCCCCCACCACTACTTTGTGCATTACATGGTTTATGTTATACAATCAAACTAGAGAATTCTGCTAACTGCTACTGTACATAAAATGAGTAAGGTTAGAATTTGTCTTGGAAATATTTCCTTTGTGTCATTTCTCCTGCTTCCTATTAGCAAGGAATTGCCTTCTGCCTATTGAATAATTGAATAAACTGCCTATTATTACATTCTTTATGGGATGAATTATTTCAACACAATGTTTTTCCAGAGTATTTCCCAGTGGGAATAACTAACTAGATAAACAGAATTACTCTCAATTTGTAAAATAAAACAAACTTAAAATACAACCTGTTCTTCAAAAATACATATTTAAATACATACACACAGTCTTTCAAACCTAAGCTGAAGTATTTTTGGAAAGGAGAACTTTAATCATGAGACATGATCATGCAGCAACCTCACCAAAAACCCTGCATACTATTAAAACTATTTTCCTTTTGTATTTCTTAATCATGATTTATTTCCTGCTTGTTATTTGCTCCTTGCGGCGAGTACTAAGATATCCCTTAAGTACAACTTGCTTCCTCTTCTCACAGGCTCTGAAGAAGGCTTTGTTGCCATGCACCCCCATGTAAATGGCACTGGATTGGATGGCACAGACATCTAGGAGCTTTTAACTTTTCACACCCTCCTGCTCCTGTGGGAATATGTCCCTTCCCTTCCTGCATAGGTGCACATTAACTGTCAAGAGTGAGCCCCATCTGGATTCCTCTCAATTTGCGACTACGCAATTCTGCAATAACACAGTGCAATACCTTGCCACAGCACACTGACAGAGTTGCAAGTCTATTCTGAAGCTATAAAATGCAAACTTCTCATGCTTAGCTCAGAAAGTCCCTGACCTTTTAGTCATTGTATGTTGGAAGGGTACTGTAAGGCTTCCAAGACCACTCACTTTGAGGGATAAGGGCTGTAGGGCAGGACCTTCCTCAAAGTGAGGCAGGGAGCATCCTGGGGAAACACTTGAATTTCCCTTTTAAATGAAGCACTACTAGGGGTCACAGGCACTTCTTAAGTGCCTGTACAACACAAATACATGAAACATGGCAAAGGAGCAAGAGGAATTACAAGTCTGTACACAGCTGCAAAGCTATTACTTCACTGAGATTACAAACATGAAATGGGATAGTTTATATAACTGGAGTATCACAAGTGACAGATATAGGCTCTGCAAGAAACACAGGCTTGGATTACAAGAAGGGTTGCACTATATAAAAGAGTGATTGATAAGCATCGAGCTCAGCGTAGAAATAGGTGGTGAGCCAAAACAAGGGCATAGAGACAAGGATTAGAGCATAGGTTATAAACAGGTCCCTGCTACAGACCACTTGCTCAAGGAAAAAAAACGAAGCATTCTTTAGGACAACTGCAGGAATCCTTATGATCATAGGACCCAGTAATCATCAGGGTAGTAATCAGCCCAGTATATGCTGGAAATGCAGAACGACTGTGCACAAACTGGGAAATTCCTAAACAACAGATTAATGGCAATTTCTCTATGCACTTAACAGATGAGAAAAGCAAAGCAACATGTTCTTTCCTTTCTCCAACAAGAAAAGATTTGTTGAGAATGTGAATGTCAAGGGCAACCCTGGCTGCAATAACCTGTATTAACTCCCAACTGTGGGAGTTTAGGATCCAGAAAAAAAGAGACCAAAATGTTACAAATCCGAACTTCAGAAGAGCTGATTTTGGCTGCTTCAGGAATATGCTTGAAGAATCCCTTGGGAAATAAAGAGGTCCAGGAGACCTGACTGATCATCAGTGACAAGTTCCTCTAAGTACAGTAGCACCTCTCTCTAATACAGACATGGCAGAAGGCCAGCACAGACGAACAACAAACTGAGTTCAAATGCAAAAAGGAAATACAGAGAAGGTAGAGTCAAACCTGCCTTGAAGGAATACAGAATCCTATAGAAAGTAAAGCATTGTTCGGTACAACTGAACAATTAATTTACTTGAGTCATTTTTAGGTATGAACCAAGTTCACCTTTGCTTATACCAGTAATCATTCCTCAACACAAGTGTCCGTAACTGAGACCTGACAAATGACTGCATTGTATTTATTGAGCCAGACCAGGATCCTGCACTACCTGCAGCACCTAAGCAGAGACAAATTGATCTAGAGCCAAAACTCCTTTCAGTTGCTTCAATAGAAAACATATTTTCAATTACCTTTATAGCAGAGGATTTAAAGGTTACCCTGTCACTTTGCAAACTTGCAATCTGTTTTGGATTCTTTCCTGAAACCTTAAGAAACAGAACTGCCACCAGTGCCTAATTACAATCAGCATGGCAGACCGTATACATTCTGAGTTAGACGGACTACATTAAGAAAAAAAAGAGTGGCTTTTGATCTTTCAAATATGTTTAGAAGGATGTTGGGAAAAAGTCAGAGCTCATAAAAATAATAAATAGTATGTTTAAGTCACTGGCATCAAATTAAACCACAGTCAAAGCAATTCAATGAACCACATAAGAAAAACTTGAAGGCCTACACAAAATGGATTTTCCAGCATTTTTACTGAGTAACAAGGCAGAAAAGACTACCATATTCTAGTTAATATACATATATACACATATACACCTACTGTATATGTATATACACATATTTGATCAAAAAGTGATATGCAAGATAGCGATTCATTAAAAAAGCTAACCCTATTATAGAAAATAACAAAAATAGGCTCACCACAACATTTCTTAGACAACCTGGGGACTAGATATTTTCTTCAGTAATCTTGCACGTGATCTAGATTAGCAGTCTTTACAACCGTACACACAGTACTATACAGCTGAGCATCAACCAGTAATTTCTGCTATCAGCTGAAGAGTAATCAGTTAGAGACAGGGGAAACAATGAGCTGCCACTGTCACCTTGTTTGACTCTTAGATGCATTGAGTAAAGTTTTTTCAGAAGACCTAAAACCCAGAAACTGCTGTACAAGGCATGAGCACAGTGAAAGGCAGAGAGATGTATTCTGCAAAGCAGATGTCTTAAAATTCTTAAATATTTTCTGCACCTAAGGAGCACTCTGTCACTGAACTGGATACAGCAGTCCAGGCAATCCTTTTCCATCATATTCTTTCAACCTGTAATTTACAATAGAGCAGTCCAGACAATCCTTTTCCATCATATTCTTTCAGCCTGTAATTTACAATATACATATATGCCCAAAGATGTAATGTTAATTGCTTCCGGAAGCAAAGCAGATGCAAGATCTTTGTAAGAAAGTCCCTCCCCATCAGTCTGGTCTTCAAGGAGAGGTTTTTGGTTGGCCTTCTTATAGGACTAGATTGAGAAGCAACTCTCTGCCCAATCTCCTTAATCCTGATAGATGCTTTTCGAAAATAAAATTAAAACTAAGAAAATCCATTACTGAATTTCCAAACTAAAGCATTTGAAACCCTTTAAGTCATTTCTTTTCCCTAGTCTGAAAAGACAGTTTTTAGATCAACCCCAAGAAATCCAGTTAGTTTATAAAAAAATGAAATTGGCTAAACCGGGCAAGGCTAGATGAATTCTTAAAGTTCTAAACTTAAGCTTCTGAACTTACTATATTATTTGATTAATCTGCAGCTTTTGGATTTCAAACATCTTTTTTTTTTTTTTTTGCTATACAAAAAAAAAGGAGTAATACTGATCCAGTAAAGGGTCAAGATGCATAATATCAGAACATGCTGAGGAAGAGATGCTTAGAGTGCTCTTCAAGCAATGACAACCGCCTTATGCTACCTACCCTTCAGAGGCCTGAATGACAGCAGTGGTTTTTGTTTGCTTGTTTTGAGGGAGTCTTGTGAGGGTTAGGTGAGGGAATTTTTTTTTTTTTTTTTTTTTGAAAGATGTACAAACAGTGACCCAGCATCTAACTTTCTTGGAACAGTAATGCTCCCTCCTCCTGGCCAGTATCTCAGAGTTGCAGGTGACCGCAATCTTTAAGAAATCTCTGCAGACCTGTAGTCTTCCAGTTCTAGAACTTCAAGATCAGAATGAAATATCCAAGCCACATCAACACACTTCCAGGGGAAAAAAAATCTTCTTTTCTCAAGAAACGGAAATTTATCACCAAGGCTATGGACATGCTCAAGCTCAGAAGATGCACAATTTTTAAAACTAAAAAAAAATTTAACTTCACTCTCAGAGATAAATGCAGAAAAACATGGTTCTTTTGAGAAACAAGCTAATTTACCCTAAATTTATATTTCCAAGGACAGTCTCACAGTGGTAGAGGCTGTTAGTGTATTAGTACACTCAACATTAGTACACTCACCATCTGCTGTCTGCAACAAAAACCTATGAATACCTCCACAGTGTGTGTGTGTGTGTGTGTGTGTGTGTGTGTGTGTACAAACTTGTGGCATATGGTAATGCTGCATGAAAGCTTCTGGCTAAAAGCAGCATCAATTGGCCTCCCAGAAAGTCTGTTCAGTAATACCAAATGCAAGCAAAAATTTCTAATTTTCTAATAAAGTAACACATGTAAAAGAGACTATTTTAAATAATCTGACAGATGCAAGGTGAGCTGTAAGTAGAACCAACTACCTGACATGATCTCATTTAAAGATAAAATTCCTGCTAGGGGTGGGGGTGGAATTGCTGTTGTGATAGCAACCTTGTTCAAGCAATCACATGCACTAGATTAGACTGTGACAGTAGAAAAACAGTAGAAGCTGTTCCACATTTTCAATTTTCCTATTTTCATTTTTTTCTACTTACCAAATTTTCAGTGTGCATAATCAAATTTACTTTTTTTTTTTAATTCCACATTAGAAATGTCGAACTGCAAACCTGCTTTCTAAAACCAAACTGGAATGAATATCATCCTCACTAACTGATTACTGTTCTTTCAGATGTATTAAGCTCCCAATGGAATTTCCTGCAGATGAATCCTTCTTCAGTCACGACATGTCAACAGCTACAAACATCAGGTAATGTTTGCTTCTGAAGTATTTAATGGAAAAAGCAGAGATCCCCATTGAAATAACCGAGAGCCACAGACCAAGGGGGTTTGCAACTTAGTGCAGATGCTAAGGCATTAAGACTGAAGTTGAAAGGGAAAAAAAGCAATAGTAGTAACCAAAGTGTCAATATTAAAAAACCATAGTTCAAGGCGAAATCCTTCACTGCTTAGGATAGGTAAGAACTCACTGTCATCAGCTAGTTATACATTTTTAAAAGCCCATCAAAGACCTAAGCAGACTATGAACTAAAAATTAAGGCAGCAAAGGGATGTTTTACAAGACATCCTTGAAACTTACTTCATATATTAGGCATTAAATCTTGCAAGCTAAATCAAGTGTTTTAAGACCTTCAAATTGAAGAAGCTAATTTTCTTCTCATATATATACACACACACACACACACACACACACACACACACACACACACACACATATATCTCAAAACAAAAACTACAGTCAAATAAAACTGTTCTTTAATTCAAATATTGTAAAGATGGCAGAAGATATAGATAAGACGTAGACAAGAAGTTATCATTATGGATGTATCATTAATGCTCAAGGTAACTTGGATGAAAGAAGAGACAGCTAATTAGCACCAATTATCCATGAAGAACAGTATAAATCTGCAATCCTGATAGCTTTCCAGTGAAAGTTAATAACTCAGAAGGGGAACCGAAAGAAATACAAAATATGAATGAAGGGTTCGGATGCATCACCACAAGCAAAACTGAGAAACAAACCCATATCAAGTATGATGAACTTCATTTCTCTAGATTTATACACATATACATTCTACATATATGCAGAAAAAAAACTAATAACTTCTGAAATAAAAGCAGCTTTGAAAATAATACAGGTAAAGAAAAAATCATGTTACATGCTGGGATCAAAGCTGTTCATCTTAAGTAGAATACTCTCAGTTTGCCTAATATAACTGCACAACTTGCTAGCAAAACACATGCTGGTGGATAACAAGTTAAAAATTACTGACTAGGATAATGCTTAAGAATCACAGAATACTTTAAGAGATGACCAAAGACTGAAAGAATAAGGGATTATATATAATGTTGGCAAGTGTGAGACAACTATTTATGATGTGGTGGCATAGATTTTCTTTTTTTTTCCTCTTCTTTTTCCATGATTTACTTTCCATCCCTCTTAAAAGTAATGCTGCAGACGGTTAATAAAAAAAAATAAAATAAAAATAAAATAAATAAAAAAACCCCACCAACCTTGCCCAGGGAAACATTAGATTTCTAACCAAGAATTGATCATTTTTGCAGAGCTAAAAGTTTGCAATTCTTCTATAGATTTCAGAGAGATCAGTTTTCTATCTAAAAACAAAAAAAGAACTCAATCAAAGAATCTGAACATGTGCTATGTGCTTTTTTTCCTTTCTCTAAACAGAAAAGACTGATAAGGTATCTGCAGGAAAGTAGTCCAGTGGTCAGTCATCAGGACATTATCTTGATTACAGCCTTTCCTCAATTATTAAAAATTATTTGATTATTTGGGAATAAGATATTTTTATTTCACATATAAATGATAATTCATAAAATTGACAGCTGTTCTTGCATCAGACTTCAGTTGTGTCTTTTTAATAGCCACTTCACTAACAAGATCAAAGAACTATTTTCTTAACAAGATCCCTCTTACAGCACAAAAGTTATGATCTTCAGTCATTAAAAATAAAAATTAAATATTCCAATAACTTCATGAATCTATCAATTTGAGATGGATTATATTTAATTGTTAATCTCTCATTAAAAAAACAAAAAAACACACAAACTTCAACTTGGACTTTCTTATTTATAGCAGTTACTTTAGATTTATTGTTTTTAATTCTGCCTTCTCAGAGATCTCTGGCAACAGGTATCAGAAATCTCAGGCTTTTTTTTGTTTGTTTGTTTTGGGGTTTTTTTCTGTTTGTTTTCTCTCCTCTCCCCTTATCAACCCTATACAATTTACATGTGGTAAATGTGGTATAAAAGAACCACAAAATTTTCTTCAAGGGCTCATAAATTTGCTCCCAAAAAATCTGTTTCTAAATTTTATATTTTGGGGCTCTTCTTTGGATAGATAAACATGAAGAAGCAAACTGCCACATGAAAAACAACAAACAGACTAAGAAAAGAGAGTCCTAAAAAAATATTCTTTGTAATTTGGGGTCCTTTTCAAGTCTGGGCAAGGAAAGGAGAAAGAGAGGTTGACAGAATGCTTAGCAAATACAGCTTTTATCTGGGACTGCAGTCCTGAACACTTTCTTCGCGTCCATGGCATCTCGGTCTTCTCAGCCCTTGGACTGGTATTTCTAGCAGACCAGACTCTAGGTCACCTAAAGCCAGAGAAGTTCATGCACTGAAGCATTTGTTATATCTTAGAGCACAAAAGAAGTTACTGTCCAATATGAACTGCCACAAAACCTAGTTTTGAGTTTTAGGACATTCACACAGAAGTGCTTTTTCACTTCAATTATATTTGAGCAAACAAACTATTCTTAACTGTCAGGAAGATAGCAGATGTGACTACTTCTGCTCAGGTGTACTTGCTTTCCCCACCACTCTTGCATCTCCTAGGTTGCTACCATACTGCAAAATATGAAGAACACTAATGAAGCACAGCCAGGAGAGAAAGATGGTATTCTGCTGCTGCCAGAATCAGTTATCAAGTTGGTTTAACAGACACACAGACAGATCAAGAAAAAGCGCTCCCCCCCCCCCCAAAGACTCTACTTGTATACAAAACACAAACCTGCCTATATGATTAAAAAAATAAAAAAATGAAAAACACACACACATACCACACAGAATTCAGCTACCCACTGAATATGTCTTCCTATAAGGGATAACTAAACCATAAATGGTGGATCTAGCACAACTTTTGCTTTTGACCACGGGGACATGCCTACCTCATCCAAGTTATCCATATCAAGCTTCCACATTTCACTAAATGGAGAGGAGAAAATTATGCTTGACTTGGGTCATATACAAGTCCTAAAGAAAGAAAATTCAGATTTTACACTAGTAGTCACCACAGGTATGAAACTTCACTACACTTCATGAAAAAGAAGGACAAGAAAGGAACCAGAAGATCCATGAAAAATGAAAAGAAGTTTAAGGGCAAAGAAAAAAAGCCAGTGAATATATAGATTTATATATACAAATACATAATATATGCGTTACATATATATATAAAAAAAATTAAAAAGAACATGAAACCCAGTCTATCAAATTCACTGTGAGCAGCTTTGCCTTCCCCCCCACTTCCTCTCTTCAGAAACAGATTAGATAACCCTAGAAAGAAAATGTTTAAAACCAAAACTCCATTTGCTGATATTTCCAGACAAATTAAATACTGATCACACTGAAGTCTTTTCTTAAGCTAACCTCCAATGCTACAGTAAATATTATATTAATGCATTCAATATCCAATCAAGCAAAACAAAAAGAAAATGTTCCTGTTAAGTGTGGTGTGCTCACACTTAACTGTTCTTAGTCTCAATAGTTTATAGATGTTTAAATCTCAAAAATCAATATGACAAATTTTTTTTTTTTTTTTTTTTTTTTTAGTTTTAGTTTGTAAGAAGTAATATTCTTCTGCAATTAGGACATACTGTGACAAAAAGCATACCATTATTGACAAAGAAAAGTAACAGAAAAAGTCAACCTCGAAGTGGTAGTTCTATCAAGTCAATGCCGTTACATTGTGCAGGAAATCTGAAGGTTAAATAGACCACCTAAAAATTAGCCTACATTCCGACAGTCCTCACCATATAAGACAAGTTCTGCAGAAAACAGCAATACCTTTTGCCAAGAGCTTTTTGAACAAAATCAAGGATCAAACAAAATTTTGAGCAGTCAGTCTCCAGGATTAAAATTCACTCATATGCTAGACTTCAAGATTATTCTCTTACAGCTAATGATTTCGAATGGCTCAGGTTACAAGTTTTCATCCTAATATGTAAAAGGTTCTGCAAATTTAAACTAGTCTTACCAAGATATAAGCACTGCACCGGGCTAGGGAAAAAACAAAGTTTAGAATTTGCTATTTGTTGCACTAGGCAGTAGTCCAAAGAAATCTGAAGACTTTGATCTGCAATTATTTACAGAAGAAAGATTATATTTGAATGAGTTTGTATTTTTCAATTAGCTACTGTAATTGAATGATTAATGCGAACTAGTTTCTGTGTAGTTTCACAGAGAAAGTAATCATTAGATCACTCAGTACCACAGAGAAGGCTTCACTGATAGAAGGCTTCACCATACAGAGGCTTCACTGATGTACCTATGTTTCTTCAAATATTCTATTCCTTACTACTTTGCTATTCCCCCCCCCCAAAAAATAACCGTTAGGCACTTTGTCAAATCAGTTAACATATTTAATTTGGCACTTCGTTGTTGAAGGTATTAAGTTGACAGTAAATTAAGCTTTCTTATAACTCAAAATTCATGTCTGGCTGCCCCCCCCTCTCTTTCTGCCCCGTCTCTCTCCTTCTCTCTCTGTCCCCCCTCTCTCTGCCCCCCCCTCTCCCTCTGCCTCCAGGCTCCAAAGAAAAATTGCAGCAATGATCATGGCACTGATAAAACTGAAAAAGAACTAAGGATTGTACATTTTTTCAGCCAGATCCCCAATGCAGATCAAAAAGTCTAGAACATTATAGGAGAGGAAGTTTACTTTGTTAAAACGGCACCATTACCAAAACTTCGTCCCTATAGGCATTCATTGAGCCTCCCTAACCACCCCACTTATTTCCACTTATATCAGTTAACCTGATTAAATTCACCACAAAGACCAATAGACACATAAGAGGCGGCTGCACAACAGTGAAAGCTAAAGCCTGAAAGGTCTTGAGCTACAATGATGATCAAACCAGTAAAATGATTATACCTACAAATGCATTCATATACAGAAATATAACGGTGAAATCAACTTAAAGCAGAGCAAGTGTTTTGATCCAAAGTTTACAGTCAGTTAACATTAATTTTATTTAACAGTAAGAAATAATTACTTTAGATTAATTCCTGTCCCCCTCCAAAAGATGCATGCTCAAGATACTCTTATATTTTATGTTGAAAAATGGTATGTGATAGATTAAAATGTTTTGAAATTGTCTGGAAAGGATCGATTTAAAGTTCTAATAGCCCTTTCAACCTCCCTGAATCTAAACTTCAAAGACAAACAACCCGTAAACTTCAAACAACTTAGCTATTGTTTACTACCAAAAGAAACAGACTTGTGCTACCATATCATTGTCCTCCTGTCCCATTAAACTTTGGTTCTCCAACTTATTTCAACCAAACATTAAAATAAATAAATTAGTATCAAGTAGGAAAAGCACACTGAGAAAGGCTAACAAGAACTAAGTTATTATACATTGTATTGGTCTGCCAAGGGTACACATGTAATTCAAACTAGTTTAATATGTTCGCTCTTGTTCAAACAGGATGCTTTACGGGAACTATCCTTACTAGCGTAGAACAAAGAGAAGAAAAACAAAAACAAACAAAAAAACACACACACACACAAAAAAAACCAACCAAACAGACTTTGTTAGCGCTGTTAAAGTATGCTTCTGTGCAAAACACAAGAGGTCTGTGGATCTGGATCCAGATTCAGATACTTTGGGCTAGGTCTCTCTTCAGGAAATCACTGTACTAAGAGTGCAAAAGTAACACAGGGAGAAGATAGGATAGGTAACATAGGATGCTTTATTCACTTGGACATTGTACTTGCAACCACAAGCAGGGAAGCGCAGTAACTGACAAGATAGGCTGGTGCTAATATCCAAAGAGATTATGAAGGACACCTCTTCGATGGTTTCAGACCACCGATTGGGGTCACCAGGATCTTGATAGGACAGAGAAATACAGAATATGCAACGGCAACGCTCTAGTTTACATGCAGTCTCTAAGTGCTCCCTTTGCTCGAAGACATTTCCAGCAGCCTGACCAAAACATCAAGAATTCCTGGATCATGTTTTGTACTAACCTTCTCCGTACAGCCATCTGGATGGTCCACAAACACTGGTGACAAGATCCCACTGCACTGCTGTAGAGCACCTCTGGTAAGATCCATAAAGCAACCGATTGGCCTAGGCCATTCTGATGTGAGTATAGAAGCAAAAGGAGATGTGTTCCATCCACAAAGTCTTAAAGTTGTCCTAGAAGAACAGAAATACAAATAAACTTTAAATTCAACTATGGCAGAGGCTGAGAAGAAAGGAGAAGGGGAGAAGAGTTTCCCAACCATTTAAGACTTCAAAATCCCTTTTTTTTCCCCTTCCTTTTTTTGTTCAAGGGAGAAGACAAAAGACTGCTGCTAAAAAGAGGCAGTGAACCAAGCCTGTGATGAGAACAATATATGCAGACTAGAGGAGAGGTGACACAACAGCGATCAAAACTCTGTAGCCTTTCAAATGATATTATTTCAGCAGAAATACTGCCTGTCCTTCTAAATAAGCAGTTATCTATTTTGGAGTTGTGTATATGTTGTCCTCTATAGAATCATGAAGACTTAGTACAACAATTTTGTTACAGAGAAACTTAGAAGACAGCATCTCTGCATCTCAGATTCACAAGATCAGCTCCAGACAAGATCATCTTTCTGAACTGATTTTTTCTATATAGATTCTAGTTTATAGATATAGCATTTTTTTATATATACACACACACACTCTCATCTCTTGCCTACAATTTAAATATTTGCTTTTTAACTTTAAAAATAATGACAGTTGAAAGTTTCTGAATCTTTCTAAGGGTTACCTCTTAAATTTTAGCAATACTTAACAAAGTAACTCCTTCAAATCTCTCACCTCAACCATTTAATACAGCAAAGTCTGAATTTCTGAACAGCTGTTAAGTGAACAAAATATCTTAACAGATACAAGAAAGCAGACTTCCTTTTTCACTTTTAATGGAAGACATATAACTTGCTTACACTAAATTAATATTTGCCATTATTAAGAGCTCATTTATCCTATTTGCCATATTATATGTGAGCTTACTAAATTACACAAGCTTACTACTGCACCAATTTAAACTGATGCCTTTTAGTACGTCTTGTTTAGATGGAAAGCAACATACAACAGATTATGACATTTATGGCAACTTGACAGTATGAAGGAAATACATGGTAGGGAAAACTAAGATTGACAGTGTGTGTATGTGTGGGGGGAGGTTTATGAGAAACAGGCTAATGATCTCACAAAAGGAACACAATTTTTAAACAAATCTGAACAAATAGAGAGGTTTCAATGGGCTAGAGGAATAAGGATACATAAGATAACCTGAGGCACACACAGGAGAGACCTAACATCACTCATGACAGCACTTTCAGAAAGGCAGCAGTCTAGTGTTAAGAGATCATGACATAATTCCAAAAAGACTCAAGTGCTGTTTTTTATAAACAGAATTATTCACAGCCTTCAAAATAGTTAAGCAAACGCATAGACGTTTAAGAAATCTGACTACGTTATACATATTATAACATACAACACACAAATTGGTGTTCATCTTAAATTGGTTTTTTGCATGACCTCTAAGAAAAAAAACAAAACAAAAAAAAAGACTTAAGTGTGAGAAAACAGTCAATTCTTAGAGACGGGGAAAGTGGAAAAAGGTGATCGACAACTCACTGCTGACAAAGCTGGGAACATATTTTCTTCTGTCTATTCAAGAGTTTTAACCCAAGTTCTTCCAGTCTATTTATTTTTTTACATAAATAATCTTTTACTGATCTTGCTAATAACTGCATTTCTTCAAAGAATCCTAGGAAGATACATTCTTTTTTCACTGCTGTATCAGTTTATCAATAACAATATCAACAAAAAACAAACACAAGCAAGCAAGTAAGAAAAATGAAAGCAGAATCCAAAGAACGGTCCACGCTACCATTAGTCAGGTAGGAAGATGCCTCTACAAAGGCAGATGTTCCTTTTTTAAAGTTTTTTTCTTTCCTTTTTATTTTTATTTTTTTTTAACTTATAGGCTCATTTTCTTTTTAATGTTACCAAACAAAAATTGACAATTTAATCATTCTTTCTGGAGTTACTCCAGTCATTACCATTGTTACTACAGTCCACCTGCAGTAAAATAACTGTGCCTCCATTTTTTTTAAAGTACAATTTCCAAAGCCAATACAGTACTTCAACATAGCAAGACAGAACAGATCAGAAGGTTCAGCTGTAAATAACCTCCAGATTATGTCACTCTTCTTCCATACCACTATATATTTTTCTTCTTCATACACATATTTTCTTTCTGGAAAAGATTACTTTGTTAACTCTCATTTAATTTGTAATCTATCAATTGTCCTATATTTTTGAGAGGGGGCTACTTAACATAAACAAAAGGGGTGGTGAATAACAACCATTTTGCCCTAAACATTTGATTTATTCTACTAAACCATACTCCATCTTTTTAATGGTCAAGATTTTTATGAATTGCTGTCTGTATTTCATATACATTTGCATGTCTTGCCAAATTCCTGTTGTCTTCAAATCTCAGTTATATTCTGTTCCATTATCCAGTTCATTAACAAGTACTGTAAAATGAACCAAACAAAACCCCATACAATATTCTCTCTCTTTCTCAAAAGGAACTACTGAAAAATAAGAAATAAAACTGCCTGGTGATTTTACACACATCCTAAAACAGCTTTTATCTAGGCCACGTTTCCTTGGTTTGCACTGTAAGTGTATCACATGTGGCTTTCCCCCAGTCCACAAGCTTCCTGTTGTAGAGGAAGTTAGACTGGTTTTACTCTGTTTCTGATCTGCACAGTAAGGCTTGAAAATTTGCACGCTTAGAGAGAATACTGTCTTATAGATAAAAACATCCTGAAGAGATGCAGTTATTTAGTCTAGATTTTACCCATGCAGTCTGGTAGTTAACAAAAATAAAGAACAGTTTATACACAGAACGAGCAGATGTTTTTATGACAGTTCAGACTCAAATGAGATATCTTTAATTGCCTTGAAACAGGCTAAAACAAACCAAGGTGAAAGCTGCACTGCACCTTTCGGTTGCATAAGCTGCAAAATATAAGTTAAGCAGAAAATATTTGCAGCTTATAGGTACAGTTGATATAAACAAGCACGTGGGTTAGAAAGGCACGCACAGCAGTAACAGACCACGCAGATGAGCAAAAAAGGAAAAACAACTGATACAATAATAATGACTTTAAGAACTTAATCATTTTAAAGTAAGAGCTCTGCTCTCAAAACAGTAGTTGTGAGTACTCAGACTAAGCTTACCACTGAGCACCACTTTTCAGTCTTCTTATACTGAGGTATAACGTATTATGCGGTTCAAACTGATCCCTTTAAAGCACACAGTGCACACACGTAAAATGAAATTTGGGGAGCAGGAATTTGAGAATCTGGGGAAAACAGCATCCAAACAGCTTATGCTTAGAAGGCTCCACATTAAATCCAAGTATTCTATAAAATCTAATTAGATAGAGATGAATGTAGGCAGAATTCTTTCTTGCTGATTCCTTACTGTCCCATTTTATATTGCTGCATATTTTAGGTGGTCTTCAATGTTTTTAAACTTTCAGGTGATTGTTAAAAGAGATTGTTAACACACTGTTAATACATTATGTTCCCAAAAATTGGGAACCATTATGTTACAAAAAATTGCCAAGATAAGTTATTCCAATTAGACTGATACCTGAAGCACATGCCCCTACTTCTCTTGCATCAGTAATGACATCAGTAGGTCATTAATTGATGTAGCAACAGTTCTGGCCAGAGGAGCCATGCAAACAGCACAATAACGCCCTCCCATTACAGGCCTCTTTGGGACACTGACTCACAGCAAAAAAAGCCAAGATGAGGAGTTCCTTTTCCTCTGGGAAAGGAACCCACAGTGACTAAACACAGGGTTTAAGTAAAGACTACTTTTAGCAGTCACCTGAAAGATGTTATTTTTTTCCTCCAATCTAGATTAGAGAAAAGCTTACTTTCACTCTGCTAAGAGTACTACACTGCTGGAAAGCAAGGCAAAACAGTATTAAAAATACAAGACAACCTACTGCTCAACAGTAAAGTGTCTGCTATTATAATCCTCACCATTACTATTTTAATCTCTTTGGACTATCAAAAATATTTTTTCATAATTCCAACAGCATCTATATAGAATCACACAACTCTAAAGATTCAAAAATTTTCATAGCCTTGTAACTGCTCTCCAGAAAGACAAAAATAGAAAAATAATTACATTTCAGAAGCAGCAGCATAGGTGTGTAAAAAGGATGCAAGTCTTTTTGAACCACTGTGATACATAACATTAGCAACAACCAGCAGAAACAATTTAAATAGCATCAATGTGCAACAGTCTTAAGTAGGAACATGAAGCATCAATGATCCTGGCACACTTAGTTTTAGCAGGACTGCCAACAAAGAGTTGCGTGTTGACTGCTTGGAGTTGGCAGACACACTCTGCATCTCTTCTCCAGCCGCCAAGGAACACTACACCCATTGTGTCCCCCAAAACACAAAACAACAAGGAGAGCTTCACATGGAGGATGTGAGTCAGGGTATAATGCAGCAGATGCCTCTTTGCTCCTTCAGCTAAGAAATCATTCGCTGTAAGGGAGCAGAGAAGTCAGCAACACAAAATAAGATTTACAGTGTCAACTACAAGGTTTTTTGTGTATGTTTAAACAGTGGGTAATTTGGGTTTTCAGTAAAATTGCCACTCTTAATGGGTTACTGAATTCTTTAGGACAGAACTGTAATTCCGTCCCCAAACCTCCACCTGCTATCACAGAACCTCATCAAGGACACTTCACCACAAGGGCTCCATTAAGCTCAGGAGGCGTCTAATATCACCTACTACAACAACTCAAAAAGTTGTTGAGTCTTCTCCCTCAAAAAATCAGTAGTACCATAACAGCCTTAAACAAAGCTGCAGTGCTGGAGCCAAAGCTTCATCTCCCTCCAGTATGCTAAGTGCCCTAACAGCCCCAGCTACCTATGTGCATGTGATGTGCACGTGCCATGGGCATTTTCACAGGCACAGAGTGGATTTCTTGGTTCAAATTTATAAAAAGCACTTGATTTACACTTCTAGAGTGCAGCTCTTTGCAAGAGAAATATACATGACATTAACATAATAAATACTGCAAAAATGGGCATGTCCTTCAATGGACGGAGTATTTGATTAACTCTAGTGTTTCATAAAAGACCTTAACATCACCCTTCAGGTGAGAAATCAGTTTGCAGGTGACGTAAGCAACAAGCAAATTATGAGACAATAAAATTTATAGCAACTCTGTCATGCAAATAAATTGGAACTACAGATTTGTTTCAGTCAAAGGTTTAGTTCTTCCCCAAAACTCAAAATTAGTGCTTGATGTACTTCAAAAGTTTACTTACATGGAAAAACAGAGAAAAGGAAATATAAAGCTGCTGGTAGCCACGTAAATGCTCCAAGACTCACTATTGCAGTTGAGTTGAGAACATGTTATTGAAAGTTAACATATCTCTATTGAAAACAGTTGGGTGAAAAAGTATCTCAAGAATACCCTGAGAGTAACTGTTCACAATGGTGAGCACTAAAAATTAAATCAATTTCTCAACTGTAAAAGCAAATGTCAAATTTCCACGGTGCTTTCTCAACATTTACAAAGGATTCCAATGACATAATATTTTCTCATGAAGCCAAAGTGCGAAGTAGTAGAAAACCCTCAGTGTAAAGCCATTACTTCACATATTTTATTTGCCTTTTTAACCCGAGAATTCATTTATTCCAAAGCACTGGCGTAGGAAAGACAGCAGATTTCATCTCTGCACCTTTACTGTGGAAGAAATACAAATATTAAACAGTACTTATTCTAAACCAAACAGACTAAATATGACCATATAAGGAACTTGAAAAACTTGCATAGATTTACTTCCTATATTGGTAAATGCAAATATATTAAAAAAAAGACTTGGTAGTTGAATAGGTAATATTCTCTTGTTCTCTTGCAAAACATAATTAGATCTATAGTTAGCTATAGTGTAGCCACAGTGGGCTTACAAACATAAAAGTAAGCTTCAAAAGAAAGGTAGCATAAAGCAAAGTAACATACACCACAGCTAGAACAAGTCTAGTCTACTGATCCTAGTTCTTTGAGAACATTAACACTTCACTTAAAACCCTGCAGGGACACATGCAAAAGGGAACGGAGTACAAACGGCTTGCTGCCTTCTGTCAGATTTGAAAAATTTCAGCAAGACTGTCAGTGTCAACAGGAGACTACATGTCCCAAAACAACAAACTGCTTTTAAGTGAGCATATGTCTTTCTCATATAAATAGCAAACTTCCCACAGAAATTCCAGTTTCAGATGTCTTCATCATTTTCTAAGCAAAGCTCTACTGCCTGCAGTGGTATCTAACATTCAGCTGAGCTGATAAATGACTATCATTTCTCATTTGCAAGAGTGGGAAGATTGCTTCTCTCTCTCCCCCTCTTCCCTCTTTTTGCTTTCTTCCATTCTTCTACAGAGCAGGCCGTCACGCTAACACTTTCTGACTAGGTGAGAAACTAGTTCCCATTTACGTAAGTTTTGTTGGTAACAAAGGAATATAGGAAAAAAAAGTAGTCTTTTCTGCGCAACAATCACTAAGAAATTCTCTGAAATAAGGTAAGATATACTCTGAAAATGCCCAGTTTCATTCAATTTACTAACTGTTGAGCCACACTGCTGTTCACAAGGATTTTCTTTTTCACAGAAAAGAGCACAGACAACATAGAAGTATTCAGATAAGAGCCCAGAAAACACTAGTGTACTCAGGAAAAAAAGATACCCAGGTTACATATGCATCTTGCCTAAACTCATCGTACATACGTTGATAATTAGCACAATTAAAGACATCCGAGTCCCCAGGCATTTCTTTCTGCGTCCACAATGCTTCCTCCTTTGTGAGGACACTGTGTTTGGATGCTGGTTAAAACAAAATGTGTTGAAGTCCAGAATAACCTGAAATCAAGTGCACTAGGAACTAAACCCAGATCCGAGGAAGTAAAAGAATAGCAGGATAAAGAGGAAGAAAGACCATTTCCCTCAGCAGTAGTGCCAGACTGATGTGCTCACCAAGCTATAACCTAATTCTTAAATCTTGAGACTTAACACTGATGTTTCATCAAGTCTTGTAGGCTTGTTACTTGCTAAATATTTCTTATATTTTGTCCTGCTGTTTGTTTTTTATTCTGATTTGAAAGGATCTTCAGTGGCTGCTGTGCAGCAGGAACATCATGAATCACACTGTAACAGCAGGAGGGAGAGATTATTAACCTGCTAGACTGTAAACCCTGAGATGCCTTCACTATTGGCAATCTTCATCAGCTATTCTAGCATAAATTCAATCATTTATTATTTTCCAGAAACTGAAAGCACATCAGCACTGATTCTTGCCTCCCTAAATATCTAGCTGAATCATGAAGGAAGAATAATTCTTGCCTGAATATCCTAGAAAGGACAGAAAGTGGAACCTAACAAACAGAACACATCACAGCAATAGCTTGCAATCTGAAAACATCCAGGATATTTATATTTCAGATCAATCTCCTAAAAATCAAAATAAAATAAACAGTGTGCCAGCTAGTATGACTGAAGGGTATTCTCTGAGCAAGGATATCAGGAGAACTGTAACTTAGAGAGGAATAACGTCTGGACATTTCCTTTAATAGCAGATAGTACGTCCTAGAACAATTTTCACCAAGCACCAAAAATACAAAGTGTTCTTAGAGGAAAAAAAAAAAAAAACTTTAACAATTTAGTTAAAACTGAAATGATAGAAATATTATGAATGTACTTTGTGCAATCAAAATTAAATCATTCCTTTAGTAAGATGGGAAACTCTTTGGGGCTACTGTATTGGCTTAAACCACCTAATCCAGAGCAATATTTAAACTGACACCAAGAAAAGCAAGCATAAAGTTCACAGTGTTTTTGTGTATCTCACAACACACCAAAGTACTGCCTGCCAACTCAGCTTTCAGATCAACTGTTTATCAAACTCATATTCTTAGCAAACCATTTCTTAACATTGGCTCACATGGGAAATGTCAGCTATTTTTTGTATACACTAGGAAATGTGCTTTTTTGTTTTTATTACTATTTGAAGGGACCCAATTCTAACTCATCAGTAGCAGCTAGAGAAACACGGTGAGCTGAAAAAAACATTTTTCAGATCTTCTCTGCAAATGGAAACTTGGGACGTACAGTTTCCTTTCTGTGAGGTTCCCTCCAAAACAGGAGGCCACCCATCAAAATACCTAAGCTAAACTCTCATGGTATGACACAGGAATACTTAGTTCCAAGTTACTTGGATAGAAAATTAATACAGACCAATTTATAAGTAGTAGCTATTTTAGACTATGTCAGCTCATTAATTGTAAATTCTGAAATAATCACTAGCTGAGTAGTCAGCAGTAGAGCTTATTAATATTGTGACTCAACTATATATTTATAAAGTTTTGGGGAGCGGAAGAGAGAAAAAAAAAGAAAAAAAAAGAGGTCTAGTACCCATGAACATTACCTGCAGAGAATGGCAGTTCAGTTATGACAGGATGTATTATGTTACATGTAATTTGCAAAGTTTTGCTACTATGCTGAAAAAAAGAGAGCAAATTGAAGACAAAATTATTATGCCATGAGCAAGTAGTTGAGACACTTTATGATAAGCTGTGCTTTAGTTTATGATGTGCTCATGTCATGACTTGGGGGAAAAAAAAACTCTTGTGCTGATCACATTTTTCAAGACAAATTCTTAGAATGTTACAGTAGAGAAACAGCAGAGAATTCAGGTAAAAAAATGGAGTGAGAGTAGATGTACCAACGCTTAAGACTATATCAAACTTGTATTAACACCTCATTTCTTAATAACAATGGAGTACTTAATCAGAAGCCTCATTGAGGAAAACAGGGGAGTATTAGTACAAACCATTATACTGTTACTTAAAAGTAAGCTTTTCCTAATAGGACAGTATAGAAGGCATGTTCCCCGAAGAAAGAACGTCATAACCAAGTATCCAGCAGCGGAATTTGAACAAGGTCTAACCAAACAGTTGTTTTATTAATTTTCACATGCAATCTTTCAGTCCAAGAAGCTGTCACAGTTCTGACAAAATGAGCTTCAATTATCTGAATGAGTAAGGTATTCAGTTTTAATGGAGAAGATAATAGTTTGAATAGAGTGGATTTAAGCTTCTTTCATTCCTTTTGTCACAGTATCTAGAAAACAACTGAACTAGATTATCTCACTCTTTAATTACATTGGCTTAACTACTTTACATGTATGCACAATATGTTTATCTTATCTGTATCTTGTTTGCAGTTTGCTTTCCTGCTATTCTCTTTAGCTTTTCAAGAGCAACATGAAATTCTATACCTAAAAATAGCTACTTTATCAGTTTATGATCTTTTCTATGACCAGATAGTAAACTATTCCCTTCTTATAAAAAAGTCAGTAAACCTCTATTTAGAAGTTTATAAACAAACTATGAAAGCTCTGTGTTAAAGAAACAACACAACCATTATAAATGCATGCAAAGTAGTTTGCATCAGTTTGCATCACTGCAAACTTGCAGCAGTGCGAAAACTACCTTGTAGCAAAAGGTAGGTTTTTTTTTTTTTTTTTTTTTAATAATTTAGAATGACTAGCTGCAGCAGGGAGCAAGCAGTACATTGAAAAATATCTTTGAGAAAGTTGATGCTTAGAAATAAATCTGTACATCTCCAAATAGCCCATAATAAACCAAGTTCTCCTCTGCTGAAAAGCAGAACCAGGAGGCCTGCTTTCCCGCACATTTTTGTCACCAGCAATAACCTCAATACTCACTATCCCTCATAAGCTCTCCCTCATGAACTCTCCCTTCTCCCACAACGCTCAAAACCTCCGCTTTCCACATGAGACTTTGATTCTGTGATGGATGCCTGTTGGTGGACAGAGCTTCAACCCGCCCCCCCCTCGCCCCCCAGGAGATCAAACGGAATATAAAGTTATCAAATAGCAACCTCTCTACTCCTGCCAAAGCAATTTTGATGTTTTACTAGGACAAAGATTGACTTAAAATTTGCTATTTGCTTTTACCAAAAGAATAGCATCACAGCAGATGTTGCCACACTGGACACACAAAACTTTAAAAGAAAAAAAGCAAAGAAACTGCAGAAGCAGCACAGGCCATGGCAATGCCAGTATAGCTAGGAAAATGCACCTTCCATTACTTAAACCATACATTTGATCTACACAGATGTAGTGAAATTAAGTGGCTCCAAACTTTTCACATATCCTTCAATTCTTTAATGTATTTTCTATTTTGTTTTTCTCATAGTTAGAAGAACCATGTTAAAAGTAAAACATTTATTGCTCTATTCAGACTTCTTTGTGAAACTGTATAGAAAACTGCATATCCATCACAAGCCTTCCCTTACAATAGAACGGCTTCCAGATATATACGCAATTTTAGGACAGCTGGAAGACTCTTAAAATTCCTGTTACCTATAAGCAGTCAATTTCCTAAGTTTCAAGCTTTTCTACTAGTGTTCCTTCATATACATTCTAATACTTTATAAGTAAGTTCTTCCCATACACATTTATCACAAACACCTTTTTGAAAAAAAGAACCTGAACTTTAGTAACTGGCTTAGTTTTTTCCCTCCTTGTGCCTGCTTGTGACGGCTCAGCATCTGACAAGTTTCATGATCCCAGAACAGAACTCATCTGGCTGCTGCCACCGAGTGTCAAACTAATTCCTCTTTCTACAGCCCAATCAACTCCAGTTAGATTCGGAATTTCTTAAAATAGCAGCTGTTACTTAGCTAATTGTGCTTCATTTCCAGTTACTGCGCTTCATTTCCGTTTCAATATGCCTGGTCACAAATAGATTTCAATTTATTTCAACCACGCCAGTCACCACTTTTCTGTTAAGTAAGTGTTGTGTTGCTTCCCCCTTGTAACATGTCTTAGCCTATCTTCTAAATAATGGCTTCATATTTTCTTAAAATACAGAAGAACTCATTAAGCCATTCAAAAAAACACTGAAATACCTCTAGTTAATAAGATTATGTCAAGAACTCATGCTCAAAAGAAAAATACAAGAAATCATGCTTTTTTGCATACTCTCCAAGTTCCAGTAATAACAAAATGAACTTCTGAAGCAATTTGATTTTCAGGTAGTTCCTCTTCTTTTTTTTTTTTTTTTTTTTTCTGAAAACCACTAGTTATACTACAATGATGATTTTCAAAATTTACAGAGCTTCACTTTCAGATAGCCATGACTGCAAGGCATTTCAAACTAGATACCAGAAAAGCACAGTTAGCAGGAATTTTTATTACTTTGATTAGTTTCAAATATATTTATCCTTTCCCACTCCCCCACCAAATTACCACATCCTTCTGAATAAAAACTAATGATATAGCCAACCTTTTACTCGTGTAAAAGGAAGAAATGGAGAAATCACAAATAACAGAAAAACCATAAAGCTGTATGCTGCACCAATAATTGACAAGAGCTGTTTTAAACCAGCAACTAGCTATCCTGGGTTCGGAGTGCTGGATATCACAGCAGACACTGACTCTTAATATCGATTTTTTCTATGGACCAGACACAAGAAATAGGTTGCTATAAGAAAATGGTAATTTCTATAACTTGTTAGCTTCTACAATCAAGCATGACTATTATGAAAAAGGTTTTTTTTTTCCAAATATTTTTACAGCCTCAGAGTTGAGAATTTGGCTGCAAGGAATCTCAGCTGAAGATAAGTCCTTAACTTGTACACTGGTAGTCCAGGCTCTTCTACACAGAAACAACAATAAAAGAAGGCTGATTAACTTTTAAAGCCATCTCATTGTGGCTTCTTTGCTTAAAAACCCTATAGTGATCCAGCCTTATATAGCAATACAAGCGACCACAATTCAGTGTTCCCTAGAGTTGGGAATAACATGGTGTACAGAAAATAAAAGGCATGTTTTTTTTTTCCTGGCAGAAGTTGAGATGTTTTATAAAGTTTTTCAAAAACAGAAGTGTAGTTAAATATTTTTTGTACATCTTTCCCATATACGTAACACACATGAAATGTGGAAAACGTATGTTTCAGCCCTAAAATGTTCTTAATTGGGGGTGGTGGGGGGGGGAAGACAGAGGGCACTGAAGTCACAACAGAGCAAAACAACATAAGAAAGCTGACATATTCCACAGCAAGAAAATGAAATGTTGTTGTATTTCTCTAAATCAGATCACAGATGAGGCTGCAACAATCTATTTCCTGCATACAGATTTCAAGCATTAAATGGCTGCAGAAAAATGATTAGTTGTCCTGGATATAAGAAAACAAAATAAGAGATATGATTCTAAAAGGACAAAAAAACTCACACAGATCCCAACAAAAATAAAGACACCATACGTCTGAGGGCTAGAAATGAGGGTGTGGGGTTTCTGTTTATGGGATTTCTTTTATAATCATTTATTAAATTTAGTATGCAAGATGACTTTGCTTCTTTCAGGTACTGGTCATCCTACATTTTTGAAAAAATAACTTTTGCTGATGTGATCTAGAACTGTATTGAAATATTGGAAACATACCTTCATTAGCATATTCTGATAAAGAAAAAAGTTTTTTATGCTCAACCTGCATCTACAAGGTGTGCTTCAGTGTTTTAAATGGCTCTGATCATTTACTAGATTCCTTTCTGGAACTGTCCATTTTTCTCCCCTTAACATCCTTATGAATTAGTATGAAGAGTGATAAGGTGCTTTCTTAATCTAAGAAGATAATGAACTAAGTATTTCTGAGACTTCTGAGAGAATTCAAGAAATTCTCTACAAAATCAAATATTTAGAAATTTAAGCCTGTGAAAAAAAAATCCTGGACTTGAATCTTATAACCTTGCTTTGAGGGCAAAAAGGGTTTTCACTGACAGGGTCCATTTTGCTTGGAAGTTTTTTGTCAAACAGGTATTTTAGTGGTATTTTCTCTGCTGCATTCCACGAAGCTTAATATTTGTAGCACGATGTGCATATGTATTCACTAATCTTCAAAATCTGAACATTGAAGATGTTATAGGTTTATTACAGGACTAAGAGATATTGATATTCCTAAGCTTCTAATTTTTGAGTCCTGAAGGAAAAAAATGGTTTGCTTTTCTTGGGTTTTTGTTTGTTGTTTTTTAAAGAGAGTTTAAGCTAAAGATTTCAAATATCTCTTTGTAACAAGACTGTTCTTATCCATTTTCAAAAATATCCAGCTATCATTACTCATATGATGCTTCAGATATGACAGTTTAGAACCATAAAATGCTCTAGAGTAAACAAATGCTCTTGAAACACATCCTTAAATATTTTTATGACAATCACTACCTCACAAGTCAGACATTCAAAGAATTATCCCAATTAACACAAATCAAAGTACATTCTTAAAGAAACAATAGTCAAAACCAAGTTTTCCATTTGGAATTAGGACTGAACTTCTATCTTTGAAAGTGTATCAAACGTAAATACTGAGTGCACAATGAACTTAAAAAAAACCCAAATCCATTAGTTTAACTTAAATTTAAGTCCTCAGAGGTATTTAATAAGTCAGTGACCTGTCGATGAATATTTTCTCCTCAATGTATTTAACGCAGAAGTGCCAGAAGCAGAACATCCACGTGTTATTACATATTGTTCTTATAACAGTAATCAGACTGTTGAATGCCATAGGAAGAGTGAAAGCACAATTGACCAACCGCTTTTAAAACTAGCTTGCATCATCTTAAGATTAATATATTGTATTATTTTATATACTTTGTCTTATAATAATAATGATGATAAAGTACAGACACAGATGAGCATTACCTAGAGAAGTTGTTACCACATAAAATTTTAGTATCTCACTACCAACTTCCAGCCGGGGGTGGGAGCAGGCTTTATGCTGGGTCCTAACTCTTGTCCCAGGCAACACTGTTGAACTCATTTTAGAATACCATTGTGGAGACACCCAACTGACAGCAGTCACAGTTTGCTTAATAGGGGTCCATGGTCACTAGGATAATTTTTCATTCTTAGACAAGTCAGCTCCTCCACTTTAATGGGTGCCTCCAACCTCATTATCCTTGCTTGCAATCAACCCCAAGCCATTATTAGTATTCCTCAACCTTGTTTGTTCTCACAGATGCCCTAAAACACCCAACTCAAAAGTCTCCTGCCCACTCTCTCCAGAAGAATCCTTATGTTCTCTCTGCCTTTCTAATTTCAGTGTAATTTTGATCATCATTCACAATTCGCACTAAAGCACTGCTAGCATACCGAGCATAGGTACAAATGACATTGAGAGAGATATGATAGCGGCAACTTACGATTATAGAAAAGTAACCAGATGCAGCTCTAAAACTTTGCAGGCTCTGTTCATCTCAACCAAGCTGCACCTGTAAAATGAGGAGAGTATTTCCATCTCCTCCAGATCTACCTAATATTTTTATGCATGATATTACCATAAGTAATTTCTGAGGCTGACAGGAAGTAGCAGCTGGAGCTCTGGACTCTATCTTGATGTCCCGTTTAGAAAAAAGCCAAAAGATCATGTCATGTCTTACCATGACAAGTTTTCATAGAAAATTTGGATGGTGAATGTTGTGCCAATTCAATTATTCTACATAACTAATGACAAATTGCCATATGACTCCAGTCACAAATCAGAATTCTATCATACAAAGAACTACTGGAACTTAATATAAAAACACTACAGATCTTGTCACAAAGAAAAGTCTTCTGCTTGCAAAAATGTGTTAGGAGCTTGTCCACAACAAGAAACCCCACCAAAAAATTCCCAAAGATACTATGATTTGTGCAGCTTAATCAATACTAGCACTATGAAAATAAAGCACAATTTCCAGAACATTTGCTAGCATTAATTACATCATCTTACAATTAATAAAACCAAACTATATTATTGTGCTGTGGAACAAAAGAGCAGCTTACAAACTTCTCCCCAAAGGAAGCTATTACACTTTCAACTAAAGCAGAACAATGAACAGATTTTTGATACA
Organism: Nothoprocta perdicaria; assembly: GCF_003342845.1. Lineage (NCBI taxonomy): Eukaryota > Metazoa > Chordata > Aves > Tinamiformes > Tinamidae > Nothoprocta > Nothoprocta perdicaria. The sequence goes on from NW_020455565.1 coordinate 352,488, forward strand.
TTTTCTAACAGAGTGAAGTTTCCCAAAGCTGATAATGGCATGGCACAGGAATAAATAAAAGGACAAAGCCTCTTCCCTCCTGCATTTGAAGTAAATTTCAGAAAAGCTGAACTTCAGTGGCTCCTACAGTTTCATCTTCCGGGGCAAACTGTTGTCTTACACTGCACTTCCCTACAGCACAGCACATAGGCACTTCAATAGTCCCTACACTTCAGTTTTGTCATGCCACTGTACTTTAGTACATATTAATTATAGTATTATAGTATAGTATTATAGTAACAGTGTTACTAATAACAGGATTCTGCTGTAAGTTCAATACAGACCAAAAAAAAAAAGCTTAAGGCACATCATATCAAGCAGAACAGCAGTCCGCGGGACAGATAACCCTTATTTCCCTACCTGCACATATTTTTGAATGCTGCAGAATTTATAATAAAGGAAGAATACAATATGAGCCCCATCAGTGAGAGTTGCAGTGGGCATTAAATACTGATTCCAGATAGGAGAAAAAACAAACATATACACACACACCCCTAATAAAGCTCTATTCACATAAATACGTGAATATTTAATTCTTGATAATTAATCAATTAACCTCTGGGTAACAGAAGCAAGGATGGGAAGTGATATCAAGCAAAATGATCAAATACCACCTTGGCAGAACAGCCTTTTCTTTACCGACCAGTTGCTGATCTCCTTCCAGCAACCTTGAAGTGGTTAGCCAAAGACATCTTTTTGAATTTAGCACTCATTTTCACCGAGTTTTCCCAACAAAGATATAAGAAATCAAAGACACACTTCCCTTACGAAACTACAAACTGCTATTCAGTAACCTACACCAGGATTTCAGAATGTAAATTAATTCTTTACATGTTACAATCACATCTCTATATGAACCTGTTGTTAAGACTGCCTCAAGGAGTTGAGAGTTTATTGTAATAGTACATATATAAGATATTCATGCAATACTCAAAGTAACAAGTTTCTAGTTTAACTGAAAGTGAATGCCTCTCAAGATTGCGGGATTTCACAGAGCAAAGAAATATATAAGCAATCAAAAAGTGAATAATAGAGCAGTTAGTGAGCTTTTTAATACATTAGCTTAAAGTATATCAATTCCATTGATTTTTATGATGGCCTTTTTCACATAATGGGCTAAACTAGCTAGAAAGATTCTAGAAGGGGAAAAAAGGCTCTGCTAGAATTAGGAGAAGATGGTGTCAAATGCTTTTATGAAAAAAATACAGTTAGAATATTACGGAAAACTAGATTTAGTACACTGCTGTCAAGAACAGATTTGGTGTTACTCTTGAGTAAAGTCCTTGATTACGATACTGCAGACATATTTTGCAGATTTCAATCACATTTCATTTTGAAGAATTTCTTTTATTCCTAGCTTAAGTTTAAACAGGAAGCTGAAGGCTATTAATACTAGTCAATAATAGCCAAACTTCATCATGAAAAAAGGTTAAAAGCAGGATGCATCAAGGATCCATAAAGCAAGTGACACAAAGTCACTGATTAACAAGTCAGAAAAGTAACAGTTATATAGGTTAATCAGAAACAGAAGACCAGAAAGGTAATCAAATAGCAGCTAATAACCATGACATACAGTTAATGTAGACTCACATGAAATTCAAATCAAGTAAATGTAAAAGAAGTAGCACTTAAAAATAAAACCAGACCAATTCACATGGTCAACAACACTCTAAATTCACTAGATGCGGTATAAAGTAAGTGGAATACAAGTAAGATCTCTGTTCAGTTCAAGAGCTGTTTTAAGTTATCTGCCTCAGAAGTTGCTGCAGTATTAGATTACGAATCTCAAGAAATCTGTATAAGAAGAACTAGAACTTGATATTGCTAATTTGAAGAATTATGAAGACAATGATGGAAAATAGTTACAACTAGTCAAAATAAAGTAAACAAAAGGAAAACAACTTACATCTCAGAAACTAACATGTGACTCAGTGAAAATTGGAAGCATATATTTCTGAGCTATTCTTTTTAATTGAATGCAAATAAATTCTGTTTAAATATATCTTACACTAAAAAAAAAAAAAAAAAAAGAGCTTAACTTTCAGGCCAGGTCTTTTCATTGTAAGCATTCAAGGCTCCCAGTACTGTTAAACCCCCATTTAGAAATAGTTTCTGCACTTCCATGCAGAAAATCTTTAAAGAAAGAGACTGGAAAAGTGACAAAACGGAGGCCTATGTTGTGTTGGTCCTGCACAACAAATTTCAGTCTGCCAGGTTGACATAGTCCGACACCTACTACATGCACCGAAGTCACTAAAAAGACATAAAACGCAAGATCTGTCAAGATCCCTTTGCTCATGAACTAAGGCTAATAGAATTTAAATTATATTCAATTAAGAAATACTTAATGATCCTATTTTTAATGACCTTATTTTTAGATGAGTGTCCCTGGAAAGCTACTTCTTGTTCTTATCTCAAAGACTATCACAGATATACCATACTGTTTGAAAAAGAGAAAAGTATCTAACAACTTGACAGATAACAGGCAGCTTCATGATATGCATGCAACAGATAAAGGACAAGACCAAAGACAAGGAAGTTCTTCCAGAAATGAGGCGGCAGAAGTCTGCTCTGCCAAAACAGCAATTTGGCTTTGAAATTTATACTGAAGTACCTCCAATTCTTTTTCTGTATAGTCAATTCCTAAACATGTTTTAACAAGTCCATTTTTTTTTTAATATAAAAGTGGAATTGCACCACCTCACCACTGGACTGGGCAGTGACTGTCACATGATATTTCCAAAACATTTTCATGATTTTCACTTGTGCCTTTGAACTGCACTGTTCCAAATTAAGTAATAAAACATCTTTAGTCACTCAGCTTACAATTCTGAAGAGCCAGACAGTATCCAACAACAGTAGCTTACATGTGGTGCCCTTGCCAGGTATCAATATGTATCACTTCCTGATAAGAACTGTGCAGAAACAACCTTCCATCTACAAGAACTTGAGAAATATTCCTTCCTGATTTGCATTCATGTTCTGTACATAAGATAAGTCTGACGGGAGGGGGGGGCGGGGGGGGGAACACCACACCACACATTCAAATTCAGAGTGCTGGCAATAGCACTTAGAGGAGACTAACATCACAGAAGGACATGGACAAAATTCCAAGTCACAGAAAACGATGAAGCTGGCGCTGGGAAGTGAAATGCTCTCCGCACTATAAACAACCCTTTGTATTTACAAGAAAAACGAGTTTTGTGGACTTCCAAGTGTTCACAGCAGCATAATCTTCACTGCTTTTGCAGAAGGATGTAAGTTAGGAGCTGCAGCATATAAAAATAAAGTTAGATACACGTTTTGGTCTTTGCACAGTTGCTAGTTAACATTCATTTACAGTTCATGTTCATGTAAGTTATGGAGATAGCGCATAAGATGCTGGTTTGACAGCCCTAAAAGTAATTTATCTCCATAACTGTTGTATGGAAATAACAATTTCTATGTCCTGGAAGTGGACTTAGGGTTCTGGGGCTGCTAAAAACAGGCTGGAGCCCAGGACGTGGCCGCATTTAGTACTAATAACAACAAGGAGGCATGGTGGGGACGCGCAGCGCAGGGCGGCGCGGCCGTTCCCGGGCGGCTGGAGGCAGCTCCCCTCGTGGCAGCCCCGGCTCGGCCCGGCGGCTCCGGCAACGAGAGCCCGGATTTCTCGCGGCCTCACGAGCGGCTCGGAAGGGAAAGAGGCAGCCCCGCTGCGGGCCCTGCCAGGTGAAACGCTGAATTATTCCGCCTCACGTTACGTAACGGGCACCGAGCGACCGGCCCAAGGGTGACAGCGGCGGCCCGGGGCTGCCCGCCGCACACGGGGCACCAGCGGGGGGCGGCGGGGAGGCAGCACCGCCCCTCCTCCCGCCAACCGGGCCCGGCCGCGGCCGCCCCGCTCTGCTCTCCCCGCCGGGCCGCGGAGCTCCCGGCCCGCCCGCCCGCACTCACCTGGCC
>NW_020455565.1:357118-376097 GCF_003342845.1 Nothoprocta perdicaria
CCAGGAGGCAGCCCCCCGGGCGCGGGGCTGCCGGTGCGGCCTCGTGCTCCGAAGCACCGGTCAGCGGTGCCCGTTGGCGGGGCGGGAGCGCTGAGGGGGAGAGGAGGGGCGCGCTGGCTCCTGCTGCCGCCGCCGCCACCGGAAATGATCCGCACGGTGGGCGGGAGCCGCGTGTCGGGGCGGCCGCGGTGCCGCGGGCCTGCGCGCCCGTCTCGTCTCGCCGCTGTGCGTGATGCAGCCGCGGTGTGTGCGCATACGTGAAATTCGTGGAGCGCTTCAGTCTGTAACGCATCAAACGGCATGCGGTTTTGCATAACGGCTTGTGCTTTTGCAGTGCCATCACCGTGGTGTTGACACCTGCCACATTCGCCATAAGCACGTCCTGGGTGCTGGTCCGGTGTGCACCAACTGGCACTTGCTGCTCACCGCCCTTGCCCTCGCCAGGCTGTCTCAGCAGGGGCATGGCCGCGACAGCGCCTGACGTGCACCCCTCACCTGAGGCAGCAGCAGCAAAACGCTGCGCAGGGTCCTTATTGCCCAGTAGCTTCTGCCGCCTCCGACCCCTGGGTGTGCAACGCACTGCAGCACTGAAGTGTTAGATACACGCATGCGTTTGTGTGTGAGAAGCATTTATTTGAGAAAACTACTTTGAAAATGGATCTATGTTGGAGGTCCAGGGCTGTGTCTTACTCTCCCCTACTGCCATAGTCTGCTTTTTAAAAATGAACAGATGGAAGTTTATATGCCCTTTTTAAAAAGTCTAATTAACAAAAGGTAAGTAGAGAAGATACTGTTTTCTTGACAAGTAATTCTTAGTTTTTGAATCATAGAAGCCTTAAGGTTGGAAGGGACCTCTAGAGATCTAGTCCAACCACCCTGCACACGCAGGGTCACCCAGAGCACCAGGCACAGGGCTGCGTCCAAGCGGGTTTTGAAGATCTCCAAAGAAGGAGACTCCACAACCTCTCTGGGCAGCCTGTTCCAGGGCTCTGTCACCCTCACTGTTAAGAAATTTTTCCATAAGTTCCTGCGGCACTTTTGTTGCTTCAGTTTGTGGCCATTTCCCCTAGCTCTGTCAGTGGCCACCACTGAACAGAGGCCGACCCCATCCTCCTCACTCCCTCTCTTGAGGTATTTATGCACACTGATCCCTCAGCCTTCTCCAGGCTGAACAGGCCCAGCTCTCTCAGCCTTTGCTCATAGGGCAGATGTTCCAGGCTCCTCATCATCCTCATAGCCCTGTGCTGGACTATCTCCAGCAGCTCTGGAGCCCAGAACTGCCCACACTACTCCAGATGTGGCCTCACCGGGGCTGAGTAGAGGGGGACCATCACTTCCCTCTACCTGCTGCTCTTCTTAATGCGCCCCAGGATCCCATTGGCCCTCTTGGCCACGAGGGCACACTGCTGCCTCATGGTTATCTTGTCATCCACCGTGATGCTGAGGTCCCTCTCTGTGGAGCTGCTCTCCACAAGGTCAGTCCCCAGCCTGTACTGGTGTCCGGGGTTATTCCTCCCCAAGTGCAGGACCCTACACTTGCCCTTGTTGAACTTCATGAGGTTTCTCACTGCCCATTTGTCCAGTCTGTCCAGGTCCCTTAGGATGGCAGCACAGCCCTCTAGGGTATCAGCTACTCCTCCCAGTTTGGTATCATCAGCAAACTTGCTGAGTGGGCACTCCATCCCTTCATCCGGGTTGTTGAATAAATTGAACAGGATCGGACCGAGGACTGACCTCTGCGGGACACTGCTAACTACAGGCAGCAGAATTAATACATGTGTGTTTATGCAGAGCCAGATAATTTTATGAGTATCAGGCTTTTCTACATCAAAACTCTGTGTTCAATTTATGTTAGCCATTACAGCAAGGAAGATTTATTGTATGCAAGCAGTTTACCATATAAAAGCAGCTTAACACTTGTTCCTTTATGATTGATGATGCTGTAGAGCATGTCCCAAATCCCTCTGCTGAAATGTCTTTATGCCATCTCAATTATCTTTTCTATTCTACTGCAACCAAGTCTAGGAAAGTCACTTAGCTAGAGCATTATCCATTTCATAAAATAGTCAAGACCTCTAGATACATCCAAAGACACTTAAAAGTGGCATGAATTCACTTAATCATACAGAGATACAAATTTAGAATTAAAGTGTACATACAAAAATGTAGAAGGCAGATGGCAGATGTGTTAGGTATATTGAGATTCAGGTTTAATGGATTGCAGAGTACCAGTCAGCTTTGTAGTGTTATTGGGTTTTATTATTTAAAAAAAAATACCTCTTCAAGTACATGAAAGCAAACAGAAGATTTGTAAATCTTTTTAGCAGTTTGTAATTCTTGTGAGTGCTACCCTTCAGATGTCATGACACTCAAGAAATTATAATTGTGCAGCACTGTGTCTAGGAGATTTCAAATATTAGTTAATGCTTGTGAAGTCATCTGAAGCTCAAGCTGTCTCCTCTACAAATCTGCACAGGCCACCATAAAAGACCAGGTCTGGGCAACCAGTAATACACTTCAGACTGGTACACTGGTACCACCAGGCACACTGGTAGTACCAGTACACAACCAGTAGACAGGCCTTTATTATGTGTATGATGAACATGCAGAAAATGGTTTGGAATCTTTCCCAGAGAACAAAGCAAGCAAAACCAAACAAACAAAACAAACAAACACACAAATCTGTCAGATTCGGAGCAGATGATAAACTTAAGTTCACGTTACCTGCCAGGGACATGGAGACACATGGAGGTAGATCTTGGGACCACCCTGATCCCATAGATAAGGCAAATGTAATAGTAATTCGTGTGAGTAGTTTATGCCATAAGGACAACCGTGAGCAGTCTTACCAAAGAATCATTACTGCCCTGGAACAGAAATCTTCCCCAGTCAAAACAGGTCACCATGTTAGGATTCTGCAGTTGGCTGTATGAGAATCTGAGGAAGCATTCAATTTGAAATGAATGCAGGCAACTAGTACTCGCATTTTACATTCATTCAGCATTTATATGGTGTTTTCTAAAGAAAACTGTAGAAATATGCCAGATACAATCCACTCCCCCATTTTTTTTCCACATATCTATATATATAAAAATAACCTCTTCACATTAGGTTTGGGGAGCTAATTGACAATGAATAAATTGGCATTTATTGTCAAATTTGCTATAAACAGAGTCATAAGCCAACTTCATTAAAGCAAGTGTTGAACTGTAGTTGCATTGTTTCCATCACATTGTCTTTGTTTCACAAGCTGTCTGCAATTGCTGTTCTTGGAAGGTCTCCAACAACACATTCTCCTTGGGGCTACTAACTGCAAATAAGATTAAAGCTTAATAAGTCTGGTAATCAGTTTTCTTTTAAAGAGCACAATTTGATTTCTTATGGTCAGCTGGGATTCCATGTATTTTCATCTCTTCTGCTTCTCCTTGCTGCTGACAGTAATCAAAAAACAAAAACTCAATTTGCAAGACATCTTTGACTGCTTTTCCTGAAGTATCTTCTGAGAGAGGGTCATACACAATTTCTACCCCAAAAACCCAAATTTCTAGTAAATGAAACCTTTCTTAAAAATAATTGTTTTCCTTCAGCCTGTGCAAGCGGAAAAGAGTTCTATGTACTCCATTTGCTCCAGTGATATTACAGTGAATCAAAAATGGTTAAGAAGTTCATTGCGCAGTGATCCAAACCAAGCTAACAGGAACAGATTATCTCTATATTCCTCATCTATAACACTGATTTGTTCCAATAGAGCCATGGCAGCATTGACTGACATTTTTTTTCTTGACAATAGTAGAAGAATCCTTTTCAGGCAAAGGAAAAGTAAATGAGAGTCATGAGAATTTGTCTCAGATCTCCTACTCCTCCTCCCACAGTGTGATGCATTTTGTGAGCCCCAGTGTCCTGTCACCTCACCTTTTGAAGGTGGTAGAAGGGAATGGCTGAAGCCTGCACTGATGTCCCAGAAAAAAAAGGGTAAGGACACACCATTTCTGGTAGGGGCACCCCTTCTCGCTTTGCAGAGAATAATGACCCCAGGAGACTCCTTTTCCCTAGATGCTCTCTGAACCCATTTGTACACAACCCTTTTACTTCGATCGTTTGCTGGGGAAAGAGGGAGGGCAGGTCTACTTTGCTCCACTCTTTTCCCAGTCTTGGGTTGGAACTATGGCACTGTCCTATCTCCAGGGAGGAATTCAAGAACAGAAAAACAGTGAGACTAGACAGCCCAAACTGGGCTGTGTAAATGACTCAGAAGCCTAGCCCTACGGATATCATGCTACCAAGTTAGTTCGAGAATCTACTGCATATTGATTCATACAGTACCATGTGCGAAAAGAACAGCAATCACACTGTACTACTTCCACCTAAGCTGTATATTGTACCTCAGAAAGTTCAGGAATTGCAGGAGACTGCAAGGAATTGCAGGAAAGCCTTGTATTGGAAAGAATGTTTTTAGCAACTCTTACACTTTCTTTTGATTATTTCTGACTGATAGGCTTTTGCTATTTTACCTACAACAGCAAGCCACCTAAGGCCACAATTTCAAAACATGAGCTTCCTCAACAGGACTCAGTTTCTCAACTCCGAGTCCTTAATCTTTCCTTAATACTCTTATTGAAAGTAAGTTTTTAAACATCAGAGGATGTCACTATGTTTGGCAGATTGGTAGATTGTTTCACAGAGGTCCAAGATGACTTGAGCCACGTATTTTTAAAGATCAAGGTTGCTTTTAAGCATTTCAAAAACGTAAGCACCAGTTTTCAAAAAGTTTAATTTTTTTTTTTAATGGGATTGGCAGGGATAGAAGTGCTTGCATTTCCTGAAAATCTCCATTAAACCGCATATTTATTATTCTTCCATGACCTGTTATGCTATGTATCGTTTGTTTCAATACTTATTTCTAGGTCTATGCTACAGGAAAATATATATACATACATATTTCTAGGATATTTCTAGCACAGGAGCAATACTTTTCAATATATTAACAGAAGTTTCATGAAACAAGAATATCCACAGCTACACATCATGGATTTTTAAAGCACAAAAGAAAAATAACTACTAAACCTATGCAAATACACATGACCTAACGGACTGCGGACTTATCATAAACAGTCCTGCTTTACAAAGTGAACCTGACTGGTTCCATCCTGAAAGAAATATGAATGTGTTTTCTTTCAAGAAAAACACAGAGGCCTTAAGGCACCATAAAGGTGCCTTAAATGAAGTCTCTATTTTTAAGAAAATAACTGCACTGATAAACCACAATTTTATGTAGTCATTATAAAGTTTATAAGCTTAAAGCTACTTTCACCTAGTTGAAACAATAGGGAAACTAGCAATAATGTGTTTGCTTGAAATGCTACATAGGGTCTACATGATAGCAAGGCCTGTCTAACAATATTTGCTATTCCTGCAGATGGGGTTCCAGTCTTCCCTATCCCAGCAGGATGTTTTTTTCATAGACATAAAAAAAATAAATGATTAAAGCAGAAACTAAATATTTTTACACAACAGCCTATCACAGATTTCTCACCCAAATGCTCTATTTACCCATTACTGTTAACAGAGTGGGTCAGCAATATCCAGGCTTTTGCCAAGTGTAAAACAAGGCAGTTTTGTGGGGGTGACACAGGCCATTTAGAAACCAGTCACATCAAAGGGAAATTGTTTTCTCAAAGGGACTGTAAAAGTGGTGTTCAAAGGCTTCAACTTTGTGCCTCTGTGGCTTTTGCAGTTAGTTTGTTAAATTCGTGACAGAAAGGACAGAAGTAGACTTTCTATTGATGGGTCTGCAAAGTAATACTGTCTTCTTTACACATTGTTAACTGAAATAAAAATGGCTGAATTAATCAGCGATAAGCTGCCTCCTTACATTACATATTCAGTGACAGTGAACCAAATAGTTTGTCTTCTACAGGTTTCTAGTACAGGCATATCATGCAACAATACATATTAACAGTTGTGTTGTAAAAACAGTTTCTTTTATATGTCTTCCCACAAGCAGAAGTGGAAACATTTCTTTTAGGCTACAAGCACAGTAAGAAATTACTGACAGATAAGGGAAGTAGATTAACATGGTAAAAATGTATTACTTACCCACTCTTCAGTTGGAACAAGCCTTTAATAAACACTTCATAGGTTTTCTGATTAGTCTAGCACTCCCACATTAAAGTGTGCATTGATTAGCATTCCCAGATATTATTTCCAGGCAAAGGACCCCATCTATAATCTAGATTCCACTTTTATTGCCTAATTAATGTTTTAAAAGGGTCAACATCCACTGCAAGTTAATTTTTTATTATATTTGCCATATGGCCTCAGAAATGAGTTATCCCTGCACAAATGGTTGATTTGGGTCTGACCAAACATCTGTGCAGTTCAGCATCCTGTCTCTGACAGTCCCAGAAGTGCATGCCTGTGGAAAGATTACCAGGACCAGGACAAACACATGGTTTTATGCCATGAGGTACATCCTCAGCTTTAGCTTCCAGCTGAAGTTTTTATTTAGTTTCTCTTTTCAATACAAAGGTGATCATTCCACTTTTGTAATCTGCAGAGCTGCAAACAGTAATAATTCTATCAACTTTGATATGTCTTTAATAGCTATGTACTGGTAATACTTAACTGCTGCAAGTGAGCTTCGTAGCCATGCAGGCTGCTGACGAAAGCAAGGACAATTACCATCTCTATTCTCTTTCTGTATTATCTGGTCCTGACCACATGAATTTATGTACTGTCTCTGGTGTTTTGATTTCTGGAACCAGAGAACAGCATTAGGGGGTGGAAAGGGCTGTCAAATAGTTTATCCAAAATATAAAGAGGCTCTTCTGTAAAACCATAGAAAAAAACACTCAGACTACATTAAGAATTTTCATAAATTATGAAACTATCTAACATTCACATAGTTCTTAAAAAGTTCTTATTTTTAAGTGCTTCTACCCCACAGTCTTAAACATAGGCAAGTATAAAGGATTTTATGGATTTTATCCATCCTACATCTGAATAATAGGGAGATCCTGCTAAGATGTCTTCTGTTTTGATGTGTTGCTAGGAACTTTGATATCAGTAGACGGTTTTCTTATAGGGATACAATGATTTTAGAAAATGTGGATAAAAATCATTCCCTGGGCAACTATATTAATACTTACTTTCTGATACATTAAATCCTGCACCAGAGCCAAGCACAGCATGCCTAAGCATAAGGCCAACATTAAAGGTAAATTAAATTAAAGGTATTAAAGGTAAATAAAATTAAAAATTTAAAATTTAAAAAAACACTTTGAAGTAATACTCTGTACCTGCTCTTTCAGCCTTAGAGCTACAACAGCTGCCACAACCAAAGCAGCGCTCCTTGGAATGGTCAAACTAAAGATTTCTTAAACTCCTGATCTACTTCTTGTCACCTTGTGGGCTTGCCTGCATTTTTTAACCCTTCTGTTATGCATTGCAAATGATTCTACATGTTAGTGATCTTGTGGATCTGGGACCTGAAGAAAGTCTATCTTTACTATTTATTATTTTATTGTATTTTAACTCATAGTACACAACACAACCACAGAAAACCTCCTCCACTCTTGCCAACATTCATACAAACATTATGTTGTTGAATTAAAAATAAGCTATGTGGGATTTTTTTTGGACATAGGTTCACAGATCCTAGCCTAAGTGGACAGTACAAAAAGATTATTTCATGAAGTGTTACAAGCAAGTAAACTGTGCAGGCAATGACCTATGTACTTTTCAGATAACAAAAAGCTTGTGCTTATAGTCTAGAACCAGGAGAGCAGCATTTAAGTAAATTAACATATTTAATTTTAAATGAATTTTCATACCTTTCTTCTCAAGGCTTTTGTAAAAAGGACTTAATTCTCCAAGGTGTCATTTCTCTGTTTGCCCATAATGGGCAATTAGTTCAGAGCCCTAGGGATCACCATCAAAGGTCTGGGAGTTCAGGTTTTGTTCTCCTCTATCCTGTCAATGAGGGGAATGGATTGAAGGAGGAGAAGGCAAATATTTCAGGTTAACAACTGGCTGCAGTACTGGTCTAGGCAACAGGGTTTTGGTTTCTATGACCATTTGAAGACCACCAGCTAGTAAGGAATGATGAGAGCCACCTCAGCAAGAGGGGCATGCGTGTCTTTGCCAAAAGGTTTGGCAACCTGGTTAGGAGGGCTTTAAACTAAACAAGATGGGGAAAGAGAGTGTGACATAGACAGGGCAATCAATGTCATGCAGCCAAAGTCAGAAGGTGCCCAGCACAAGTATGGTGATGGCAAAGTGAATATAGACATGATATAGAGGGTCATCTTTCACCCCTCCTGGGAAACTTTCAGGCTCAAATACTTCCCTTAAATGCCTGTACACCACTGCACAAAGCATGGGGAATAAACAGGACAAACTGGAGATATGTGTGTGGTCCCAGCATCAAGATCTCATTGGAATTACAGAAACATGGTAGGGTAGCTCACAAGACTGGAGTGCTGTCATGCAAGGCTATGTGCTCTTTAGGAAGGACAGGCTGGGAAGGCAAAGTGGTAGAGTTGCTCTTTATGTGACAGACCAACTGGAATGTGTAGAGCTTAACATGGGAGTGGATGATGAGTGAGTTGAAAGCTTGTGGGTAAGGGCTAAAGGGCAGGCTAACGTGGGAGACACTGTGGTGAGTGTCTGCTACAGGCCATCTGATCAGGATGTGGAAGTTGATGAGGCCTTCTATAGTCAGCTGGAAGCTGCCTCATGGTCACAGACCCTGGATCACATGGGAGACTTCAACTACCTTGATATCATCTGGAAAGACAACACAGTGAGGCACATACAGTCCTGGAGGCTTCTGCAGTGTGTTGATGATAACCTTTTTACACAGGCTGTGGAAGAGCCAACAAGGAGAGCTGGGCTACTGCACCTGGTACTAACAAACAGAGAGGCACTTGTTGGAGATATGAAGGTGGGGGGCAGCCTTGGCTGCAGCAATCCTGAGTTGGTGGAGTTCAGGATCCAAAGAGGAGGAGGCAGGCCTTGTAACCATGGGCTTTAGGAGGGATGACTTTGGCCTCTTCAGGGACCTCCTTGGAAGAATCCCATGGGCTAGGGCTCTAGAAGAAAGGGGGGCCCAAGAGAGCTGGTTAGTTTTCAAGCAGCACTTCTTCCACACTGTGCATCCCTATGAATATGAAGTCAGGCAGACAGGGCGGGAGGCCTGCATGGATGAACAGGGAGCTCCTGGTTAAACTCAAGCAGAAGAAAGTAGTACACAGAATGTGGAAGAAAGGACCGGCCTGTAGGGAGAAAGACAGGAATGTTGTCAGGGAATGCAGGGATTCAACAAGGAAAGCTAAGGCACATTTGGAACAAAATCTGGCAAGAGATGTTAAAAATAACGAGAGCTTCTTCAAATATATCAATGGCAAAAGGAAGATTTGGGAAAACATAGGTCTGCTGGGAAACAGAGTGGGTGCCCTGGTTATGAAAGATAAAGCAGAGTTACTGAATGCCTTCTTTGCTTCACTGTTTACCAAGGTTAGCCTTCTGGAATCCCAGGCCCTGAGGACAAGAGAAGCCTGGAGAGAGGAAGACTTGCCCCAGGTAGAGTAAGATTGCGTCAGAGAGCACTTAGGGAAACTTGATTCCCACAAATCCATGGGCTTTGATGGGATGCACCCCAGAGTGCTGCATGAGCTGGCAGACGTTATTGCTAAGCTGCTTGCCACCATCTTTGAAAGGTCCTGGAGAATGGAGGAGGTACCTGAGGACTGGAAGAAAGCTGATGTCATGCCAGTCTTCAAAAAGGGCAAGAAGGAGGACCCAGACAACTACAGGCCGGTCAGCCACACCTCCATCCCTGGAAAAGTGATGGAACAGCTCATCCTGGCTGTTGTCTCCAGACACATAGAGGAGAAGAAAGTGCTCAGGAGCAGCCAGCATGGATTCACCAAGGGGAAATCATGTTTGACTAACCTGATGGCCTTCTATGATGGAGTGACTGGCTGGATAGATGAGGGGAGAGTAGTGGATGTCATCTATCTGGATTTCAGCAAGGCTTTTCACACGATCCCTCCAACATTCCTCCTGGGCAAGCTCCGGAGCTGTGGGATAGACGAGTGGATGGTGAGGTGGATTGAAAACTGGCTGCATGGCAAAGCTCAGAGGGTGGTGATCAGTGGCACTGAATCCGTTTGGACGCCTGTGGTTAGCAGTGTCCCCCAGGGGCCAGTCCTCGGTCCAGTCCTGTTCAATTTATTCATCAACAACCTGGGTTGGAGTGCCTTCCTCCTCTGCAAGTTTGCTGATGATATGAAACTGGGAGGAGTAGCTGATACCCCATAGGGCTACACCACCATCCAGAAGGACCTGGACAACTGGGCGGTGAGAAACCTCCTAAATTCAACAAGGGCAAGTGTAGGGTCCTGCACCTGGGAAGGAGTAACCCCATTCATCAGCGCAGGCTGGGGATTGACCTTGCAGAGAGTGACCTGGGCATCATCGTGGACAAGCTGACCATGAGGCTGCAGTGTGCACTCATGGCCAAGACCAATGGGATCCTGGGGTGCACTAAGAAGAGCATCTCCAGCAAGTCGAGGGAGGTGATTGTACCCCTATACACAGCCCTGATGAGGGGACCTGATCAGTGTGTATAAATACCTCAAGGGAGGCAGTGAGGAGGAGGGGGCCGGCCTCTTTTCAGTGGTGGCCAGTGATAGAACTAGAGGAAATGGCCACAAACTGAAGCACCAAAAGTGCCACAGGAACTTAAGAAATTCTTCCTTAACAGTGAGGGTGACAGAGCCCTGGAACAGGCTCCCCAGAGAGGCTGTGGAGTCTCCTTCTCTGGAAAACTTCACCCATTTGGACGCAATCCTGTGCCATGTACTCTAGGTAACCGTGTGAGTGCAGGGGGTTGGACTCGATGATCTCTAAAGGTCCATTCCAACCTTAGTGATTTTATGATTCTATGAACTAGTGAGGGGAGGAGGAGCTGGTAAAGAAAATAGTTATTTCAAATGAGGTTTAGTTTAAGCTTTTGATTCCTCGAACATTGCCTGACTCGTAGAAACTGGTACGGAAAGCCTGAGCAACGCTGAGGAACAGCAATTGTTTCACTGGCCTCTTAACACTGGCATTGCCAATATAGAAATTAATTAGTGGTTGTTGAAATAATGAGATCCATTCCTCTTACTTAATACACTACAGTGCAGAGAAATGCCTCATTCTTTCTTGAGCTAATAAAAAGATTTTGCTGTGAATCATTTATATGGCATCATAAATATATGCTGTGTTTGACAAAGAGGTCTGGTTTAAGTACCTGTGGCATCTGTTGATGGTGGCTGCAGGAACCCAATGCTACTCTTGCTGTGCAAGGCAGGTGCAGACAGCGCATGGAGCCTGGGGTCACTGGGCAGCTGAACTGGCTACGTGGCTTTCATTAGAGCAGTTCCGTGATAGCATTTTGTGGCCAAAAAAAGCCATAGGTCTGGGATGTGGCCCTGACTTTGATGTGAGCTAGTCACATCATTTACACCTGTTAAATTGACCCTCTGTCCAGCGTGTCAGAAAACATTGTCATTTACATCTGCCTCCTGTATATCTGGACCAGCTCTGAAATTAGCCTACAGACAAGGTCTTTAGGCTATAGACGAACCCATGCAAGGCACAGCATTTTTCCGTGCCTTGTAAATTTTAGTAATTGCATAAAGGACAACATTTAACAATTAGACACTACTTTCCATTCTCCAAATTTTGTATGAACATTACGTTATAAACATGTTCCCATAAACATGACAAATGCAGATGGAAGTAGCACTGTTTGGGTGTAATTGATAAGCAGCTCAGCCAGAAACTTTCATGAAAAGCTGGAGTGGGGAGATGATCCTCTCAAGCTGTGCTGGCTGAGAAAGATGAAAAATGCAAGGTATAAGAAGTAGTAGACTGTTATTCTGCAGCTGGACAGCTTCTATTCCAGTGCCAAGCATTGCTATCAAACACATCATAGAGAATGTGGTTCATACTCCTTGTTCAGTAAGTCATTCAGGGATGAGATTTGCTCCTGCTTATGTCAGAGTTGGGCTTATTCCGCTATGGAGAGAGATCTAGTAGGAAAGCTGTGATACTTTCCAAATTCTGTGTAGGGTTAAGCTGTCAGAATCAACTGTGTTTTTTGTTTTTTTGTTTGATTGTTTGTTTTTTGCAGTCAATATAATGGCATTGTGATATCCGCAGCCCTGTGCTTTTACATGGAAGCTGTATCATTGTAGCATTTTGAAGCTTTGAATTTCCTCCTCTTCTCTAAAGGTCCCTTCCAACCTTAAGGAATCTATGATTCTATTCTTTGATTCTGTAAGGCAAAAGGGAAACATCTATGAGCCTTCCAATCTCAGCATGCAGCAGATGTGCATCCCCAATGAGCTGAATAAAGTAGTATTCCCAGGGAGCTTATATAAAGTGCTTAATGCAATGTCCCAATACCACAAGTTCCAGTGGGACTTTGCAGCCTTCTATCAATAGACCTTGCAGAGAAATGTCAGAGAACCTAAGAATGTAAAGTTTCTTTGTTGAAGCATTTGGAGGTCAGGTGCCTGAAGGGTGACAACCTCTATGTCTGATCAGGTCAGTCTGATGAGGTCATCTTTTGTTATGCTGAATCAAATCCTTAATCTGAACAGTGCGGCAGTGAATCAAATTAAGCTCCAAGTCACTTCTCTTTTCTATTGCTCAGTTATTGCCTTCCATGTAAATAATACTTTTGGGCATGAAGTGGCATACTTGTGTCCAAACAAATGAGAATACTGTTTAATATTTTGAAAATGCTTATTTAATAGAAATACAAACTGCTGTTGATTGACAACATAATGGAAAAAAAATTAGAAAGGGAGGTATTTCATTCTCTTCGAATACATTTTTTGGGCTCTCATTTTTTATAGTCACCTTGCTACATGACAAACAATACATATTGCAGATCTGATGGCACCTAGATTAAGATTGGCGCTCCTGAAGCACTTCCGTGAAAATCTCATTGTATTTTTAGATGAACTCAGATACAAAGATAAGAAAAGAAATGTACAAAACTGATTATTTTTCTGTTTGAAAAGTAGTTTTCCTGCTGTTCTTTACAGATGGAGGGAAACTTAATAAGGTGGGACATATTGCACCTCTTGGCAGCACTGCTGAGCAACAGCACATTTTTTTAACTCAAAAACTAGTGCAGTAGATAAAGTTCCTTCCAAATAGTTTTAAAAGGAAAAGCAATAAGCAATTCAACTCTTTTCACCTATTTTTCTTATAGCACAATAGAATAGTTTGGTTTTATCGTCTCCATTTCTATTTCTCTTGTTGCTTTCTCCTATTTCCTTTCTCCTTTTTTTTCCCCAAAAGAGAAAATAATCAACTGCAAAATGCTAGCACAGTTACCCTCCAGGTAAATACCTTAAAAAGCACACACAATTTCTTTCCAAGCATGCTGCTGAAGGAATACAGTCAAGCAAACAGGCCTCATACCAAGCTCAGGATAGGACACAGCTTTACAAAACCCAGGTAGAAATACTGTTCTAACTAAATCACTGTATTTAGAAAACTTATAAACTCTCTTCTGACAAGGCTGGGGTTTTTTTTCTCCTTAGCCCTAAAATTTAAATATAACTTATTAATAAATACCACATCAATTCTACAGCTTTATTCTCAGCTTGAAGCCAGAGTTACTTTGACTATCATCAGTATGTATCAGCAGCTTGGAGCATCTACAAACCTCCTGAAAAAAAATCTAAGTAGCTATAAGACTCTTTGCAAATAAGATCCAATCTTACGGACTTTGCAATATCATTCAAAAAGAGAGTATTTAAAATTTCACCAAGTCAACTTGCATTCTTTAATTATCTAAATTTTGAAATAATTCTAATTGCGGTCTTTTGCCACATACTTTTTATACTTCTGTTTCAAAGATCACTTCAAAGGCAAAACTTAAATACATTTTGCTCTAAATAACATATTAAATATAAAAGATGTTAAAATAAAAGCTAAGGAGTATTGTAATTACCACTGGATAAGGCATAAAGGAAAATAAAAGTTGCAAAGAATTTACCATCTGAGGAATTATTACTTTAAGTGGGACTACTTCCAAGATTAAATGAACACTTTTAGTGAAGTATTTGTGAGACCAGTTTCATTTTGCAAACATAAAATAATTGCCCCTTGAAACTGGAAAAATAATTTGGCATAATAGGAAGCATCTATCCAACGTCATAATACTCTACTCTAGCATGAGCAGAATAGCAAATAGACCTCTGAAGCACCTTCTACATGTGTAAGTGCAAGTTCTTCTTGATTTATGTAATATTAAAACCTATGCTAATATGTATTTTGAAATCTAACCAATCACTGCTGCATAGCATAAGCTGTAATATGAGGACACACAAGAAGAAAACATCTCTTACAGGTTACAAGTTCAGTGAAACAAGACATTAGAGGTCCCTATTACAATGTCAGTTGCATAATCTTCCTTGAGGAACGGAAGTTACTACTGTTTCTGGAGAAGTTCTAACTCTAACTACGGTCAATGAGTTTTCCCCTACTTGCAAGAGAATTAGGCCAAGTCTTGCTGCATCACAAGAGAGATCAGTCAGACAAATGAACTGGGAGCCCACTGATGTAGGAATCTGTCTCGCATATTTTATAGGACTAGATAATTCATAATTACCAATAAGGGCAGGGGGAGAAGGGAAAAGGCAAGGGGGGGGAGAATGAGAGAAAGCAACCAAACCTTTTATATGCATTTTTCAGAATCAGCAAAAAATCATCCATCTTTCCAAACCATATTATGGTTTTCACTAAACAATTAATGCTTTATGGAAACCTAATATTGACCATTGCTTCTGGATTTGGTGGATTATTAGCTGTCTGGGAACACATAGAGAATTAAACCTAAAAACTACTATGCATTGTGATCTTCAGGACAACTCCTACATCACACTCTAATTGTGTTCTTCAATCTAGTTTCTGCTATCACTATTATTATGCTCCTGACAAGTCTGGCTTTTTTTAATACTACACTGAGATTTATGGAAGCATCCCTCAATCAGTATGAACTTGTTGCCTTTTTTTTTTTTTTTTTTTTTGGCAGGGAACTGAAAACTGCCTGTACAGCCAGAAAACTCTAACTGCTTCATCAGTTATACTATACTGCTCTAATTTTATCAAAAGGCAATCTTAAATTATTTTTTTAAAAAAGACTAGTCTCTTGACATTGGCTCATGTCAATATTTAACAAACAAAAGATAAATAATTCAACAAAAAAAACTAAGGCATATGGGAAAAGGAAAAGATTTTAATGTCATAGGAATCAACTGTCAAAAAAAATGATATTGTCAGTTTTCAACAAGCATTGGCAGAGTGCACAATAAGAAATCACTTAAGATTTCATCATAATAAAAGTAAGATAACATCAATATTTTAGATTTTTTAACATCTGTTTACAGGTCAAGATGATTTTATTTGAAATATTATAAATGGGCAATTATCTACAGTAACGGACTCAATTACCCCAGATTATGAAATGAGCATACTCAGTAACAGATAATTAAGGAATACGCATATACTCTGAGCTACAGCAAAGCACTGCCAGCATTAATTTTGCCAAATCAGAAGACATACGTACACAGAAATAAGTCACTTCTTGCAATTCATTTTTCTGTACTTGTCTTTCACTATTCGCTTTCACTTGCATTAAAATATTGCTGAAAACAGTTACGGTCTGGCCACATGAAGCCTGAAGAAATTACTGCATGACCTTCAGCATTGTACAGAACCACAGACATCAAATAACAAGATTACATAGCACTGGATAAAACATTATATAAGAACATATGTGAAAAGGCTAATCAAAATTTTGATGGACATTTTGATGACAAAGATGCAAGTAGGCTTACATTACACTAATTTAATGAAACTTTCAAAATGTCAGTTCACAAATCATGATTTGTCTTGCAGCCTTTAAATTTGTCCAGAATATTATTTCCAGTAACTTTTCATGCTTTTTTGCAGTTCCAACACTGAAGTTGCTGATGGATGCTTTTTAAAGACCTAATCATCCTATCCTTGACTTCTGTAAAGTCCAAGCATGAACAAAAGCACTTCACACAGTCAAGCTCCCATTAGCTAAGGTTTCTTAGAATTCGCTAATTGGGAGAGACAGAATGTCACTGCAGATTAATGCACTTTCTTTCACTTTGGGCACCTGAGTTGAATCCAATCTACAAAAACAGCGAATAAAAATCAATCTAATCTGACAGTGGTTAAATTATTAGATATAATTACATGAATTCACAGATTCTTAGGTGGGGAAAACAGATTTCTTGGAACCTTTCAGGACAGAAATTTAAATGATTCTGTTTAAATCAAAATAATAAGGAAAACATTTCTTTCAAGCATATGAAAAAAAAAGGTAGTAAAGCCAGCGATATCTTATACTCATATTAGCATTTAGCATCAGCGACAGGAAACAAAACCCTCCATGGTAGAAGTGCACAGAGGAAGGAAAGAATTGAAGATGGGAAAAAAATCTTGGACAAAAAACTTGGACAAAATAAAACTCAGATGCAACATTATTAAACAGAAAAAAATGCATTATCTTTTTAATGATGGCCATCTCACTAGCAAAGAAGGGATCTTAATTGCTCATATAATGAGGCCATTTACAAAGTTCTTTAACTGCAAAGGGCTGCATATATTTACCTAATGCAAGCAAGGAAACTCAAGCCTTTGGCCACCACAACTAGGACAGCGTAAGTCCAACCTGAAGTTACTTCTATTCTCTTTAACTCAAGTTTGCTGAGACATCTTGAAATACAACTTGGGAAATAAAAATGAGCATAGCAAGCTGACATATCTATTTTGGTAAATAATCTCAGCAGTAATGTTACATCAATTGGTACTGAGAAAAAGTATTCCATTTTATTATTAATCATAGATATGATTAATATCCTATCAAGGCTGAGAGGGCTGGGCCTGAAGAAGAGAAGGCCGAGGGGAGATCTGATCAGTGTATACAAATATCTGAAGGGTATTTTCAGTTTGTGGCCACTACTAGAGAAAACGGCCACAAACTGAAGCACCAAAAGTTCGGTGGGAACTTGAGGAAAAAATTCTTAACAATGAGGGTGACAAAGCACTCGAACAGGCTGCCCAGAGAGCTTGTGGAGTCTCCTTTAGAGATCTTCAAAAGCCGCGTGGACGCAATCCTGTGCCATGTGCTCTAGGTTACCCTGCATGTGCAGGGGGGTTGGACCTCCAAAGGTCCCTTCCAACCTTACGCATTCTATGATTCTATGATATTGAAGAGCTGCACATGCATTTGCAAATCTTTTTATTGCATAACATCACATGCTTAATGTGTTAACAACAGTGCTAACAATACTTCTCAACAAAATCCTTTCTTCAAGTGGTAAAATGTATTAATTTATAATTTCAGTATTCCAAAAAAAGGAAAACATGGATGAGGAAACCATTCTATCACAAGACTTAAAACACACACCAAATCTCTGGGTCAGAACTAGGACAGTAACACAGGGATGAAAGTAGCAAATTTGTATTTGGTGAGGAAAACAGTTTCTCATACAAGAAAAGAATGCATCCACTAGCTATGTCATTCTTTTTTGAAGAGGTCCACAAGCTTACAGGCAACTGTAACAGCAATAGCTGATACAGTCTATTTGGTTTTCCAAGAGGCTTCAGGAAACTAGGCACCTTGAAAAAAACAACAAAGGAGTACATAACCACTTCTTAGCATTAGGAAAGTAAACAGTTCTCACAGAAATCTGTGCTGGGACTTGTGTTGCTCATTGTACTTATAAACAAACTAAAAAAGGGGTAAATGGCAAGGTTAAAGTTGTTGATGCTACTTTGCTATTTCGGGCAGTGAAGATAAGGCCTCATAATGAAAACAATATATGAGCCTTATGAGACTTAGTAATAGGCAATAAAAAGACACAGAAAATTCAACATAGAAAAATGTAAAGGTACACAGGAGAGTAAAACTATCCCTTTTTCACACATTAAATGAACTGACCAATATTACTTTGAGATGGCTACCTTGAGGTCATGGCAGATAGATTACAAAACTACAAGCTTAGTGCTCAAAAGCAGTGAAAGAAAAAGATAATCAATTATCAGAAAAGGATTGAGAATAAACACGGACAACTTTTTTTTTTTTTGCCAGTGTATAGAGTTATGGAGTGCCTACATCTTAAAGGCTGTGCAGTTTTTTTCCCCCTTCCAGCTCACAGAAGATACAGTAGAGCTAAACATGTCCCGAGAGAGGCAACAGGAGGGATCCAAGAACTTCTGCTAGATAGTAATCAAGCAAGCTAAAACTCCACTTTTATGAAATGAGACACAGCTGAAAACGGTAAAAATCTATAAAATCTTTAGTGGAAATAGAGCAGGTAGGCTGTGACTAGTTCAAGGGGACATAAAACAGTCATCTATGAAGAGTTAGTAAGCACACAGAAAACAGTTATAGCTCAAATACTTGAACCACGGACAGATACAAATTGAGAGAGTATTGAGGATATCATTTGTTTATTCTGTTCATATAGTCTTGCCTACACATCTACACATGAAAAAAGATGTAATATGGGGTTGAAGAGCCTGAAACAGAAAGGCAGGTCTTATATTCTTACTTTATGTAAAATCACCTGCCTTAAAATAAATAAATAAATAAAGGATGAAATTAACAGAATCACAGAAAATAAAACTGGAAAAATTCTCACTGGCCTGTCAAACGGAGGTCATGTTATCTTGGCAAGACCATTTGTACCTGATCTTCCATGGCAGGTATCTAACCCATTTAAGAACTTCACAGGCAAGCTATTTTAGTGCTAAGCCTGCCTTCCCTGGAAAAAAGGGAAGAGGGAAGAGGGAAGAGGGAAGAGGGAAGAGGGAAGAGGGAAGAGGGAAGAGGGAAGAGGGAAGAGGGAAGAGGGAAGAGGGAAGAGGG
>NW_020455565.1:376232-381677 GCF_003342845.1 Nothoprocta perdicaria
AAGAGGGAAGAGGGAAGAGGGAAGAGGGAAGAGGGAAGAGGGAAGAGGGAAGAGGGAAGAGGGAAGAGGGAAGAGGGAAGAGGGAAGAGGGAAGAAACCCTTTTTGTAGTATCTAAGCTGAATCTCCCTTGCTGCAAAGTCTAACCCTTTACTTCAATACTACAGCTATAGCGAGAGATTGTTCCTTCCCTTTTGCAGTAGACTTCCATTTCCTTGGACTTACTTACTAAAACTGAGAAGAAAACCCAGACTGTCCCAAGTTGCAGTCAACCACTCATTGAAAGAAAATAAAACAAACAAACAAAAAAAACCCAGGGAACCAGAATTCCTCTACATACTACCCACTTCAGCGCATCACAGAAAGAAAGAAAACAAGTTCATCTAGCAGAGTTATTATTGGTAAGAGTAACATACCAGAGAATATGGATCGTATCACGGCCAATACTACTTAGTAATTGGAGTTAAACAGACAAGGTTACTGCTTACTTTCTGTGGAAGCCTCCCTCAGCTGCCGCCTCCTCCACCTTTTATGAATTGTTGTACACGATTTCCTCAAAACAAACAAACAACCTTAGGAATTTCCCAAAAACTGCACTGATGCTAAGGATTACCAGCTTAGTTCTATCAACTCACAGACACCCTACAAATTTCCAAGGATCAACAGATCAGGCACTTTCTGTATTAAATCTTTTCCCCAAATTGTAATCCTGCCCTACAACTACCAAGCCTCTTTTGGGTTGGTATTATTTGAAAATTTAAAAATTGTTGTCTGTCCCATTACCTGGTTTGTTTAAGAGCAACTCAGTGGACCCTCTCTGAACAACCCTGGGTGGAGCACTAGGTGCAGCCTGACTATTTTTGCATCCACCATACAGTAGCTGCACGTAGCATTTTTATTTTCTAATTTACATTTGGGAGTTGGAAAGATGGGGAGCGAGGAGGGAAAAGACTAGCAAACAACAACTAAGATTACGATGTCGGCAAGTAAGCAGGTTTCATCTTATTGTTTTGTTTTCTTTTTTTTGGGGGGGGGCAGGGAGGGAGGAACGGAGGGGTAAATAGAGGAGCAAGTGGAGAGAATACTGATTAAGTGCACAAAGCAAGTAATATCCATATTGTTAACCCCTAGAGATATTGTTGGCAACGTTAGCTAACTTAAATTTAGATCCTAATTGCAATGAACCACAGCCTTAATATATAAGCAACTGACAAAGTAATATACCAATTGCAGATTTGGTCTAACAAGCAGAAATGCCTGAGCTAATCTCACTGAAGTTCACTCATGACTTCAATCCCTGCTTTGTTAATAAATTCCAGGGGCCATTTCTGTGCCTGCGATTTATTCTTTATTTAGAAGTATTAATAAATTGATGGTTTGTACATGCTAAGTCTCTAGATTGTTTGCAAGTTATCTGCCATCCTGTCAGATTTTTATGTTCATAAATTGGATTACTTACTCCGCTAACTCACATTTTCTCAGTTTACAAATTTACAGGGTTTTCAAGGTAATTACTGCAATAAAAGTTAATGCCTATCATGACTAAGCAAATGGTTATCAAGACATTTTTATCTTTCTCATCTGAATATTTCAGAAATAAAAAGATTGAATAACTGCATTCATCAGAATCTGAGCACAAACTAAATAGGGAAATAATTAACCAATTTCCTCTTTAAGAAAAATGAGATTAGACTTCATATAATAAATTAACTCATAAATCCTTTGAAATAGTGGGTAAACATCTTGAATACTACATATCAACTAACTATCCAGGATATAAAGAATACATTAACTAATTGGTGGCAACTTGCATCATTTTACAGTCTAAGCATATAGCATACTGTTTAAAATCATAGTCAAATATTATATCAGCACTTTTATTTTCCAGTGTAGAACTCCATCTTACCATATTAAAATCTATACTGGACACAACCTTTTGTTATCTTGCCTATACAAAATTTAAGGTTAAACTTGCTAGACAGAGCATGCATATGATTTCTGGTCATACATCAGCTTTAGTGAAATCTTCTCTGAATCTTCTCTTACTGCTTGTTCCTGATATGCATATGATATGCATATTCATTGACCTTTAAAATAAACTTAGAAAAGAACAGACTACTAGGAAAACTGCACAAAAGACATTTCTAAAGAACCCAACCCTTATTTTGTTACTAAGGATTTAAAAATGGTCAGTTCAAACCTGATCTATCACAGAGATTGCACTGAAAGTTAGATATTTAATGCATGCACTAAAAAGGACTTTAATATTACAAAAGTAGTCTCCTTAATCCAAAGTTCAAATAGGTTTTTTAAAATGCAAATGCAAATTGCAGGGAACAAATGCACAAGAGTTCAAGCTGCAGATTTTGAAAAGTCATGAAAGTCCCCAAGCACTTTCAAAGACTAATGTACAAAATGCCACAAGACCTCTCAAGCTACCCTGCAGAAAACTCTTCCTTTTAGCTTGTAGAGCAGTGAAGCTAAAAACTTCAATCTTTTCTTTATTCAGAACCTCTCCAAAAGTAAAGAGGTCATAGAGTTTAAATGCATACAAAGAAAAAACAAAAAAAGTATAATTATAAAAAGTGTTTTAAAATGTCTCTAAGCAGTTAAAATTTAGAAATAAGCTAATTTAGCAGAAACTGCAGCTACGTAATGCCACTGACAATGGACAAATTACCAAAAACAAGTTGCTGCCAAGAAATTTCATCATCTGTAACAGGCATCTCTCAACATCAATAACTTCTTGCATTAAATTCAACTTTAAATAATACCTACTACACAATAAAATATTATCTCCATTCCACAGACACAGCAGCAGCTGCAGGAAGAGGCTATGGAAGAATTTTGAAAACCTCCAGTTTCAATTCAAAACTATTCCATATTTATACAGAAGTATCACATACATTCTCTAGCACTACTTTAGATATTAATTTTATAAGCTGCAGTACAGTCTATAAGGAAAAGCACAGATAATTTTATTTTAAAGCATTCATTTTCCTATTAGTACAGAAGTCAGAATAGTAAGGATATTGAAAGCTAAACAAGCAGGTGTGATTTAAATTAAGTAATGAAAAGAAATTAATTACAAAGTTTTGGATAAATTCACAGTTGCAGAAACTGATTTTTCCTTTTGATAGATTATACCAACACACTGTATCTGAAGGTATCAATGGCGTTTGCTCCCACTCGAAATGAACGTGGTAATTAGAAGGTATCCCATAGCATTCAGACAGTTAGCCAAGTTCTCCAGGACCTGTAGGAGCAAAGCTGACAAACTACTTATTACAGAGCAAAGCTGCTGCGGGGACTAGGGCAGAAGGCAAACAACTTTGATGTAATTTATTTCACAGGTGATATCTTTCTAGGGATTTTGTCCATCATCTCTCTCTGCACTCATAGGCCATCCCCACCCAGCTAAGTCTGTCCTTGCTTCCCCTGCATCCCACATCGTACCTTGCAATCCATACCACAGCTGTTCTGTGTGTAGCAGTAGCTGCATGTAGCACAGTAGCCTGTGCTTCTGCAGCAGAGGAGAGAGCCCTCCTTACACCCTATCACATCGATTTGATTTGTTCTCTGCTGATCACTACCTATGAAGCACAGAAACAGCCTATACACAAGTCAGAAAAATTAAAGACTGACTCCAGGGGCCTTCCCAGATCCCAGCTCTGCCTGTCAAATATGGCAGGGACATGAAAGGCTGATCACATGTGCTTGACACATGTGCTTGGCTTGGCTTGGCAGTGCTGCTGGCTCAGCCAGCAAGGCCGCTCTGGGAGCTTGGGGCAACTTTACTGGTAAGAAGACTCTCTGCACAGCCAAAGCCTCTGCATTTGCTTGGCCACCACTCTGCATAATGAGAAATGTATCTTAGCATTCAATTTTCATTCAGTCAAATGAAAAAAAAAAAAAAAGAAAAAAAATAAGAAACTTCCTCAAATTTGGGATAGCAGCTGGAGAGCGTCTTCCTCAGCTTAGGAGTCTCTGGGGTCTGCATTTTTCTTTCCATATTATATTGAAATGTAGAAGCAACCTTCCGAATTCACCGAATTCACCGACTATAAATAATGAGCGATTGGGTAACATAGCAAAGAGCATGCCACATTATTGTTGACCCATATTTAATTGTCTTAGTGAAGCAGCACTTAGAAAAGAGAACCGGCGGTAGTAGTGAGGAAAATGGGGTTCACCATGAGTCTGGTTAAAAAGTAAACAGCAGAAAGAGTCAAATGACACTGACATGAAACTAGCAATTACAATCTGCACTTCCTCGGGTAAGTCCTCTTCTCTACAGGAAAGAAACTACCCATTTTAAATCTGTAACAGGAACCTAGCAAGACATGTATTCCACTTCTGTATCACAACAGTACCTCTTTATTTTCTGCAGGGCTTTTTGTAGGCAGCTACTCAAGGACTATGGAGAAGGCAACCTGCCTTGCAATTCTAGAGCCCTTGTAGAGGGCGCTTTCCACATCCGTAATTCAATTATTTATCCACTGTGGACATTAATCACATTGCATCGCATTACATTGCTATTATAGCTATTTTTCAGTGAGCTGTAGGCCTTCTGGGACTTTACAGTGTTTGGTAACCTGTAAAACTGCATTGTACCCCATATTGCTACCATATATGCCTTTAGATTTTGAAGTTGGTAAACCAATTGATAAAACCAGGTACAGAGAAGAAAATGTTTGCTGAGCACTGTTTATAACCTTTCACTCATGCAGCAGATTATCTGTATGATTTGCATGCTACATTTACTCTACAGTAGAATTATAGATACTCAAATCTCAATAATGCATTCATATGATAGGGTATGCCTCCTTTGAATTGATTATGCCTGTGAGCTGAGCATAGAGCACATGCATGGGAAAGATTAATGCGATTAATGAGACCCAGCACTGGGTATGAAAAAAAGGCCATTAGACATGAGAACAACACTCTGAGCATAGCGTAAAGCAGAGTCAGCTTTGTCGGATGATATCACTCCTCAGCAATTCTAACTACCCCAGCTAACTGCAAACTCAGGACATCATTTTGAGCACAAGATGAGAGGCTATCATTTGACAAGATAGGAAAAACAAACATGCATAGCACATGCAGTAACTTCTACCAGTCTGCTCTGAAGTTCTGCTGGTAGCCTAAGCAATCACAGACAGAAAGGTAGCAAATACAGTTGTAAAGGAGACATTGAGACTTGAATATTTGTACAAAGCCTTGGCGATGCTCCTGGAAAGCAAATCCTGTACCATTTTTCTGCTATATACACAGGTGTCTGGAACATAGCCTGGAAGTCCAGACTTTTATCCTGAACTCTCTTTCAGGCCACCTTCAGTGCTTTTGTTTTACACACTAGTACCTGGCAGCCCCACTGTGACCAAGTTTAGTCCTCATTATAGCACTGTTTATAAATCTAACCTATTTTTATGACTGAATATCAGCTT
>NW_020455565.1:381749-434163 GCF_003342845.1 Nothoprocta perdicaria
AAAAAAAAAAAAAAACCCACAATAGCAGTAATTTGACCAATGGGCTGATTTTGATCATGATCATCCATAAGCATAAATAAGCCCAAAACAGTGTTATCAGCCATCAAGGAGGCTTTAGCAGAGGCACTAACACAACATGACCATAAACTAGCTCTCCAAGGCATAGAACAAAACAGCACAGATTGTAAGAGAACTGCCAAAATACTTTATATCATAGTCCTAATCACTTCAAAACTACCCTGATATGTTGCTCTGGCACAAAGTAATTCCCCATTCCAACAAAATCTTCAAACCAGTTCACTAGCCATATCAACACAGTATGTTGCACAGTGTACCTTCTATCTGTCCAGCATATTTTGAAAACTTTAATCGCAAAAACAACAGGCTATTTGTATTTAGGAAGATTACACAATTAAAACGTGGTCCATAACAGGGCAGACCTATCGTTAAGACTCTTGGATCTCATGATCTTAGAACTGAATAAATAAAAGAAGTTGTATTTTATCAAGACCACTAACATGGCTGGAAAAGTCAACACACTTTAAACACACAGAGGCTCTTCTCTTGGCCTAACAATGTTTTCCACAAGCTTTATTTCACTTATAGTAGACAGTAATTGCCACAAAAGCATAGTCTTAGACTCTAGGGCACAAGTTACATGTCAGCCAGGTTCTCCCTCTCCCCCACAACTTGCATTAAGTCAGGCCTCACATCGCATTTTACTTCAAGATTAAAGCAATTGCCAAGCTACCACACACTGCAGCACTGTTCAGCCTTTGCAGTACATGGAGCACAGCTACATCCTCCTTTCCCACACGGCACACTTAGTACTTCCTACGGCTAGCAAACACACTGCTGATTTTGCAGCCTCCAGCTTGCAGGGACTTTCATCAGAGCTCACAGAAGTGAGATACACGCTGACAGAACCCTCCACGGCCGCGCTCCCCCTCCACCCGCTCCTGATACAACGCAGCCACCCACAGAGCAAGGAGCAGCGCAAGCAGACCGCTTCCTGTAAGTCACCGCGGCTGCCGAAGCGGCAGCTCCGCCGGCCCGCGGCAGGCACCTCCAAAGGCACCCGGCCAAAGCTCCGCCACGCCCTCGCCTTCCCCGCGAGGCACCCAGAGCCGCCTCCCGCGCCCCTCCGGGCGCCCGTGGCGGCGGCCCCCGCGCTGCCTACTGCGCATGCCCAATAACGGCCCGCAGCGAGCCACCCGCAGCTCCCGCGGCGCCACCGAGCATGTGCACACAACGGCAGGGAACCGGCGCGTGGGGGAAGGGCGCTCTCCCGGCGCCGCCCCACCGGCGTGCTCAGCCCGCGCACAGAGCGGGCCGCGGGGGCGATGGCGGCTCTGCTCCCCGCTGCGGCCTCTTCTCCCGCCGGGGCCCCATCCCGTAGCAAGAAGCGCCCGTTGAGCCCCGGCACTGGCGGCGGCCCCGCCAAGAAAAAGAAAGCGGCGGCGCTGGGCAGCTCTCAGGTAATGGGCTAGGAGCGGTCGGCGCGCGCGCAGGCAGCGCCTTTCCTCCGCGGCGCCGAGTGCTGCGCGCATGCTCGCGGGAGCGCGCCCGGAGCGGGGGGACGGTTGTGGGTGTTAACGGCATCGGCTACGGCCCCAGGGGTGGCGGCTAGGGACGTTAGTGGCCTTGGGTCCCGAATCCCTCAGTGCCCCGCGCCCTCCGTCCTGGTGTCTGGCTAGGCTAAAAGCTATGGTTGCAGAAACGGCCTGGCTGTGCTGGCCGCCTGGGTACCTGCCCCTGAGTTTCAGTCAGTGACTTCAGTGTGTGCTTGGTCTGATAGTTTCTTTTGAGGTACTGCGGAAGGTTTTTTTTTTTCCAAGCCTCTTTTTTCTGTCCTCTAGAGTGGAAGCTACTTGTATATTTGAAATTATAACATACTTTTCATGCATGCAGCAGGCTTAAGAAGCAAAGTTTACCCTAAACGGAATAAAATCTGTGTTCAATCACTGACAGTGGATATTATGTGTGTTGACACATCCTCACCAAACCATATTTGAATTGCCTTTTTTTTTTCTCCCATGTCTGCCTGCAGCAGCCATATATTTAACTTAAATTTTGTTAAATTATGGCATAGCTGAATCTTGTATACCGGCTTACAGAAACCTGTAGTTTGTGTGGATTTTGGTAGCTGAAATGGTTGAAATTGAATCCTGGATTTTTTTACCTTAGAAATATTTCTTTTCCATTTTTTTTTCATGAACTGTAATGGTAACATAGCTGCAAAGTAGGCGCTACTGCCAGTTAGGTTGCATATTTTAACGTAAGCCATCAGTTGCAGAGAAGTGTTTCTGCATTTTTCAGCAGACCGTCTTCCTAGGTAATGGAGAGCCACTGTCCTCCTGTGAGGGTGCAGACCCTTCCTGATTCTGAATGATGCTCCTGTAACTCCAGTGTTCTCCTTGTGGCATTTACATAGTTTTTGGTTTGGTTTGGTTTCTGGTAGGCTTATCCCTAGGAGAGGGGGTATGAAGAATGATCATTAATATAGCTGTCAAACTGCACTGTAACTGTGAAACATTACTGCCAGACATGATCATCTTCAGCAGCTGTTTTCAAGGTCTGTTAGGGATAAAAGTCTGGATTTCTAGCATGGAATGGACTACCATATATGTGTGTGTGAGGTAGCTCTATACACACATATATATTATATAAAATAATTCCCCAAGCCATTAAACCCCTCCAAACTGTTTCCTACAGTTCATATCAAACTTACATCCCTGAGCAACTTTCAGTATTATTAGATAAACTGCAATTTCTTATCATTTTGTCAGTGTGTGATGATTTCTTTACAGAAATGATTCCAGTGGAGAAAGGAGTAATTTCTCCACATTAGTCTGCATATACATCCATTGTCTTCAGTAGTGCAGATCAATTAAAAAAAGAAAGAGGCTCAAACAGATGTGTTGTGAAAGGAGAAAAATAGCGGCTCATTGATCTTGTAGCTGTCACACTCAGTGGCACTGACTAGCTTTGGAGCTAGTCTGTTTAAACAGAAAATAAATGAGGGCTTTGCATTTTTTGAGTTAGAGGTGATCCTTGGGAATGGTCTTTGACAGTACCTATTTCAGTCAGTAATTTCCATAAGTCCTTATAGAGGCCTTAGCTACTTGATGAGTAATATACTTCTTCCGGATAAGGTAGCCTGTGATGCAATGAAATACCGAAATAATTCTAGTCTGCCAGGCTGTTCAGAATATGAAGAAGTCCTTACAGCTCTATTCTATAATTTATCTAATCTTTAGGTGGCTCAGCCAGTCAAGAGCTAGTTCATACGTTTAATATATTTCTGAATACATAATGTACTGCATTATCCATTGCACTGGAGCTCAGCATGGATAGTTTCTATTTTAAAGAAACTGTCACTGTGAAACAGATGGAGAAATTGCTCATGATTTCCTTAGCAAGCTAAGGGGCTGGAAGAAGACCTCTTTGGAGAGGTTTACAATTATTTGCAGGGTAAACTGAAGGTCTGAAACCTAGTCCTCTAGCATACTACACCTAGCATAATTACATTAACTGGTAACATCTGCTGAGACGCTTTTGTGTAACTTAATCCAAAGTATACTTCACATTGCGTCAACTTTGAAGTTTCCTACATCTGTCCTTGCATCGCCATGAATTAATTTTTTGTTTGTAACATCCATGAATCACAGTATTTTTTTTTTCTTTTGCATGATTTATTTCACAAATAGCTATTATATTCTGTGTACTGAGGAAGGCCAGTCTGGTAGAACTGTAGATTTCAAAGAATCACTAAAAAGTGGGCTTTTTGTATAATAAATTTTTTTCAGTATAGCAGTATATAATCAACTAGCTAAGGCACTATAAGGCACACACAGATACAGATTATTTTTAAACTAAATTTTGAAAATACTTCATCTACACATGGTCTACCATGTGAAGTGCAACTTTAAGACACATTTCAAAAGCATTAACAAAACACACAAAAAAAGTGTTCTTCATAGCTTGTATGAGATACTGACCTAAAAGTATTGAATCATGTTCATTTTTGAGGAATATGGCAATGCTGTTTGTCTGTCAGGTCTACACAACAACACTCACACTTTTTGGATTTAATGCCTGTATTTAATGAATGTAAGGGTGCATTTACAGCTGCTTCATTGCAGATTGATTGCATTACTTTTATTAACCTTGCACATTTATACCCCTCATGCTGTTGTGCTACTGAAAAATACTTAAGTTTTGGCTGCAGCAAACGATTTTTAATGTTTTAGAATATTAAATATATTATAGAGTGACATTACATATATTATATGGTGACAATGGTGACTTTAATGTGACAAGGACTATGCTGTCTTGTGGCTGATACAGCAACATTCAGTTAGTTGTTCAAAAGTTAGCGTGTTCTGGTATCCCACTGCATATCACACGACCGTGGAGAAGTTGCCCTAATTTGTATTTCTCTTTGGAAAGCACTCAGAAAGCTCCTTATCATAAGCAGACAGTACTGAACTGTTAAGTATGTATTCTCCCATTTTTTTTTTATTTTGTTTTGTTTTTTGAGCCCTTGCAAAAACCCATTTTTTTCCAAGCAGTTCACCGATGGGAATGAGGATTGCTCTGAGATACCAAGTTTTATGAGTTGTGTATTTGAAGCCCAATCTGTTAAAGAACCAGAATCCCTCCACTCCCTACTGAGGAAAAAGAGATAATTAAAAAGTAATTATCAAATTTTATAGGGAAATCTGGCTAAAGTTATAATACAAGACCTTTTTAGTTAAAACACTTCTAAAAGGGAATTATTTTTATATAGCAGCCTAGATTAGAAGGGAGGCTGTTGAAATGGAAGACTAAGAATTGACTTTGACATTTATTACATGCTGAAAGCTTTAGGTGATCTGTAATCACAATAGTATCTGAATTTACGGATCAGTTGATGTCACTC
The DNA here is from genome assembly GCF_003342845.1 of Nothoprocta perdicaria. Taxonomy (NCBI): domain Eukaryota; kingdom Metazoa; phylum Chordata; class Aves; order Tinamiformes; family Tinamidae; genus Nothoprocta; species Nothoprocta perdicaria. The sequence continues at coordinate 386,674 of NW_020455565.1, forward strand.
TCTGAGAACTGCCAACTTCTCAACCAAATGTGATTGGGTTTGAGATTTAAATACAGATGTGTTATGTTGCACATAGGCAAAAGCAGATATATCTATTGTCTTCCACTATGGGTGACAGTATGCTGATGTCATATGTTTCTCCCTTTTTTCCCCCTTATCCTGGTAGAGAATTTTGATTTTTCCTTTAGGTAAGGGGGGGCCTTTCTATAGCTGCATTTAATTTTGGCATTCATAATAAACACGCAAGAAACTTGAGAGAGAATAAAAATGGGTGGTTGCTTCTATCATGAAATAAAATGGGACAAACCACATTTTGAGGAAGAAACAATAATCTACAAGACTCTATACATTTTCTTTAGTAAGATGATTTGCCTGAGGTAATGCTCTAAGATACAATGACAGAATGCAATTACCTCATGAAAATAAGTTCAAGTTAATGACAGAAAATGTGGAATGACTTGACTGTCTAGCTATTGCAGATTTTTTATAAATGCCAGACCGTTTTCCACATTTATGTAAAGTATAATGCTTGAGTTGGATTATATTTCAGTCCTTTAACAAGGTGCTTGTAGTTATATAAATATGCTAATTTTGGATTTGAAAGACTAATAGAAATGGTAATCTGGCAACTTGACACGGTTTTGAACACATTTGTTCAGTGTTCCAAGGAAACAGAATAGAGACATTGGATATCTACCTTGACTAACTGGCAGCAAGCCAGGAAAGTTGTTACAATAAGTTCATAGAAATAGACCCAGCCCTCACAGTAGAATCCACATCCATCGACAGCATGTCTCCTCTCACTGTAAAGAAAGAACATCTACAGTGTCGAGACACAGTTAACCAATCTAGTAGTTAATCACAATGAAATGTAAGAGTCCTAGCAGTACCCTTCTACCTCCCATGTGCTTCCTTCCCCACAGCTCTGAGCTGTGGGCTTCTGCTGCCTGTGTTACTGCCACAGCCCTGAAGACCTAACCAGATGCTGATAGATTTTGTCAGTCAGAAAACTCACTAAACTTGATCACTGTCCTGTAAAACTAGTTTACTGCTGATGGTATTCCTAGCATAAGGAAGGACCAGGACCATGTCGCAAGCAGAAAACCAGTTTTCCAATGTAAATGAGCTTGGATACTCTTAAACTACAGGCTTCATTATTTTATTTTAACAAGCTAAATAAAAACTTCAGCAGTTCACAGTTTAATTCAATCCAATATCCCTGTCTAGAGGAGATAAGGATAATAACATTCAACAGTGCTTGTTTGCCAATTTCTAAATATCTTAGAAACAAATCTATAAAACTCAACAAGATCTGTGAGATGTCATCAAATTAAGCCAGTAGGAAATGTGAAGGCCTGCACATAATTCTGCTTCTCCCCAGAGATTTAGGCATCTCTTTCCACTTGGGAATCAGAACCATAAACATCTGCCTTTCTGTAAACAGCAATTAAATCCTTTCCTTCAAAAGCAGAAGCCACATTTATGACACTGACACTTGTTCACCAGCTGAAGCTAGTTCAGTTCCTGCCTATGTCTGAGAAGATTCAAACCTACTCTTTTCCACAAGCACACCCTAACCACTAAGCTGGCAGCCAGTCTAGCAGGGTAGGAAAGGACCATGAAAACATTTTCTTCTCTACAGATGAGGACCAAAGTGTTTGTTCCAGAGAGAATGACTCTATGGTTTAGTGTTGAACACACCTGTCCGAACGGGAGAGTGGAGTTTCTTCCTTTGTGCCAAGGCCTGTTTAAGTACTTTGTCTAATGATACGCAATTTAATGCAAAATACATAGTTATAAAAAGAGGGATTCAAAATCCTTTCCATCTCTAGCCAAAAAGCTATATAGTCATGTCATCTAATAACATATACTTAAGCTGTAATAAAAATGGCTCACTGTTAAAAAATAAATTTGAAGTTGAAGGAAAGAAGGAAATTATTTTCTGAGTAATACATGATAAAACTGTAGCACACAGTTTGACAGAGTCAGTCACTCTGCAAAGAGGTGATATGTGTAGTTACGTGGTTTGTAAACATGCTGCTTCTGGACGTGAGTGCTCGCTGCACCCTACAAGAAATGTACTTGCTCATTGTAAAACCATGCTGTGAATGAGAACCATTTTGGGGAATTAAAAAAGAATGTTTTGTAAAGCACTACAAGCCCTTGGTAGGATTTACTATATAAAGAAAGACTTCCAGTATCAGATCGGCTTTTTTTGCCATATATTGAATGGGGAAAAATTCTATATATGTTATCCTTCCTTAATTTTGTATACACAGACAAAATATTGGGCTTTTCTGGCACCACTTAAAAACATATACTTTAATAGTTGCTTTCTTTTATAAACATCCACAGTTGGATAATTCTACACAGGACAATTTTAAGCAAGGTATGTTTTTTTCACTGTTAAGCCTCTGCCATGATCATATGCTTATAGCATTACTAGCTTTGTGTTTATAAGGATCGTATGTGTTTATTACGTGACAGACACCTTTGCTGCTTCCCCACATTCACACTTTTCCAAGTTAGTGAGAGAAAGGCAGAAGAGACTGAGAAGTCTCAGATAGTTTCTCCATAAATTAAATAAGGTTTGCAAGTATGGCTAGCATCATTTATAAAACTAAGCAGTACAGCTGGAAAAAATGATTAGCTGTCAAGCATATAAGTTTTTCATCAAATTTGAAAATGAAGCGGCCACTTTCAAAGGTAACTACAGATTGAGAACAACTGTTTAGCACTTAGTTAGATATGTATCAATGAGACTATCTTTGAAAGAAAGCATAATGGCATCCCTGGAGTAGATAGGCTGTTAAGCAGGGATGGGAGAGAGTTACCAAAGTATGTATCATCCACAAGCAAGAAGGGAGTTAAAAGGTTGTAGAAAATAGGGTGAAAGAATGGATTATGTGCCATAAAATCAGTCTCTCTGTTTGGTATGGTATGCAGTATATCTAGAGGCTTATCTTAATTGTCCAGATACCTGGGTGCATATAATAAAAGATCACTTCCTTTGCCTAGAAACTCTCTTGCATTTATGCCCTTAGACCATCAGTAGTACAGCAAAGTAATACTGAACATGCAGAAATTAGGACAGTAAATGAGTTGTTTGCCTAATTATAGGCAAAAGAGCTTTTTGTTAATAATAACAGTATTTGCTATTGTATAGGATATTTCTAACTAAGGAAAGGGAAAGTTGCTAAGAGAATTGTGCAATATTCATCCTTAGAGATTTTCAGTAGCTATCTGGACAAAGCTCTAAGCAGAAATGTAAATTCAGTGTTGACTCTGCTTCAGGCAGGAGGTTGGATTAGAGACCCCTTGAGGTCCCTTTTAACCTCAGCGATTCTGTGATTATATTACTGGGTCAGTTCAGATGTCTGATTTTGTGCTTCAGACAGTTGCATTCTCACTTTAGATGGGCAGTAGCACGCTTTTCGAGTAGACAGTTGAAGGTACCTAAATTAACTTCTCTCTGTAGTGTGTTAATGAAGTCCAAAACTTGGTGATAGCATTTAGAGAGTATTGTTCCTTTTCTGTAACAATATTTACATGTTTTATTAAAACTGTTTTTCCTTGTGGAGAACAGCATAATTTTTTTAGTAAATCTTAAAGGAACTAACTAAAAGAAAGGAACTTGGAGTAATTCTTAAAAGGACCGAACTGGAATAGGGGAAAAATATTATGCCGTGACATACTCTCAGTTCAGACATCTTAAAGTTAGTCTAAAGTTTTCACTTGGGAAAGTTCTTATTCAGCATTGGTTCCTTTTCTTAAGTTGCTTCTCTTCAGTTGACTAGAAGTAGTAATGTTCATTTGGCTCTCACATGAAAAATCTTGAGAATAAATAAACAAGTTCCTGTTAAACTTATTTTGTTTCAGCCACAATTGCCTTTTGTCTGCCTGTTTTATACTCTTCCTTTCCATCTATCCGGAAGGTCTTTTTTGGTTTACCGAAAAATACATTGTGGATCTAAAATTAGATTCTTCTGATTCAGGTGTCTGTATAATGGCAGGTGTCTGCCTAATGGCAGACTAGAAACTTTGGAAGACAAACAAATCTATCATTACTACAATCTAACTAATTGTTTTTCCCTTGAGAGCATGCTCAAACTTTGTTTTCTTTAAAAATGGTTGATGCGTGGCAGAATAAAATCAGGAAAGAGTTTTTTTTGCAGAATGGAATTGCCTTCTCCTCAGCTGATGGATCTTTTTGCTTTCTTTATATCTTGCTCAGTCACATGTAGCTGAATAGACTTAGATTTTTCTCCTTCCTTGGCTGAACTTTGGTATTTGGTAGAGGAATTTTTGAAATGCTCCCTGAGCATATGTTAATCCTCATGGTTTTTCCAAGGCCAAAGGCCAAAATCATTTGACCTTAACTTATGACATATCAAATGGTGTATTTTAACCTTCAGGAAACAGTATAAACAAAATCATTGACTGAACTGATTTTTTCTGATTGGAGAAAACTACAGGCAGTTTTTATAAAATTTCTGTCCCAAGTTATTACTTAAATAGCCTTTCTTGCTACTACACTTCCATACACTTTCAGTCTTAAAACTCAGCCATGTATTCATGAGAAAAATGCGTTCTTTTAATGGGCTCAGTTTACCCCTATTAAGAACTAACATTACTCTTTTGTTCAATATATAGTTTTTTTTTTTTTTTTTTTTTTTTTTTTGCGGCAGAGCTGCTTCAGCATGCCATTCATCTCCTTATTTGAGTTAATTTTTTTATCAAATATTATGAGCAAGGAGTAATCCCAATCCACCAAATGAAATCTAAAAGTGAGATATCTTTTGCAGTTATTTAAGCCAAAGAGAGTTTTTATTTAAGCCAAAGACACAGGCATTTCTGGGATAAAGTGAAGCTATACACACTTGTGTCCCAATTATGTTTTATTTGAGACTTTTCCCTATAGAAAATAGGATTTCTTAAAATATCTGTAACTTATAAAACTTGGTCTATCGTAGTTCTTGAAAGTTTTTAAATGGAAAAATGGAAAAATGTTTGTCATCAGAAATATCTTGAGGGGAAATTAAAGCTTTTTTTAAAGATTATTTCTGTATTGGAAAGTTGAGTAAGTTTGAAGAGAACAAAGTAAAATAAAATCTTGCTGGATTTGTTTCCGTTTTTTAAGTGAGTTGTACCTGTGGAAAAGGGATTTTACATGCCATGAAATTGCTAGATCTTTTTCCTCCAGTTTTTCAAGAAATATCAGAGAAGTAGGAATGTAATATCTTACCCTCTCTTTGGCTGCATTTTCAGTTTTGAATTCAAATCCTCACACAGTGTAATACATCTTTGCTTTAGGATGCTTTATGTTTCTATCAAAGTGACTAAAATAATTATTATTTTATACATTTTGCTAAGTACTTTGTCACTGAAAGAACCGGTGCAGGTGAATGGTAATGACATGAAGCTTAGGCAGTGACTGGACCCTAAATGAGAATGCCACCCTTTAATCAAGAACACTTGGGGTCTATTGTGTTGAAATGCCCTACAGAGAACATAGCAAAGCCATCCATCACCTTGTGACAGTCCAGTCTTTTAGTGCATGAGTAAAATTTTTTTCAGCCTTTCTAAGGTCATTAGAATTTCAGATGTTTTAAGTCATCTCAAAACATTAGTGAAAAATTTTGAAAGGATAACACACAGACTGCTTTCTGGAGGTTGTATAGGCCTTAATTAGCTTTATTTCTAAAGAAATAGACTGTCGAGTTAAAATTTTCCATGGCCTGACTCAAATCCCTCCCCCACTCTGTTTATATGGCACAGACTAAGCTATTTCTATGTTTTAGTTATGTGTTTGGAGTTAATTTGTGTAGCTGATTAATTCTGAATTCTCAGTGGATCTATATAGTTAGTTAGAAGGGAACTGGTATCTGCAAATTCTTTGTTACTCATCTTCAAAATTTTTGTAAAATGATACTCAAATATCAGTGATGAAATTAAAACTTTTCTATACAGGTGAGCAAGTTTTCACCTGCTCGCCACATGAGAGTCTTTCTCTGAATTAATGGTGCTGTTGAAATAGTGTAATTAGAATAGTGTAATAGTGTAATCTGTTGACAGCTAATCAGCTAGCTAGGTGCTAATATAAAACTGTTGCAGCCTCCTCATATCTCTCAGTAAAGTACTTTGATAAATAAGGTGCCAGATATACTCACCATTCTTCATCTGTGAAATGGTTAGAAGGAGCTGAAGTAATTTAGCCAAATTTCTTAGACTTAAAAGTTACCACTATAATAATTTTAAAATTTCATTTAAAATTTTATATTGATATGTTTGCTTTTAACTGGCCTTCTTCAGCTTTCTCTTTAAACTAACACAACAGTAGTATTTGAGAAAAGTGTCATAGCTTAAATAAAATTTTTGTTGTAAAGCATGTGTTTTTTACCTTTTATGTCAATGGAAGTAGAAACCCACGCCTTGAACCTTTTTCTTTCTGGTAGATGCTGAGTTGGCAATGATGAAATCCCTTGCCCTCTATGCATGGCTGAACATATTGCCCACTCTACTAACTGACTGAAGGCAAGAATGCTACTCTGCAGTGTGCTTAATACCTGCTTTGAGTTGCCTACTACTCCATTTCTTTGTGTTTAGTAAATTTAGATTCTGAGAACAAAATTTTTGGAACAAGATTTGCTGTGGATAGGCAAGTTTTTTTTTCCTTTCTGGTACTGAAACAGTTTCAAACAGAGATTTTTTTTTTCCTCTTCTCAAAAATAAGCGGACCAAAGCTTTTCATCACTTTGAAGGGAGAATGTTCCTAAAACACTACCAGCATGCTGAAAGAGAAAGAACTGGGGAAATTTATCAGGCTTCAGTTTAGTGTGTGTATAAAGGAGAGAAAAACTTTTCCCACTGAATCCAAAAACCAGTAAAATGCAACCAGATGGGGAAGGAGTTACTTTTCAGCAAGCCTTTCCAGTCACAGAAATGGAGAGAGTTAATAGTCAGGAGAGATCAAATCCTCAGTTTTACCAAGTCTTTTGGTAGTACATTCCAAAAGCAATACTTACTTTTGGAAATACATTGTTCTCATAATGCTGATGATGGGAAATTTTTAGCTATCATTTTAAGCTGAAAGTAAACACATCTACTCCTGATATCACTCTCTGTGAATTGTTCCGAGCACTATGACAGACTGTATGTGTTCAAACTTTTAATAGCTCATGTCATCATGAAAAGTAGAATGAATTAAATACTTAGAATGTGTCCGTGCCAGGCTTGTTATATAGTGAGAGTGAATATATTAATCAAAACAGCTCAATATATGTTCTGGGATGAGCACTATTAACTGGGACGCTGTTAAATAGCTGATATTTAAAGTCTATTCCCAATTTGGAAAAGTCTGCTCCTATCATTGCTGCTGTCATCTAGTGAAATCTGTGTTATATTTCTGTACTCAATTGTCACTCACTGTGGCTGCTAGTAAAAATATGGGCTTAGCCCACCCATTGCATCCGTTTTGTTCTCTGGTTACATGCTGCAACTGCACTGGGAGGTCACAGGACCTGAAGCAAACTTGAGTGAGTTGCTACAAGATGAGTATTATTGCTTTAAAAGCAACCTATCAGAATGAAAGTTAGACAAATATCAATATTGAGGCCAAATTAAAACAAATGTTTCAATGAAATTAAGAATTTCAGTGTGGTATTATAATTATGGAAGGAGCTTCCAAAAGTAAAATATAAACTATTTATCCACCTTCACATACAATGTTTGGAGACAAAGTAGCTCCTCAACAAGCTACATTTTGTTCCTGAGGCAAATAATGTTCACCAAGCTGAAGGGATTGATTTAGAGGCAGATTTCTGCCTATCACTTACTTTTCACCTACAGCTTTAAAATACCCTAGTCATCACTTTAAGGCAGAGTATTAGAAATATCGAACACTGATAGAATTAATTCCAAAGCAAAACAAAACCAAAAACCTACACAGATGATGATCTACATCTGCACTATTAAATATAATGTTAGAACTGACCAACATTTTTCTGCAGATAACAAAACAGACCAAAAAAAAGGTGTTAAAATCAGTATTTATAGTATTGGTTTTGCTGCCTTAAACTAGAAAGCCTCTTTTCACTTTCTAGGGAGTTTACTAATACAAGTTCCCTTTCAGCAGCACACTGTTTAGTTTACATTCCATTTTAAATTACACTTTATGGTGCGTAATTGTAATGTCTAGCAATAATGACCACTGAAAATCATATTGTATCTTCAGTGATGTCTGTATCATTTTTTTCCTAAACCATGCAAGACACTATGCATTAATAGGATGCCACAGTTGCACAAAATATGTCTTTAAAATTTGGCTTTTATATTTTGAAAAGTATTTTTGGTACTTAGTAAAATCCTCATGATCTATCACAATGAAGCAAAAACATAAAATGTAATACAAAAGTAGATCAGAAATGATTTTTCAGCACAAATCAGTTATTGTGGTATGCAGTCTTTGAAAAAAGCAAGAATGACAATTCAGACAGGCAATTTTGTAATAAACTAATTCCACCTCGTATTTAGTCCTATCACAGACGCCCATCCTGAACCCCACAATGCCGATTCCACCTGGAAATGGCCAAAAAAAAAGAATTTGGCTTCCATGTTCTACAAGATTTTGCTTGTCCTTTCATTAAATGAAACCAGACAGATGAAGAAATCTTTGGGAATGATGTGAATACCGAGAAATCTGCGGTAGGGAATTTGGAAGAAAATATATTGAAAAATTAAGACATCTACCAAAACCTAAGATTGAAACCAGTATGTGAATAGGCAGCCTCCCAATGAGAGTTTTCTCCCAGTACAGGCTGCATGTACAGTCCAAACTAGGCTCATTCCTGGGTTTTGGGCTTTAGTCAAAACAAACCAGTGTTAAGGTAGCAAGCTTAGCTCAGGTCTCTTCCCCAGACTTGGCTGCTATTATGCAAATATCTTAGGACTCCTGAGTGTTTGCCATGGGCCTTCACTTGCTCGAGAATTTTCTCTGAAGTACAGAACCCTCTTCCTTACAGTGCAACAGCAGCCCATTTGGGGACTGGAAAGAAAGAAGAGGGCTGCACCTCATTCAGCTTGATGCACTGAAGTACTTGATAGATGGTGTTACGAAAATGAAGAAATTCCCTCCCTCTGCTCTACCACTCTTTCTCAGCAGGATTACCGTCTATTCATAGCAGAGGATGAAGGGCAGATTATGCTAACTTATCACAGTATGGTTATAGTTAAAATTCAGCTAAAGTGCATAAACACAATTAACAGAAGGATAGCACAAATGATCCTATAAGAAGCCTTTGACTGCTGTTCTGCAGCCCATACCACATGCAGTTCCAGCTGAGGTTGCTCTGCTTCTGGCTAGGGAGCTTACTGCAAGGAGAAGGGCAGAGGAAGATAACATAAGGAGTGGTGGCAGCCTGAAATTTATCATTCGCTGGATCAGACTATTTTAAGCATGTTCATCTATACTAGAATCACATCTTCATTTGCCTGTATAGATGTACCCTACAGACAAATACAGACTGTTTGGTGACTGAATACTGCAGCACAAATTCCCTGTAGCCCTACCTAAAGAAAATACAGTTTAAAAGCCACAATTTAGTTATAAAGTGTATGTTCAAAGCTTTTTCATTCTCTTTCTTCTTAAAGGATGCATGGAGCTCCCCGTAAAGGATGTTTACATTACAAAATCAGTAAAACAAAGCTTTAAAGAAGCTGTCAAGAATTTTAGCCCATGGTTACACTTTTAAGCCTTACAGCAAAGAATTTATTTTAGGAGACTGTGGGTTGAGGGAGTTATCTAACAGTCTGGCTGGGTAGTGAAAATGTGAATTTATCAGTAAGAGGAAGTTACCCCACACATGTCTTAGGGTTACAGCACACAGTAAGCTTGATCTCTGGTGACAAACGTTTCCTCACTGTGTTGATGAGACTATTAGATCTTAATGAAGATCTGAATTAATTCCTGTTTTTTTTTTTTCCACACAAATACAAGGCAGGAAGGAATGAACTGCCTTACAAACAAACGACCAAGCAAATACATCTGATCAACATAGTTCAAGTACTGTTAAAAGTTGCTTATCTTTACTGTGCAGTAATTGCTGAGGAATTATCTATAAAGCTCTAAATAATGTTTTGTATTTATTGCTGTATTATTCAATTTCAAGAACAGAGTCAAAGGCAGACTGACACTGGCTAAAATTAATTTGGCCTCATTCCCCATCTCTTTTAAAACCTTAAAAAAAAACCCAAAACATTAAATGATTTTTTTTTATTTTAAAATGCAGGAGGTAAAACATAATAATTGGATGCATTTGAAGAATTGTTAAGAAACTTGCAGTTTGGTGTTGAAAAACTCTTAAAGATATCAACACTGAATTCTGCACTGTGAGATCCTTTTAAAGCTCTGTACTGATAGGAGTGCACTCCTCTGTTCAGTAAAAATTTATCTGGAAGTAGTGCTTTGACAGAATTCTCTGATATATTTCCAAAAAGAGAAGCATACCAACAGAATAGCTCTCTTCATAATGCTCTTGCTAAAAATCAAAAGTTTTCATACAAGCAGTGCTGACTTAGAGTGAAACTAGCATGCTTCCCCACCATGTCTTTATCTCAATATCTAATTGAATTTAGCTGAGATCATAGCTCTCGGTTTTATTTGCTTCCCAGTCTATCCTGAAATTATGATACCATTTGCAAACCAGTACTGACTGCAAGTTGCTTTACAGTCTTGCACACTAGCCTTTACCTTGGAGAAGGCAACCTCCTCTGTCAAATTATCTGCAACAGATCCAGAAGCTACTAGTGTCACTATGTCTCAGTTGGCCTGTAGATTTGCTGGCTGTTCACGTTGCCTGGAATTATACCAGCTCCTGTTGCTGCCGCCACTGTGAGTGTGATACCAGCAAAAACAAAATTAAGAGCCTCTGGCCTGTAACATGAGTTACCCCAGCTCTCAGAAGCTGTAATACCTCTAATGCCCTAGGGGTTAGTCTGGAAAAGAAACTACGTGTAGAATTTATATTCATGGCTTGTCCTGTCAGGAACAGTTCCTCACTTTTCTTCCCAGTGTGCCAGCAAGATTAGCACTGAATCCACACAGAAAAACCCACTGAAGACACAAATGTAGTAATTACCTAGCTGCAGAAGTTAAGGAAGCTTCTTCCTCTTTACCGTTTAACTACTTTTATTTGTTCTGACTCAATATACTTTCTACCACTTAAGCCTTTGTTCAAATACTACTCTGAAGCTGTTTCATAAGCAACAGAATATTCAGGAGACCCCTGAGGGGGCAAAGAGATGAAGTAATTAATTGAGAACTGAATTTAAAGCCAATCAAGTGTTACCAAATAAAAGGAGCAAATGCTTTGAAAAATTACTGTTGAAGGCCGAGTCCTTTATTAGGAAGGACATTATTGAAGAGTATCAGAGCAATATTTATTCATCAGAAACAATCTTGTATCATAAGGCTAGACTTTCTCAAAATTACGTTTGCTGCTGTAATCTGATGTTGGACACATGCAAGAATATGGTCCTGGGAACAGGCTGAAATCCAATAACTGCCTTTATAAAGCCAGTTTATTGAGCGTTGCATAAATATTTCCTGCATGCAGTGTCACATGATGCATACATTTTTAGACTTCCCCCTGCCTTTCTTTTCTGTTTTTGACATTCACAGCGTTTTAGTCTTGTCCTTCACAAGGGAAGAATCAAGTTTAAGCTGCACACTTTGATGTTGCTTCCATGGATGTTATTATGACAGTATTCCCAATAGTATGAGCTTTTAGAGGACTGCATCTGGTTTTGGAAATAAATCATCCTCATTAAAAATTTCAATTTAATAAGTTTTCAGAAATGTGACAATTTTATTTGAACAATTCTTTAAGTCCTACTTGAAATATTTAAGATCTTTATCTTTGCTCTGTTAAAAACAGGCATTGTTAAATAAATTCACATACTTCCCATGTAATCACACAAGGAAGGTTATGCTGGATCACAGCCTTTACTATATATTCTTGATTTCTAGGAGTACTCCCATAATTCTTTACTACTAATGATCCTTTTTTTTTTCTCCTACTTAAAAGAGTATATGCCAACAAGTAAGGTTTTGAAATACAGACTTTTCACAGGAAAAAAAAAATAGAGAAAAAAAAAATCTCTTTATCAGAGTATTGTCTGCCTGAAGGCTAAAGTACAAAAATATTTTAACCACTGTTCAGTAATAGTTTTCACTCAGTCTTTTTGTTCTTCAAGAAAAAAACACCAAGTTATGAAATTCTATTGACTGAACTTAGTGCCAAAATTCCCATTGGCCGTATCATGAGTCAGGATTTCACAGGGAACATTCCCATTGGCCGTATCATGAGTCAGGATTTCACAGGGAACATTTGCATCTGCAGAGTGGGCTAGTTCTTGTAGCATGGATACGTACATAGCACTGCCAAAATAGAAAACAATTCAGAATCAGCTGTGCAAAACTATCAGAAATGGCTACACTGTCACACATCTTTTAGTTTTCCATTCACGGACATACGTGCTCCCTACTTTTCCCCCTAAATAAATAAAATGTAAATGTAAAAATGTAAATAAATAAAAGTGTAAATAAAAATGTAAAAATGTAAATAAAAATAAATAAGATAAATAAAAATAAATAAATTAAATTGCATGGAAAATTCAAACACTTCCAGTACCCATATACCAGTACCCATGAAAGGTTTGCATGTAAATATATATTATATATTATATATTATACATTTTATATATAGTAATCTATAATACATTCTTTCAGTTCTCCCTCAGATGTGACTGAAGTCAAAATGGAGAATAAATTGATTACTCAGTTATGGTTTAGAATGTTGAAATAAACTTTATAAATTTTATACCACTTACTATTCTTCATGCTGTAATACCAAACTTTCTGAAACAAATTGAATATACCTCTCTCACTATTTCTGTGTATGTATGATCATATGCTGCCTTCACTTTAGCAAGATGGCTTTCATTAACAGTGAAATAAAACCTGTGCTGCTTTTATTCAGTGAGTTTTAACCATTCTGTTCTCCTCTTCCATTTAAGTGTCAGTTTTAAACTGCTCGATCTGTTTCATGCTTCTTCACTGCTGACATTTAACTTCTTTAAAGATTCAAGAGAGACAGGCCAAGTGAGCAACAGATAGGTAAGAAAGCAAATGGGTTAGTCTCCTGTTGAACTTGCTTGGATAAAAAACCACTAAGACTGTATTTTTTCTTCAGGGTGCAAGTGGAGAGACCATGAATGAAAACAAATATCTGAACACAGATTCCAGCACAGGATCAGTGGAAGCAACCAGCAAGCCATTACCATTTAAGGATCCAAACTTCATTGTAAGTATATTTGTAAGTAATTGTAAGTAATTTGACATCCTAAATTATTCAAATAAAAATTAACTAGGTTTCTATTTAATCATATTGGTAGTGTAAATAGTAAGAAAGTCAGCTAACAGACAAACAGGAAGTCAGCAATTTTTAGGAAATTCAGGATGGCACTGAAGCAGAGGCAGGGTTGTAATACTAAATTCTGGAAAAGATCCAGCAAACCAGATAAATCAAGTGTGTACAAAAGCTTTATGATGTGACATATAACAAAATACCATTACTAGAAAGTAATAATTTATACTGCTATAAATGCAGGAATCCCATTTCCTAGTTATTAGTCAAGGCACGTTGCAAAATATTTGAACTAAAAATCAACCATATAGTAATTATCAACTGGCATTCTGCTCCTTTCCTGGGCCCTGAAACTCTAACTGACCTTTGGTGCTAGATTTAACAGCAAATACTCTGTACTCTTCATAAGTCTCACCTTCCAAAGTTCAGAAGACATGTTAACTTTGACAGCTGACAAAATAAGGCTGCTAAAACAATGTGAGATTTAAACTGGGGGAGAAGGTGAAGGAAGACTAAAGCTAAAATACAATCATTGTTGAGTTTGTCTTTAATATTTTTTAATCTTGCCCCTCTAGGGTCAACTCTTTGACACCGTGTACAAATGCTCACCAGATCAGTAGGCTACTCAGACTGCTGGCCTTATGTCAGTACTTAAAAAGAAGCATTTTATCCTACATTTAATTTTGCATGAGTAAGATACAATATCCTACAGCATAATACCTGAGTAATCAGGCTTTATATACCTAACTAAGCAGGAGTTTGGTAGGGAGTATAAAATTTATCTCCTACTTGCTAGTTGCTCTGTATCTGCTTTGCAGACTTCTTCTGTCATAGCTAAATGCACGACTAACAAAGATTTGAACTTACATGGAAAGTGAGCTGTGGAGCCCTCTAGACATGATGTTATTAGTCTAATCTGTTTATTCTCACCTGTATTGCTTTTTTAAAGCAATTGAAAGTATTTTCCACGTACTTTACACATTTCATTTTGTTTCCATGTAACTTTGAATCTTGGTTAGAGTCATGCATTTAACCAAAATATAGAAGGAAATGCAGTAGCTACCAAATTTCATCTTACTTCCTTTTTATCTGCCTCTCCCAGTTCCCCTAAACTGGCACACAGGCCCTTATGTAGATTTTTCTGTAAATAATCATTTCTAGTTTGCTCTACAAAGGACTGCAGCCACTTTTTCTCATTATCAATAACAAAGAGAATCAAACTGGAAACAAAACTTTGTATTTGATTCACATCTTACCGAAGTCAAGTAGACTTTTCCTTTCAACTACATTGGGCTTCAGATCAAGACATAAGTGCCAGCTTTTGGAAAACAAAACAAAACAAAACAAAAAGAATTACCTTAAAAAATCTTCATGGGGGGAAATTTCATATAATGGATTTAGAAGTGTGGTAGTACACCTATTTTCATCCCGTATTCCAGCAGTTACACTGATCTCTTGATTGCTTGGGTGTTACAGAGCAAGGATTTTGCTGTACTTTTTGTATTGAATATGCATTCTCAGAAAGGTTGATATATGATCGGCTCACAGGCATCCTTCTTATGATGAAGAAAATCCTATGGAGAAAAAGTACTTCTAGTTGAATCCTTCTTCCTATCATTATCAATAGGAATGCATGATAATTTATAAAACATCACAGCAGAAGTGTTTGCAGAATTTTGCTAAGTTTTGGCAAGACTGGTGTGGCAGGTAGTAAACAAACAGAGATAGCAACTCCCTAGTTGCAAGAACATTATCTTTTCTGAAGTAAAGCTGAAAATCTGTGTCCTTTGATCATTTAGAGGTAGCACAGTGTGTTGTGCATTTTCTTCCTCTGGAGAGACATAAATAAATTATCCATAGCAATCAAATTTGATAACTGAAATTACCATTATAGTATGCATAGCAGGCTTTCTGTTAGTGTAGCTTTCAAAATGCAAAACTGTCTTAACAGCCCACATTCTCTTATTCTCTTTCTATTCTTGTCTTCTGTCATTTGAAAGAAAAACACCATTTCCAGACAACTTCTGATAGTACTCATTACATTTTGCAAGATCAGATGTATTTTCTACAGCCATAGATAACTTAAAAGAGATAGAGCTGCACCTGTAATTTTCCATGTGCCGTAAAAAGAAGAGAGAATTTATCCATGTAATGACAATTTTAGACACAACTTCATAGCAATAAGTTCTAATATGATGGGAAGTACATACAGAATCCTGTAATCTCAGACTTAACCTAACCACATTGAGTTTCTATTTCCATGTAAAAAGCAGATTTTCATTTCCTTCAGTTAATCCAAAATGTAGTAGCTTTGACACAGTTCAAATAGCTTTATTTTTCTTGCAAGCAAGATTAAAGTGTTCAGTGTGCTAGTCTACTTACTAAGTAACTGTGGATAACAAATGGTTTGTTACAAGATGAGACATACCAGAAAGACTATGAAATAAAATTGTCATTCTGAAATAGTAATATATTTTTTTCTTTAAACATTGTGTTTTTAATTCTAGCATTCCAGCATTGGTGGAGCAGCAGCTGGCAAGAAAAACAGAACTTGGAAGAACCTAAAACAAATCCTTGCTTCTGAAAGGGCATTGCCATGGCAACTAAATGATCCTAGCTGTAAGCAGCTTAGACACTTTGTATTTATTTATAAATAATAAAATCCACACAAATAACTTTCCTTAAATCAAAATTATTTTATCAGTGTACACAGTATCCTACTTTAAGAGAGTCCAATAATACATCTAAGATATGGTCTACTATTTTCACAAGCATTAAATTGAAAGTAAGAGGAGGAAGTAATCATGTTATAAGAAAGTTCAAATACATATGGAGTGCAAAATTAATGAAGGAAATATATTAATCAGAAACAAGTCATAAATTGCTTATTCTCATCAAGTTTTTGTCACTGCTTAGGAGCCTCACAAAGGCTTTTCTACACAAAGCCCTCATATTTTATGACAGGTAAGTCTGTACTGCGGTAGCAGTAGCTTGATTAGCTATATTTGAACTGTTTTAAGGGAGATTCAGCTAGCCATATACTTGCAGCAGCTCAGTCCACAGCCCAAGCTTGCTATCCAGCTCCTTATCAGAGTTTCTTGTGAGATTTTATTCCTACATCCCATATTTAGTTCAGCATATCTGAAACAGCACTCCAGATTTACAGCTAGCTTGTGTACATTTATAGGAGTGGAGTTACAGCAGTGTTTCTAGTTTTGATATATCCAAATCTCTTCATAAAGTGGGATACTGGTAAGCCTTGCTAGAGGCAGAATCCAAAGTCTGGATTTTACTTAGAAGGCATCTTAAAATTGAGCACATGCATATGCATTTTGTCAGACTTGATGCTCTATCCAAAAATAACTTGCCATTTTGGTAAATGTGTGAGACACCACTATTATGGAAAAATGCAGACTATTGAATGCTTCTGGCTATCGTAACTGACAATCTGCTGATGTTGCTGTTTTCATTACATTGTATTTGCAACGGTAAACTTGCAGTCTGTTTTTTGAGAGGGTGAGAAAACAAGTTCAGTTGCTTATTTAAAAACAGTTGTCTTGCATTTGTTTCTTTTGAATTAAGCGATTTAGATAATTAAGTAATTTAGATAATTGATATGAATGGAGCATTTCATCTTATTTTAACACCTAATTCAAGTGCAAGGTTAATCAGGAAGGAGGAAATAAATGAGGAAAAAATGGGATTTTTGTGAACATTAAAACCTGGGGAATTAACTACTGAAACATACCACTTGCATCTTACAAAAGCAAATGAGAGTAGTTGCTATTTGTCTAAAAGGCATGAAAGAATAGCAATTGCCATCATTTAATTTTAACATTCAGATAATATTCTAGGTCATTGACCAGGCTTAAAGTGGTACATACTTAAAGATTTATCTGATTTAAAAGATTACTTTGCTTTCCTGGATTACAGTATTTCAGAACTGCAGTCTTGAGCAATGTCTCATGGTCTTAACATTCAGCATACATATGCTAATGGCTGTTTTTTGCAAATAATTCTGACTGCAAGGGAGATTGTCATTAAGACTCATAGAAACCAATGCACTTAAAATGCAGTTGAGGAGCTCTCTTGACATTTTCCTTTTAGGAATAGAAGTTCTGCTGACTGAACTCTTATTAGTGAGGTGAGCACAGTCAGGCTGTTAGTTACAATGCCAGTAGGCTCGATATTTTCAGAGGTGATTCTGCTTAATGCTTATTGTCTTAGTGCTGCTAGTTAGTACAGACCTCAAAGTATAGGCAGCTTTTTAGAGAAGTATGTTATCTCCTTACATTTTGTCTTTGCTTTTCTGAGTATATGTATATGACAAACTGAACCCTTTGTTTCTCTCTAGATTTTAATATTGATGCTCCTCCTTCCTTTAAGCCTGCCAAGAAATATTCAGACATTTCAGGACTTCCAGTAAGTATTTTATTTGTCTCAACGAAGTTGGCATCTCACTTCCCACAGCAAAATAAGATCCTGCCTTGTAAAAGATGGACTTGCTGAAGCTCCAGTTCAGGCTATGCTTAACAGTAGTCCAATGATTCAGGGCCAAATCCTCAATATTATTGTTATATCACAAAGCTCTCAGGATCTTAATAGGTGCCTATATTAAGTACCTTGTCCTGCCAGGTGGCTTGTGTCACTTTCCAAGCTGTGGGAAAGTGTAGTGTCAAGAAGGCGCCAGTGACCTGTAGTTTCCATCACTTCTAACCTTGCCAAGCTTTAACCACAAACACTGAAACTTTCCATGCAGAGCATTTGCCAAAGGATGATAATTTTTCATTACATCTTTCAGGGATTCAAAAAGATGGTTCAACAATTTCCAAGAATTATTAGACATAGCTATATTGATTGGTTCAGTTTAAAAACTAATTCTTACAGTCATGGCTTTAAAATTTCCCTCAAACACCTCAGCCTAAGATGGACACTTGGCATAAGTACTTAAGAATCTCATGCTTCAGAGCAGGAACGTGTGATTTTAGCTGATGCTATCAGCTGATTAGAATAGCTGATTAAAATCAGCTATTTAGCTGATTTTAAATCTCACAACCATGATACAAATAGGTTCTGTTATATTGTTTTGTTAAAAATAAAATCTTTTTGATTTTTGAAGTCTTTGAAAGATCCTGATTTGCACATGCTCAAGAAAAGCATCAGCCATTACAGTTTGGTACCTGAGTTCTTGAGTTCTGAAAAGATTCTGTTGGCTCAAAATACAAGTAAAGTCATTGGATTCTGGCCATCAAAAATTCTGTCTTGCTGATGCCACTCTTTCTATATGACATGAAGAATTTCACTTAAAACAAAGGCTAGTAACAGCATATTCTTCTCACTTTCTGGATGCTCACTTTCAAACCACAGTGATTTATTTGCAGAAGCATGTATATCTGTCTATTACAATTGGGTTTTTTTCCCTATTTATTTATTTATTTTTAATTTTCCAGCCTTTGAATGCACTTTAGGACAAGTTTCGTATTTTACCTGGCCTGCAAGGTTTCTTGAGACCATGATAAAAATACCACATTTTAAAAAAATCTTTACTGTTAAGGTAACTGAGATGGCCTGTCCTTTAAATTGTTACACCAGGAATGTTTCATAAAAAGCACTAAGTTTATTTTCAAGATCTCTTCCTAATAGGAATATACATGGCATATAATAATGTTTTAGTAATCTAGGAAGAAAATATATTTTTTTGTGAAATCTGAAAGCATCTGTGTAAAAATATGTCATTTATTCTATGATAATGCTGGAATTCCCCAAGAGAAAAAAAAATAAAATACATTCCTTAGCATTATTCATTTAGGGAAGAATTAAATACTTGATCATGTGAAAAAATAAAAAAAGAGAGAGAGCAGTTTATTAAAACACTCATCAGTATATCTGCAGTTACATTAACTGCCACAATTAATTTATATTGATTCTCTTTGCTTGCTGTGTGGTAAAGTAAATGGAATTAAATCCACTAATGGTCTATGTACAGCAGCCAATATACATTTTTAAGGCAGCTTAACACTTAAAAGCTCTTATTTATGTATGATATTGACATTGTAAAATAGAAATTTTATTTTCAAACTTGCAAGATGAGTGTTTTGATATACTGACATACAAAACAAAGTAATTTAATCTTACAAAGATTAAAACAAACTCCAAGGGTTTAAATTTCTCTTCCTTTCTTGAAAATAGAACAGGCATTTAGCTGCAGGAGCATATTAAGATAACCATTTTACTGAAGAGCGTGCGTCTGTGTCTGTGAGAAATTTTACATCATTTGTCTTTTTTTGTTACAATTTTTTTAATTACTGTCAAAGTAGAAGTAAAGCTTTCAGACTGAAATCATAGAATAAATACTGTATCTTGCTATAGATTAGTTATGATACATTACTGCATACAAACATTCAACTGTACTACCTGATAAGTAGTATGAAATTTGTAAAGAAACGTCACAATTCTTTTCACCTAGACTAGTGCATAAGACAGCACAGATAGTAGGTGTTGTTTGGCTACTTGATTGCAGAATCATGAAAAGCAGTCAGGCTTTTAGGCTTTTCTTAGTCATGTGAGGTCAGAGTGTGAAATAAAGTTTAAGATAAAAATACTTTGATACCTGGTGTAGCTGCAAAGTGGTGGCTGCACTGTTGGCCACATCAGATTAACATTGCAGCATTTCTTTGTAAAGAAGCAAGCTACAAATACTCAAAAAATTCTGCTACATCTTACCAGTCCAGAAAGTTAATTGGGTTGAAATACAACAAAAAACTTCTCTAAATTGTTTTACCATTGACAATAGATTCTTTCCAATATAAAGATGGTAGAAGACTCAACACTCAAGTCTTAACTATAGATGGAAGGAATGCTGCAGTACTTCATGGCCTTTTCCTTTTTAGTAGGAGTATCTCAAGGGATTTAAACGGCCTGAGTCTTGCAGCCTGTCATCTCCTGTTAAGGAAACGTAAATAAACCTCTTTTAGAGCACTGGCAGACATCCAGAATATAATACTAAAAGTGTCATGACTGGTTCCTGGAAGCTAGAGGTGGATAGCCTGGAGGGCTGTCTTCTTCCAGCCCAGCGGGGTTGTCCCACTAGCCAGTCCCCCCTCAAGGTTTCTGTGACAAAAGAAAAGGGGGAGAATGGAATGAACTTGGCCCAGCTCCCAGGCACCCAAGAGCCAAATACAGCAGAGGATATAAGCACAGCCTGGAGTTTGGGGGTCAGGATACTATCCTGAAAGCAGAAATTCATGAGTTCTTATCAGAACTCATTTCTTATCAGTTCAGTCACAGAATCGTAAGCTGAGACTCTTTTGCTTTACTAACCATTTTAAAGTAAATTAAAAGCTAAAGAGTATTCAGGATGGGAAAAACAGTCCAAAGCCATCACAGTCCCCATAATTCAGTCTCTTTATGGGTAATTTATTGGCACCAGCCTGACTCTTTGGAGAGATGCCTTGTGAGAGACTGCACAAGACAGAGTTGCTAGGGTGAGTTTAGAGAGTTGTGAAATTTCTTTTGCACTAGGTTTTGTTTTTAACCCTCTGTTATTTTTAACACATTTCAAATGTAATTTTATAGACATCTATTAACTTCTCATAAGCTCTAACACAAAAGAAGAATAAAAAGTGCTAATTTATGGCACATGGTAGAGCAGCAGTGCTGTTACTGGAAAAGAAATAGAAAGTTTGCGGGTGTTGTATTTGAACACCTTTTAGTGTTCTGAGATTTTATTTGAATAGCATCTTTGCCATTCTTTCTTTTTTTTTTTTTTTCAGGCAAGCTATACAGATCCCCAGAGTAAACTGAGATTTAGTACTATTGAAGAATTTGCCTATATTCGGATGCTCCCTTCAGATGTGGTTACAGGATATCTTGCTCTAAGGAAAGCAACAAGTATTGTTTCCTAAAGGGACCAAAAGCAATTGTATTTCACTTGTGAACAGTGCTAGCACTTGGGATCATGATGAACGCTGACCGCAGGATTGAGATTTTTCAAAAATACAAGTTCGTACTTATATATGGAAGTAGTTGATGATACCTGCAATTCAAAGAACATATGGTTTTTGATAAATACTGATATTTGTTTGTTTGCCAACTTGTAAGTAATTGGTCACAAGCTAACTTAAATGTTAAGGATATAACAAGGATAGCATAAGGATCCTAATGCCTCAGTTACATTTCTGTAGAATTTCACACCCATCCTCTATATTCTACATAATCCTGTTATTCAGAAAAGGAAAAAGTCATTTGAATAAAGGAAAAGGTACCAGGATATTCTAAAATTGCCGTGCAAATATGCTTGCTGCTTGGCTATGGAGAAGTTTGTCCTACCTGAAAAATAAAGCTAAAATACTAAGTGCTGCTATTGTGATGATTGATGATCGTATTAGACATTGTGGAAATTAAAAACCTTCATACATATATTTAAACTGGAAGAGTTGTCAGCATAAATAAAGTTGGACTCAGTCGTGAGCAAAATATCCTAGTGAATACATATAAAGGAGTTAATAATCAAGCTGGGCCTCTTTAGCCTGGAGAAGGCCTGGAGAAGGCTGAGAAGGGATCTTACAAACATGTACAAGTACCTGAGGGGAGAATGTACGGAGAATAACTTCTCAGTGGTGGCCAGTGACAGGACAAGGGTTAACAGGTACAAGCTGAAGTACCAGAAGTTTCATCTGCATGTAAGGAAGAATTTCTTGACTGTGAGAGTGACAGTGGTCTGGAACAGGCTGCCCAGAGAGATCTCCTTTGGAGATTTTCAAAATCTGCCTGGATGCCACTCTGTGCCACGTGTTCTAGGTATCCCTGCTTGAGCAGGAGGGTTGGACTAGAAGATCTCTGGAGTTCCCTTACAACCTTAACCATTCTGTGATTCTGTGGTCAAATGAAAAGATAACTAATGTAACACTGTAGCTTTTAATTGCTTTATTTCACAGTCTGAATTTTCTTCTACCTCTGCTTTTTTATACTTATTTCTAGGACTTCTAAAACATGCTAAAAAGGCAGGAATTCCACTATGAAATGATGTTCTACCATCCAGATGGTCTTCAGCAAGACAAGAGCTTTAGGTGTGTACACCATGAGGTCCCCAAAGAGTAATGAAGAGCAATTGAATGCTGTTGTCCTTTAGAAATAGGAGAATGAGGGAGAGTTTAGATCCCTATCTAGCATATTGAGAAGTACTTGCTGACTTGCTGAATAATTTCTGCAAATTGAGCTTAGGATGAGTAGGCAATTTTTTTCTGCCATTCTTTCTTTTTGTCCTCTTTCTTATGACAGGTCATGGATTTGTTTTCTTTCTGCTTCTGTGCCTTGTTGCAGCATTTTCTACACATCAGGTTTTGATTTCTTTGTCTGAATACCAAGTGTAGTGTCAGCTGTTCCTAGCCTCCAGCCACACAGTCTGCTCCAATTCACTTTGATACTCCATAGATTATCCTTCAGCTGTGGCAGTTATCCCACCTAACTCTGAGTCAGCAGGCAAGAAAGGCTGCTAGACAAATTACCGCTTGTTGTGGGAATATTGTCGTCCTGCAGGAAGAACTTGTGCTTAATAGCAGGCAGTACCATGTGCTTAATAGAAGACTTGTCCCATAGTTTTTTGATTACTTGATTGTCCTGTTAGTAAGCAGCTCAGTCGCTGAGCACTAGCAAACACAGGCAGTCCATTTCATCCCAGTTCTGTCATGGACACTGTCATGTTGTGCAAATCTTATCTCAGTGCACAGGAAGTGTACAATGGCAAATAGTTAATGTCTAAGCTTCTTGGATGTACATTTTCACAGAAATGTTAATTAGTACAGATTTATTCTCATTGAAGGAATGAATATGCAGAGCACTATTAATGATAGTTTAATTTCAACTACAAAGCAGAAAAAAAACCCTAGTAACAGAACACATTATTTACTCTGGGATTCATTCCTTGTTTTTTATGATCTAGCATTTACAAAAACAAAGTAATTTCAAAAGTCTTTGAGAGGATTGCAATGGATCCTTCAAAGCCCTGGAAATTAGATAATGCTACAACCATATCACAGAAGAAAAATTAGAGTATCTCTCCTCATGCCAGTAAGCATCGAAGCCACATTCACTTTGCATCTGAGTTTTAGAATAGATGTTTTTAACTTTATGTACTGAAAACATGTTTGCAAGATAAGCTTAACAGTGAAACATACATACATAAAATTGTTTAAGATATGTTTAGCATAGAATATTTCTATGGAATAAGTAGACAACAGCAAAAAAAAAAAAAAAAAAAAGATTTCACCACCTTCTTCACCTTTACTCCCACAAATATTTTTTACCATTTTTGGGGAATGACTGTTTAGGAGCAGAGCCTCCCTCACTGTCAGCAGCATTCATACACATTCCATGCTCTCCTGCAGTATATGTTATCACTCATTCAGCTTTGAGAATTTAAGAGTCTTAATAAATGGAAAACAGAAGATTAAACAGATTAAACCAGGCAAAAATGTTGATACTATCTTGATGCTTTTAATTCATACAATAAGCTGCTATATTTTCCTTTCTTTCCTTGCTTTTTCTTCCTTTTTTTTTCTCTCTTAATCTCTAATGCCTCACTTCAAAATTGACCACCAGAATCATTCAACGTTACATCAAACATCACCAGTTTACTGCGTAGAACAATCCAAACATAT
Organism: Nothoprocta perdicaria; assembly: GCF_003342845.1. NCBI lineage: Eukaryota > Metazoa > Chordata > Aves > Tinamiformes > Tinamidae > Nothoprocta > Nothoprocta perdicaria. The sequence goes on from NW_020455565.1 coordinate 410,756, forward strand.
TTGACTTCACTGGAAGCTGAGGATAGAAAAGATCTAGTAGCCAACACATAAAACTATCATTCAGTCTAACTCAGCTCTTTTGGGAAATCACGAGTGGACCTGCTAGTCTCATCAATGACTTCTTCAAAAACTGAACATTATCTACTTTGCTGTCTAAAAATCAAAAATATGAACGGATAAGGACCTAGCCTGTGCCACAGAGCAGTTTTTAAATTTATCGCCCTCTTTAAGGGAAGTGAAATTTGTGAAGTATGTTTATATTTAAAAGTACTTACAGAAAGTTATAAAGACATAAATAAAAAAGTTGAATTTAACGTGCAAAGATAACAAAAGAAACGTATTTAAAAAAAAGAAGCAGCAACAAATACTTGGAGTATTTCCCCCATAAAACTTGGAGAAATGGATTTTGATAATACTACTGTTCCATAAGTAATACAGACTGCTAAAAGCAGGGCTTTTGTTAATGTACAGTTGTAACTATCTGTCAGGTATTAACTGAGTATGATACAGACCATGGCTTCAGCCTCACATATATTTATACTAACATGTTTTATTATAATCCCTCATGATTACACCAGTAATGGTGCAAAGGATACCGGTTGCAAAGCTCTCACAGAACTGACATTAGTGGGGAGAGCAGGGTACTGTATCTCTAGGGCTCTTTGTTGACTGTTAACTGTTCTGTACAGCAGTTTTTTGCTTTCCAAGGAACCTTCACAGCCTCTCCCTCTGCCTTGTACCCTTATGTTCCCACAAAAGGAATGGCCACTTCAGCAAAGTTAGTTCACAAAGGCCTTAAGGCGTCTCAGAACCCTATTCTCCTGCCTGGATTTCTTTGTCTTCTCCCACTGCAGTGCTCTAGATCTTCGTGTACTGTACATAGGCCTCCACAGAGGACAGACGACACATGTGTCTTGATCTTTAGACATGTCAAGGAAAAGAAGGCGATCAAGAGTAGTCAGCCTGGATTCACCAAGAGGAAGTTGTTTGATGAACCTGATAGCAATGGGATGACTGGCTGCATGGATGATAAGAAAGATGTGTATGTTGTCTACCTTGACTTCAGCAAGGCTTTCGACACCGTACCCCATATCCTCATGGGGAAGGTCAGGAAGTGTGGCTTAGATGAGCAGACAGTGAGGTGAATTGAGAACTGGGTGCATGGCAAAGCTCTGAAGGTCATGATAAATGGAGCCCAGTCCAGTTGGAAGACTGTGGCCAGTGGTGTCCCGCAGGGATCAGTACTGGGCCCAGTGCTGTTCAACTTGTTCATCAGTGATTCAGATGAGGAGACAGAGAGCACCTTCAGCAAACTTGTGGATGATACAAGCTGGATGGAGTGGCCAACACTCCAGAGGGCTGTGCTGACATTTAGAGGGACCTTAACAGGCTGGAGAGTTGGACAGGGAGGAACCTTACGAGGTTCAAAAAGGACAAGTGCAGGGCCCTGCTGCACCTGGGGAGGAATGACCCCCAGACACCAGTACAGATTAGGAATTGACCTGCTGGAGAGCAGCTCCACAGAGAGGGACTTGGGAGTCTTGGTTGGCATCAAGTTAACCATGAGGCAGCAGTGTTCCCATGTGGTCAAGAAGGCCAGTGGGATCCTGGCCTGCTAGGAGTGTTGCTAGCAGGTCAAGGGAGGGGATCCTGCCCCTCTACTCAGCCCTGGTGAGGCTGCACCTGGAGTATTGTGTGCGGTTCTGGGCTCCCCAGTATAAGAGGGATGTGGAACTTCCAGAGTCCAACATACAGCAACAAAGATGATTAAGGGACTGGAGCATCCGAGGAAAAAACCTAAGCAAGCTAGGCCTGTTTAGCCTAGAGAAGACTGAGAGGAGATCTGATCAAACCAAACTCTTCTTGGTGGTGGCCAATGACAGAACGAGGGGTAATGGGTACAAGTTCAACTTGTACCCACTTCACTGTGAGTGTGACCGAGCTCTCTAACAGACTGCCCAGAGAGGTTGTGGACTCTCCTTTTCTGGAGATGTTCAAAACTCACCTGGATGCCACCTTGTGCCACATGCTGTAGGTGTCCCTGCTTGAGCAGGGAGTTTGGACTAGATGATCTCTAGAGATCCCTTTCAATCTCAACCATTCTGTGATCTCCTTTGACAGAAATTTGTAAATGTCAAAATGACACAAGGAAGGAAAAGAAAGGAAAAGAAAGGGGAGGTGTTTTTACCAGTGAAGAATATTGAACTAAAAATGACCTAGTGTAGGGTTAAAAAGCTGTGGTAAAACCATTCTATTAAGGAAAGGCTCCAGCTCCCCACATGATTAAAATGTCTTTCCCTGAAAAAAAAAGTGGTCTTTAATAAATTAAGACAACAATTTATTATTAGAAAACCTACCAAGAGGATTTAAGGCCTCTTAAGTTCTCTAACAGTGTTTGTTGTTTACGTATTGCAAGGAAGGAGACATTGACAGATACACTGTCATATTCAGGGAGGCGGGAGAAATAACACAGTGCTCCTTTTAGAAAGGACAGTCAAGTGGTATTGATATTACTACCAAACACTTACACTGAAATGATGATACCATTAACATGAGAATTCACAGCAGTGCCCTGCTATCTTTCTCATATATGTGTTCCCAATTATAAACCATTGTTCTTTATCTGCTGAGGGGTGGGCAGTTGTAATAAAATAATTCATTTTCATATAAGCAAAAACATTTTTAATAGCTGTCATCCCTTGGGAGACATAACTAATAAGCGGTGTTTAAGCTACTGCTAAGTATTGCTTATGTGATTGTTTATGACTTGTAAGATCACATTTTAAGTGCAGATCACTTTCCATGACATAGTACCCTAAAATCAATAGCCTATGCATGAAACTATAGCACTAGTGGACCAGATAACTAATTGGTTTGAGGGCTCTGTGGTTTTTGGTTTTTTGTTTGCCAGCATGTTCTCTTCAGAGCAAAACTTTGTCAGCTGCTTGCATGCAAACTTCTGTGACTAATTCTGGTGAAGCCATCATAGTCCCTGGACCAGCCTCAATTTTTCTATTGCACTATCTGAAGTCTTCTCCAATGTCCCATATCTGGGGTGGAAAAATGACTTTTCCCTCAAGTGAAGAAATTGTTTATAAGCTGCTAACTTAATGTACAGCACATTTGAACAAGGTCCACTTTCTCTACAAGTCCTGAATCCAAAGCATGGTTTGCCTAAAGGGAGAAAAGGTACTCTTCATGAATGTATTTCTGTTTCAACTTTGGAGGACGACAGATACAGGAAACAAGTTGTGAACATAAAATTTAAGAATTCTTGAAGCCAGCTTTCCACCCAGTAAGGGGAATAAGGTCTAATGAAATTGTTCTCACATGAAATTAGTATCTGCACACAATCAGTGTCTCAATAAATCTGGTAAATTTAGAGCTGTAAATCCCTTTACGTAGAGAATGCAAGCCCCAATTGTTTTGGCAATACTTGGCAAGCTTGGGGCACTGGGGTAACCATGGATAATGGGGAATGTCTGTGTTCCCTTTCATGTCCTGACAGCCAGCCTTTATAAGATAGCTTCCTTTTCGTTCTCTTCTCCCAGGCAGTAGAGATTTCTCTGAAGAGGACATCCTAAAAAATACATTGCCTAATATTGTGTCTCTGCTCATTAGTCTCATTCTGTGCATCAAGGAGACACAGGGGACAGAACAGAACTTTTTAATATATGGCTCTATTTATCCTAATTATCATCTTCCATCCTAGATAAGCAGGGTGCTGATAATCCTTGTGTGCTCACAAAAGGGAGTGATCCCATCCATATACATGAGAGCTCCTGCAGTCTAAACTCCACCTGAACAACCCAAGCATGTAATCTCTTGAAATTTCTAGGCCAGGGCTGTTAAAGAAACAGCTAAGGGCTTAGTGTGTGCCTCCCAGTCCCATGCCTACAACTGCATCCTTCATCAGGTGGCTAAGCAAACATATTGTGGGTGAATATGTGTGACAATCTAATGGCAGGAGGCTGCCTTTTAGCTCTTGGCCAAAACACACACTCCCTCATATGGAAAAAGAGCCAGCAGCCCCTAGTATAGTGTCTGTATATCAGTTCTTGTTTTGGGGGCAGCCAAGGCAGAGTGTGAGATCTGTTAACAGCCTCAATAAAGGGGAAATCAGGAACTTCAACAAAAGCTGGACCCAGACGAGGACAGGCTTTGGGATTTCAGAAGAAATTACCATGAAAATACAAGACACTGCTGAAAAGAAATCATTGCAAAACATGGGTAATTCTTAATCCTCTGAAAAACAAACATGGCACTATGGTGGTTCTACATGTGAAAATAAAAAGTATAATTAGAGCATAATTCACAACTTGTGCCTTTCTGAAAAGTATGTCATAGCTGATGATGTAGATTCAATGGCTGCCATCACTCTCATGAGCACCAGTGGTAGCAGTACATAGGCACAACCTCTGTTCTTCTCATATTAAATAGACTTTTGTAATTGAAGCTGAGAGCAAAGTACAATCAGCCAAACATTTTTGGCCTCTAAATTCTTAGTAGTTTGTTTGTGATGTTTCACCTGCCATACTAGGCTGTGTGAAATGAGAGCTAAAGGAATAAACACCAGCAACTGCTTGTAAAGTATTATATGAGCTCTTCCCAAAAGATTGAGAATTGAGTATTAAGAGGGAATGAGAATTCTCTCTTAAGAATTACCACCACCATTTTCATGCAATATGAAATATTCCTTATAAATTCCCAGAGATTTGGGGATGCTTAGGAACGCTTAGGAAATAGCATGTCAAAACCTGTTGTTTTCAGTAAAATCTGATCTGCAAACAGTTTGTTTCACCACATCCTTACAGTTTATCTATAATAATGAGTTGCACATCAAATTCTCCATGAACCTCAACTTTACCTCTGAAGGATCACACTGGGTTGGTGAATACAAAATTCATTTTTTGAGTACAGCTTCACTGGGACATGTAGACCTCTCTGGAGACCTTCACCGTGAAGACTGTACATACCTTTTATATAAAATAACCATAAGCTTTATGGATGATATTTGTAAAAAGTGCTGAAAACCTGATCTTCTACTTCTCATATATGTACTCTTTTCACTGCACTTATCAGACTCTAACTCCACAAATCTTGACAAGGAGAAATGGGGACTGTATCCAGTGTGAAATAACTCTGCAAAGTTATCATAATTGGTTCAGAGGCCCTCCTGAGAGTGGACGAGCTGACTTAGAATTTTTCAGGTGAAAGAGGAAACTGAGCTCTTATCAAATGGCAGGAGAGAAAGCAGCCAGAGCTATTGGATAAGGAGAGCAGAAGCTGCATCCCTGCACTGGCTGTGTTTGAGGTGAAGGCAGCCCTATAGCGGTCTTTCTGTAGAGAACAATCTTCTGTAGAGAACAATGCACAGGGATGAGTGCTTTGTTGGCACTGAGAGAGAGAGAGAGAGAGGGAAAAAGAGAGGGAGAAAGCAGAGGAAAGAAATCAGGGGAGAGAGAAAGCAACCGTGGATGGGAGCCCTGTTACCATTTTTTGAGAACATCTTCACCTTTAAGCCACATTTCTATTACCTCATGACAACTAACATCAGCCTCCAAGCTCCCATCATGAGCTCAAACCAATTTACTGGACAAACTGTCAAACACGACAGTTTAAAAATCCTGGCCTACTGACCTCCTGGAAAATTCTAAGGTGATATCAGAAAACATAACCAAAATCTAGCAGTAACAGGTACCCTTAGATTCCTCCTTTGTTCTTCTCATTCCATTAGCATACATAAAAATACAGATTTGTCAAAACCATTGCATAAGAAGCACAGATGAATTTTTCTGACCCATAAAATGTTTCAAGCAACTAATTGTTTTCCAGGTCATACAGAAACATAAGTTATATTTGATTTCGTCTTAAAAAGCACACAGAACCATAAAAAATAATCTCCCAGGCATAGTAATGCTCCCTTCCCTGGAGGCAAATCCCTTCCTACCTCCTACTTCCACACCCATCCTCCTGACCAATCAAAAAAAAATCCAAACAACCAAAAACAAATAAACAATTCAATAAAGCCCTGCAATATTAATCTTAAATTAGATGTGAAAAATAAACATGCAAGTTAGTCAAAAAGAAGATATTAATTTAAAAGAGTTAAAATCCATCTACAGATGTACATAAACTAACTAAAGTGGAAAAACATAATGGAAAGTTGAAGGGACAACAGGTATCTAATGGTACCTGCTGGCAAAGAACAAGCCTTCTGCAAATGATAATTGATATACAGGGTAAGCCAAAACCAGAAGCTCTAGAGAAGGCTCTCCATCAAAAGGGCATTAAAAGGAATTAGCATTAAAAGGAATTAATGAAAAGGCATTAAAAGGAATAAGTTTACCAGAAAATCACAAATAGCTCACCACAGATTAAGACAGCCATCCTAATATGCAAAATATTTTCCATCAGCAAGCATACTTCTGCTTCCCTAACTGTATGGTTACCCAAGACTAAGTAGTTCCCATCTGAGAAACCTAAAACAATTTAGGTAAATGAAAAAAAAGACACACATACACTGCCAGCTCTTCCAGGCTAGTTCAGGCAAGCCAGGCTCTGCTCAGGCAAGGACAACTTTGGCACGCCCTATGTTCTTAATACATTCCTGCCTTCTCATAGGCAGGAAAGATAGATTAGGAATAGAATAGTAATATTTGCCACACAAGCTATATCAATGTTCAAACCTTTAATGTAAATACAAGTAATGGAAAGTTTTTGCCAGTAATTTAGACTGTGTTAGTATTAATTCAGTTTAATTCTCATCTAGGTGTTTTGACACACAATATGGCAGGTAGGCACCAATCCTAAGATGCCAGTTCAGGCCCCTGGAATCACAGAATCATAGAATCCTTAAGGTTCGAAGGGACCTCCAGAGATCATCTAGTCCAACCTCCCTGCACACGGAGGATCACCTAGAGCATATTAGACAGGATTGCATCCAAGTGGGTTTTGACAATCTCCAGAGAAGGAGACTCCACAACCCCTCTTGGCAGCCTATTCCAGGGCTCTGTCACCCTCACTGTCAATAAATTTTTCCTTAAGTTCCTGTGGAACTTTTGGTGCTTCACTTTGTGTCTGTTTCCTCTAGTTCTGTCAGCGGCCACCACTGAAAAGAGGCTGTGAAGCCTCAAGCATCAACAGCAGAGACAGGCACAGCATGACTGTCACCATCCAGGGCTGCCAGCTTTCACCTGGACAGCTATTTCTTTTTATTGACTCAGACTTTATATAAGATAGATAGATATGCGTGTGTGTGTATACACATATGCATGTATGTATGCACACCATACTTACACCCATTTTAAGCAGCACTTTCTGTTATCTAATAGCATAAGTGTAAGAAAACCTTGAACACACACACAGGGGTGCACCTTATAAATGAATGCTGGTAGCTAAGCAAAAGCTAAAGTCTAAACTCTAACTCGATAAAATGTGCAAGTCATTAAAGGGCTACAGGGAGTTAATCAACAGATTGTCTCCTAAAGGAAATACTGCTGTGCTGTCAAACTGGTTCATGGCTATTTTTAATATCTGGGGGAAAAAGTGAAATGGGTCTGATGTTTTTGAAGTTTCATGGGGTTTTGAGAAACCCAGACATCTGCATTTTAATCTTTGGAAAATCCTGAGATCAGCAAGACTATCGTCTGCAGGATTTAACCACAAATTGGACCCACCTCCTAGCAAGTCTAGAAGTCTCATGACTGCTGTAAGAAAACTTTTCTTAATATATACATACATATAATGACAGGGTTTGTGCTGTAAAACATTCATCTTCAAATGATGGCAAGAAAATGATAACTCATTCTTTCTCAAAAACCAAATCACTGCAAATTTAAATAACTACAGTTGTTCACCTGCTTCTTTGCCTCCAATATGGAGGCAGCACTCCACTGGAGTGCTGTGTCAGCCCATTGCTTAAAAAAAGCAAATAGTGCTAAGGCAAAAATGTGCACAGTATTATACTTTTTATCAACTGTTGAATACAAAGTTGAGCTGAATAAGCTCCTATTACTTCTACAGTCATATTTTTCTGGTTACTTTCATTGCGGGGATATTTTTTAAATGCCAAGTATTTGATTCAGTTGAGAGCTGCAGTGTGTATACCAAAGCTTTTGGTTGGTGGTTGCACTTTCTAAAGTCTCACATCTCCCTCTCCCTCCTTCTGTATTTGCAAATCAGTAAAGACCTAAATGTGGGCCTAAACCTTCATGATATCTGGGACGGAGTTGAATGGGACACTGAAATAACTCCAAGGCTGTAAGCAGGGATCTCCATCTAAGAACGTAAGTAACATAATGACTTCCCTCTGGCTACAAAAACAAATAATCATGCTAAATGTTCAGATTAACACACCTCTTCCTAATAGTAATCTACACCACTTTAGCTGTATTATACATTTTCCAGTATTTACTTTGGCTTCCTAAGTTCTCTGTTAATCAAACCTTATTTTTCCACGACACAGGCACCTAACCCAGAATTCTCCAGAAACTGATATGACACAATCCCCCTTAAGCAAATGCAATAAAGCATGGATACACACCCCGTTGAATATTTGCTGTAATTAGTTACTGCTCATTAAAGGGAGAAAATATATCAGTTGTGCCATGCACTGCATCCATGCTGTGGCAACAATACTGCACAGCCCCATAAATAAAAGAGAAAATGTTAAAGCAATTTATGTCACTTCTTTCCAACAGTGACATTCGTAACAGGTATTTTGAACAAAGAGGACAGTGTTTTTCTTTTTTTTTTTTTTTTTTTCTCTCTCTCTCTCTGCCTCTCCCCCTCTCTCTCATCTTCTGCTTTCAGACTGGGCAAATTAACATTGTTTTCTTACCAGAAACTTCTTGAGACACCATAGTTTAAGAATGTTTTTCTGAACATTCATGCTGAAAGAGAAGTTAGCCAGCTACTGAGCTTTGGAAATAGAAAGGCAATGGCACCTCTTTATACACCTTGGAAACAAGCTATCCTGTTACAAGCTACACTTGGTGAAAAGGCAGAGAAGCAGAAAATCTACTCCTTTCAACTCAGAGGCAGCACAGTAAACAGTGCAAAACAGAGCTTCAATTTTATAGGCAAGAACTTAAAAACTTCTTTGACCTGCCTCACCATTATCTGTTCTCACCTACATGCTGCCACCTACATATTCCTGTAGAAATTAGCCATTTTATGCTCATCTTCACATTTCTAAGCCTCTTCTCTCCTGGTGGCCAAGGCTTAGCGGAGCAAAGCTTTAGTTTATTTCACAGAGCAAGGGAACAAAACTAAGAAAATAACTTTCTATATTTTGCAGCAGGCTCAAGCAGGGCTGCCTCACAAAACTGCCCTCAAGCCAAGCAGCTGTGCAATTCAGGGGCTGAATCAGCAGAGGAAAACATTTCTCTGTACTTCCCAGGACACACAGATGCTCTGCTTGATAGCTGCCAGACAAATACTTTTCCAGGAAAAAAATGCCCCCCTTCTCTCTTGCTTCCTCATCTCTCTCCTGCTGTCAACTACAGGAAAGAGCAAACATCTGTCATTAACTTGCATGAGCAAAGCCCAAATGTGAACCGATCACAGCATGAGCTCTCAGCAGTACTATACGATTTCTGCTTCAGGCTGTGACACACAGTGACATTCCTCCCTGACCAGGGACTCCAGGAAGTGAGCTGTTTTCCTTGGACACGGACACGCTGAAATACACAGGTAGTGCCATCTGTTGCAACACAGGGTCAAACCTCCGGTAATCAGTCTTTCTACATTCCCCCATTGTCCTCTTTAGAGGCAAGAAAAGGGCAAAAGCAGCCTTCTGGCTGCAGTTAAAGTAGATTAAAGTTCATTCTTTCAGTACCTGCCTGGCTACTTGGGTTTTGTTTTTTTTTCTTTGATAATGTAGTACAGGCTCCAAAATTGGGAAGAGGTAAAAATCACAATTCTATACAACATTTGCGGAAAACTCAGGTCCAAGCTTGGAATCCCCTTTGGGGCTGCTATCCATTTCCACCACAGATAAGGTCAAAACCTCCTTTGCAGTGCAAAACATTAGGTCTAGCACAAAATTAGGTAGGTATGCTTTCTTTTGCAGTAGAAAGCTATTTCCAGAGTAGTTGGCTACAAGATGTGCACTTTGGAACAAGGGACAACTGCCATCTCAAGATGCATACAGTTTGGGTTTTAGACTTCTCTTCCTCAGCATTTTTTTCATCCTTTGCTATTTTTGGTTTAACACCCATTTTAATGTGTTCACTGCCATCTCTTGTTCCATGTTATTGTGCTTCCCAGGGAGAAAAGTTCAGTGTTTTAAGTCTATTTATGTGAAGACAAAGAAGAAAATAAGTCAATCTTTCAAACATATAAGCTCTTTCCTTTCTTGGCAGACTATATATGTTTCTCTTCAGCTAATCATTATTTTGAATAAAATCAACTGGAGAGACCAACTCCATCAAGTGTGAAGACACGCCCTCACTGATTTGAACACTACGACAGAAGCTGTCTCTAACACAGAGTCTACAAGGCTCAGTGGTCGCTTCCTTCCTGGTCTGTGGTGAACATGAACACTCTCCGGCTAATGTGAGCAATGAATTATCACTTGAAGCTCACACACTTTCCCCTCCTCTTTCCTTTTCATCACCAGTCTGGCAGCAGAGAGGTTCCTACACCCCCTGCCCGAACCTGACTGTAGTGCAGTTGTGTCATGGTGCTCTCATCCTGGATACCTCAGCGGCTGTGCTGGCTTCTGCTTTTCAGACCCACTTTAATTTTCTTCTCCCTTGACAGAAGAGGTTTCTTGGTAGTAATAGTGAATTTGTGATTATGAGCAAGACTATGAGAGAGAAGACTATGAGCAAGACTATGAGAGAAAGGCCAAAATTACGCAAGTGGTTCATATATCTGCTAAAGAATTTACTGCAGCTCTATTCTGAAGTTAAACAAATTCACTCTGAATACTTCAGTAATTGGACTTAGTATTCAGTAAGAATAATTTATCATATCTGATGCTTATTCTAATCACAAATAGTCACAAACATATTTTACAGTCTTTTCTTATAACCACGTAGCAAAGAGATTTGGTGAAAATAAAACTGCTGCCACAGTCCCAATACCTCAAAGTATTTATTTTTGTGTTTCAAATACACTGTGACAGGGCCCTTGTATTAAACTATATTTTTTTATTCCTTGATCAAATTCCTACAAAGGCCAGGACTAGCTCCAAAAATCCAAAAGGCATTGAAAGGGGGTATAGGAGTATTAAATAAGAAGAGCTAGTTTAAAAATATTCAGGAATCCTCTCTCCTCTTGCAAAATAAACAGTTGTATCATAGAATGCCTAAGGTTGGAAGGGACCTCCAGAGGTCATCTAGTCCAACTCCCCTGCACACTCAGGGTCACCTAGAGCACGTGGCACGGGGCTGCATCCAAGCGGGTTTTAAAGATCTCCAAAGAAGGAGACTCCACAACTTCCCTGGGCAGCCTGTTCCAGGGCTCTGTCACCCTCACTGTTAAGAATTTTTTTCTTAAGTTCCTGTGGAACTTGCAATGCTTCAGTTTGTAGCCATTTCCTCTAGTCCTGTCGCTGGCCACCACTGAAAAGAGGCTGGCCCCGTCCTCCTCACTGCCTCCCTTGAGGTATTTATACTCAAGGGAGGTATAAATATCAGACACTGATCAGGTCCCCCCTCAGCCTTCTCCTCTCCAGGCTGAACAGGCCCAGCTCTCTCAGCCTTTTCCTCATAGGGCAGATGTACCAGGCCCCTGATGATCCTCATAGCCCTGTGCTGCCTCATGGTCATCTTGTCTTCCACCATGACACCCAGGTCCCTCTCTGTCGGGCTGCTCTCCAGAAGGTCAGTCCCCAGTATGTGTGACTTCAGAAGTGCTGTGTTCTTTCTATACATGCAGGTAGTCTTATCTAGATGGTATTTCACTCATCATATGCATTCAAAGTCTCTCCATGTCCATGTACCTTTTTGCATTTTTATTGCAAAAAGATGCAGTCATGTCTCAGATCAGCTCACTTAACTGATTTCAGATCTAAATGGCAACCTGAGAGTCACAGCAGTACTTGCTTCCATACAGCACATATTGCTCACATTATTTAGTTATATGAATGCTAGAGATAGATCTCAAAACCAAATAGGGCACACATATAAGTTTCTCCTGAGGTTTCCACCGGTCGTATTTTACTGTAGAAAAACATGGGAAGAGTGTTGCAGGGGCAGGTGGCATAACACACATCTTTAGGTAAGGACTTCTCTTTTGCTCCTCCCTTATTCCTGTTTTCCTGTACCCTGGTACTCAGGCATTTTGAAAAACAAATCTTAAGATTTAGCCTCAAGGTTAACATACAAATTTGACCAATATCAATGTCACAATGAACTGCATTATCAATTTTGTCAGACATGATCATCATCTGTCCCTGAAACACTGTCAACATGCTGCTGGTGGTCTGAGAAATACTTGTATTGTGGCTTGAGAAATACTTGTATTAAATTCTGTTATATTTCCAATCTGAAAGTTTGCATTCTGCATTTAGGGTTGGTAAATGTGTCACTTCTTAATCCTGGTAAATAGTTGGCTTTCATGCAGGTTTGAAAATAACTGAGTTCTGCAGCATGTACACAAAACCGCTAACATTTTAGTATGAGCTAAATTTTTCTTTTTTTTTTTTTAACTTCACAGAAAACTTATTTATCATCCCCCTAGAAAACTAATGGTTATGTTAATGATCTTTAAGTGATAGTTGGCTCAGTTTACTGTCTATAGGAACATGATAATCTCAGTGAGTATTGATAATATTTAAAAGTATGTTTCATTTATTTAATCTTTTATACAAGTATACTTAAAAATATACACATTGGGCTCTTATCCTAGCCAATATTAACTTTTTTTTTTGTAATGAAAGCATATTTACACTTATAGCACATATTTTTCTCAAAAAACACACTCAGAAAATCAACAATAAAAGTGATATACGAAACCCATCAGAAAGGAAAAAAATAAAGAAAAAGAGTATATAAGTAAGTACTGAAAAATGCAACCATGCTAAATTATACTTATGTAAGCAGCTGTTTGAGAGCACACACTGAAAAGAAACTGAATAATAAAAACTGAATCCTGGCTGCTTATGTTACGCATGTAAACTTCTGAGCACACTGAGCGAATTGATATGTTCTGTTATACAAAGGCAAGTACAAACTTAGAGGACTCGTGCGGCTTTCAAACTCTTCATTAGGACCTCTACAACATGCTAAAAGGTTTCTCAAATAAATGATCCAGTAGTCCTAGAATGCTCTATCATGCCAACTTAAGTACAGTAATTGAGGATTTGGTTTAAACAAATCAAAACAAAACAAAAAAAACTCTGCTGCATGTCAGGGTATTGACTAATTAAACTTTAAAAAAATGTTATAAGAAAAAAACTACTAAGACAGCACATTATCTGTGTAATAAATTCGATAGCAATTCAAAGTGCAATATGAATCAAACTATTACTGTGCACCAAAACAGGAAATACATTATCATTTGCTGACAACAGCCTAAATAAATACCTTTCGAAGAATAAGACCATTTACAAGGAGATGTGTTCAACACTTTCTCTTTAAATTGGTATTTAAGTGGGTCACATGCTTTCCTCTTAAGATAGCATTTCATAACCAATATATAGAAACTCATCCTGTCTGCCACACTTGTTTCAATTAAAAATGGATCTTGAAATAGGACAGAAGAAATGAAAGAAGTGGATATGATAGTGGATAGTGGATATGACAGACTGCTGATGGTCTATTAAAAGTTTATGTTGCTCTTTGTACCCAAGAGAAGGTTGAGAGGAAGTAGTGCTTCCAAACCTTCATCTGCTTACAACCTGTTTCTGCAATTTCCTCTTCTTCTGCCTTTTTGTGTCATGTTTCTTAACCCATATACATAGGCTTTATGGAACAGAAGACCACTGTCTAGAAAGCAAAAAAAATCTGATTTCAAGCTTTTATTTGAGCAGCCATCTTTGAATTTCTATTTCAAACATGCTTCTGAAGGTAGGAGATTTCTTCTGAGAGCAACAGAATGCAGAAAATCTGGCTAGGTTTGTTTGCATTTTTTTTTTTTTCCTTTTTAAATTACATTCTGCATTCCTTCCTTCCACCTTAGTAAGTGCAGTTCATCAGTAGTTAATCTTCTTCGGTACTTTTACAGCAATTTATCATTTCCCTCTACTTTAGACTGCATATAGTGCAGTTCAGACTCTAAAATAGCTCAATCCTTTAAGAGAGGTAGAGATCTACTTGGGGCCACCTGGAAATTTTCATTGGCCAACCTCAACTTTCATAAAATTTGACAATTCCTTAATACTTAGGGACCCATTGCCCCCAGTCAAGTAAGACTAAAGTTAGATAGTTAGTTCAAAACCCATCAGGAAAAGAGGTTGAGAAGGGAAATATTGTGATAACATAAAATAAATAGTGACATGTTACCTACCACTTGTACCTCAGTCCAGCACCTCTCGTGGCTTCAAGGGAAGTATTGCAGAATCATTGTCACAGGCTGCCAAAATATGCCTGATCTTCCAACTCATGCAGAATGTGGCACATTATAGCAATAGCTGACAACAGGCATTCACAACAGCTAAAACACAGCAAACAACATTTTATACCTGGCCTGGAGAACAGCAAGACTTTGGGCATCTCCAGCTCCCACTCTCCCGGGCCATGCACTACAATGCACCTCTCCAAACTCTGTCTCCTCAGCTTGTCTCCCTCAAATTCAGAACAGCTGGCAACAACTTTCCCTGCTCCCATTTCCTCTGCGCACATCTCTCTCTCTCCTCCCGACAGATCTCAGCAGCCATGTTACCTCAGTCCACACAGTCCCTCCCTCCTGCTGGCCAGGTCTCCTATGCATGCGCGCACACACACACAAACACACTTCCTTCCTTCATTCTTCTGTCTCTGAAGCTAGTCAATTTTCATGTTCTCATGTTAATTGCTATTGAACAACCTTTCTGGAAAACAAAAGATTTCCCAGAGCATTGGTTTCCTTGGAAATGTTCCCATGGACAACTAAAAGCTGAAATAATAACAACAATAGGAAAATTTCTACATAAGCATGTAAGATTTTTTCAAAAACTACAGAAAAAATCTCTGAGTTTTTTTTCTTTTGCTTTGAGGTTGACTAATAAAATAAAATCAGTCTGTTTTCCCCCTCTAGCCCCCAAAACCTTTACCTCCCAATAGCTGCCAGGAACCAGCATAAAGACTCATGGAGAAAAATCTCACTTCAAACCACTTAAAAATAGCAAGAGGCAGTGACTACTTACTGAGTGCACCCTCAGTCCTAGCAGGGAAGAGCTGCCTGGAAAGGCTGCCGCCCCGGCTTGCAGCCCTGTGTTGTTAAGAGCAGAAAACATTGGCCCATTTCAAGCCACAAAAATTTGGAAGAAAGCTGCAGGTAACCACAAGAAACTAAAGTGCACAGCCAGAAACATAAAGCTTATGACAAAAGTGGAAAAGCTGCCACCTTTGATTTATAGACTGTGAAAGGTCACCATTCTGCCACATAATACCATGGGAAGAAACTTAAGTTTTAAATTAAAAAAAAAAAGCAGGTAGTTGTTTTAGCATATAAAGTTCACCCTTTTCCGTATACTTGTTTGTGAGGTCGTGGCATAGATTAATCTGATCTACGATTACATTATTTAAATCTTAAATCTTCCTTTTGATTTTTTTGGAGCTTTCTAATCTCCTCTTCCACTTGTAGGAAGAGAGGGTCACATAAAAGCTCTTGGATACTGGCACAAATCAGGCCAATGATGATTTCAGATAGCCTGATAGAGTGAAGGATTTATAATCCTGCTGCCATACCTTTTTGTGTTTTGCTCTGATGGTCACGGACTCAATGTTCTCCCTCTCTGTTATTTCTCCTCAGCTTGTCTTTTTTTTTTTTTTTTTTTTTTTTTCTCTCTGTTGTGCTCCAGATCTATATGTTTCTTAAAAGCAAAAACAGCACAGACATACAGGTATAAAGGAAGAGCTTGCACACTCATCTCATTTCAATTATTTCAGTTTAGTTTTTTTTAACCCTCTTCTCTATAGCAAGCTTAGAAGGTTTCTAACTTCTGAAATATCTTAATTACTACAGTCTCATACACTGAGTTGGTAGAAAGAGAAGAAAAAAACACATTAAGGCCTAGCTAACTTCCTCCTATGAATGGCACAGTCAGGTCCTTGGCAAGGAAAGCCAGGGCTGAACTACCTTCTGTAAGCACAGAGATTCCGCAGTGCTGGCACCAGCTGAGCTGTGCACCGGAATGCCTGCATGTAGCATTGCCAGCAAAGAGGGCACAAAAGCAAAGATGCTTTGTTTGCAGAGCCCCCCTTTTAAGCCAAACACCTCTCAGCATGTGTAGGGTGGAGAAGGATAAAGCAGCAGGATTTGAAAGCTTATCTGTCTGACAGAGCTAAAAGTCTTTTCATAGCATAGTCTCATACAAAGGAGAGTAGGAGATATCTACATAGATTTTCTAAGTGCTTTCAAGTCCTCCTTTAAAGAAGGATATTAAAATGGCAGAAGGGACTCCAGAAAAAAACTTATGGAAACAAGTTATCAAGGAAGAAAGAATACTTGCCAGATGCAGACAGCACTCCCTTCTGAAATAGACCCTGAAAGGCTTTAGGTGCTCATTTCCTTCAGATTTAAAGACATAGCCCATGGGAAGACTGCTGAAGTTTGCACTGGACTTCAGGATCAATTGGGGACCCTGTACCCTGTTGCTATACCTATTCTGGCTATCAATTCAAGCCCAGAAAACAAAACATGTGTTTTCATTCCTTTGAAAATTATTTTCTGCAGTCAGAGGTAGTCTCTGTCTATCTGCTACCTAAACTTTTCAGGTGCTTTTATGAAATTGCCTTTATAGATTGCACCTGTAGAGGTATGGCAATCTTTCCTGTGAGCCGGATAGAAATTACAGTCCCTAAATATAGGGGCTTGCACAGACAAGAGACAGAGAGATTCAGAGAGACATAGTTACTGGAAAGGAATTTCTCTTAAGACACAGAGTATTAAGATACTGCTTGTACTGTGTTAAAATGGAGACAAGCTTGCCATGAATCTGTAGTTCCACTATACAATACAACTCCCACTACTTGTACATGCCGCCTGCCACTGCAAGGACAATGAGACAGAAAAAGACCTGAGTATTTACTAACAGCAGATGCTTAAAAATGTATTATGTCACTACAGACCCTTCTGTGGAGCATGAGTTTCTAAAAGCTGTCCTCGAAGTCTTTTTCCACAATAAGAAACTGCTTGCCTAAATATACTGACATACATAGACTACCCATTTCAGTAAAAATTCCGCACTGATGCACCTAAGTACTGAAGATGTGTCTCTCCTAGGACACTGGCATGGCCACAGTGGTCAGATGTGCAGTGCAGATGTGGCAACAACAGTGTAGCAGTGTACTCATTCTGGTATAGCAGTAGTCACCAGGATTCATGTTCCCCAAGGTATTTAAACTCTTAGCACACATTGCAATCTGTGATTGCAATCACAGCTTCCTAACTACTCAGGATTTAGCTTCCTAACTACTCTGTAGTAGCCATCTCCTATCAAACAGAGTACTATCAACATATATCTGATATTAAGCTCCTGCATACCTTGAGGAATGGAAGTATATCCCTAAGGAATGCAAATAGATAAGAGAAAGTTGGAGAGAGGATGCAAATGAGAAAGACAATTATTTGTGAGCATCTGCTGGGCAAAAAAACTTGCTCATTCAGAGATAAGGAAACAGAAATTCTCACCCTGATGTATATCCACACACTGCACATACTCAAATGGAAATAATTAAAATGCATCTCACTTCTTGTTGTCCGCAGATTGAACCGAGCATAAAGGCACTGTGCTCTGGAGTTATGGAGAAGGGACAAATTAATGTCAGCTACTGAAAAGGATGAAGTAGCCACCTTGGCTTTGCAAACCAGACACAACACGTCAGAAAAATAGACAGCCGTGGGTAAGCACTGGTGCAGAGTGTAGGCTGCCCCACGGTTCTGACATGAGACGATGCCAAGTGAGCACAGAGGGACAAACTGCTCCCTGTAGTGTCTCTGCATTCTGACAACATACACCTGTTGCAAGGAAGGGTGAGGGGAAGTCATCATACCTTGAGATGCATAGAGATCTACAGCAGAAACAGGCTTAATGTAATGATGTTTATTGCTATAGGATTTTGCTCTTAATCTCCCTGACTTGACAGGAGAAGCAATCTCACGCTGTTTTAGTTGGGGCTGTCTAGATGCTGTCAGCAAACTGTTGGAAGTTCTTGCAATTGAGGGAAAAGCAGCTTGCTTTGCAGAAGAGCTGGCATTTCAGAATTTTTTAAAAACAAATTTGGGCATCAACCAAGTCTTTAAAACCTGGCACTGATAAAGATTTTGTAATAAAGAATGACTGCTTTTCCCTCTGACTGCAGAAAAGTAAAGAAGATCTCTCCCCTACTAGAGTGCTGAAAGCAGCCACAAGCTGAACCTATGATTTTGTCCATACTTTTAAACAAGAAAAAAAATTCAAAAATGCAAAGTGTTGGTAAATACATTTATAAATATATATATATATAAATTTGCAACACTTTCTACTACTCACCATTAAATATAACAACAAATAATGTACAGATCTCTGAGACTGTATTGCTGAATCATCTTAGCAGGGTAGTGCCTTCTTGTCACCTTTATGGGGTTTTTTTTATCCTATTTGTTACCCCTCTTCATTGTGCTGTATATCCAGCTGCAAGATCTCCACTATATTGACTACACCTGGCACTTACCAGCCTTAGCATGCCTGAGGACCTCTGTAAATGCCAAAGAGGAGTGTATTGATATCTTTCTTGCAGTTTATTTTGTTGGTGACAAGTATGGTAGGTTTTATTATATATATGTAACTTATATTATCTTATAACCACTATATATTACTTGCTTGTTACGAAACACTTGAATAGTACCACCGTGAACACATAAATGTGGCTGGACTCTTTTATACGTTCCCAAGTGCAGAAATTGCATAGCTGTGTGCTATGTATGTATGCTGTTTTTTTAATTTACTGCATTTTCACTTAGTATCACTAGTCTTGACATACTGCAAAAAGGAAAACTGAGGCAGGAGGTTTGGGAACTGTTTAATCTCGCAGATTGAAAACAAACAAAACACAAAACCAAATCCTAAATAGCACATCAGATACTGTACTGAACAATAGACTAATAAATTCCAACATTGCATATGCTATATAGTAAAAGTTAACAATCCTTACTGTTTAGATTAAGTGTCTTCTCTTGCAAAGCACATCCTAAAGGACTCAGTGACAGTATTTCACTGCAATATGTGGTTTTATTGCAGCGGTGAAATACAGAGCCATAGAGCTCTAATACAGAATCAAAACTGAAAAAAAAATGCTTGTCCATTCTCCAGTACAAGCCAGTGAGGGAAATGAAACAAGAATCTCAGTAAGTCCCAAGCTCTGTTTTATCATGGCAAATCACTCAAAGTATACCCACCTTCTAACTTATTAATAACAAATTGTTATGGTTAATACTGAATTTGTGCATCTAACGATTTTGAAACTTTCGAAAAAAAAAAGCATTCATCCTCTGGAAGAAAAACACCATTTTTCTCAAGAGATTGTGATGTTATTCATGTGAGTTAGAGAGAAAGAAAGTGCAATTTCCATTTCTTCTCTTACAAAACCCTGAAAACAGAACATTTTCCCCCCTTCTCCAGTATTCAGTTGGTCTTACTAGCTCCTGACTTAGCTTATATAAGAAAATAAGAAAAAAAAGTGAAGGGCTGACAAAAAAAGGCAAATGCACATATACTTCCTATGTTATGACCTGCCTCTCAGAATAAATTGGTGTTATATCCTCAGGGAGGACCTAGGCCATTTTCATCCCATAATCATTAGCAGCCTCACAAAGTGAACGCAAGCCACAGCTTTGGGCATTCTGCTACACTCTTTGCAGAGAAATGATACATGACACAAGACAGCTTACTGTAGTAAGTACAAGCTGGTGAGAATAGCCACCACATGGCTTCCACATGTCTTTTCTTCATGTGAGCACAGCTTGCTTTTAGTAAGAATCAAACATGCCCAGATAACTCTTTCTTGGACAGAACCAAGAGCAGGTTTTTTTACATCTGTGGCAAGAACCAGGCAGGTGAGCAGGCGCAATCAGACCTTCGAGGGCTGATGTGCAGAACCAATAGTGGCATGCAGCACAGCAAATAGTGACCTGACACCAAGGGTGGATATACACAGGGGTGAGCTCTTACCAAGAGCTGCAGCCACACTGAATGGGAGGTAAACCTGACTATGGTTCTTGTTAGGAAATGCTTTGGGAATGTGAAGGTATAGAGCAAAGTAGGTGAAATATGGAAGAGATGTCGGGTGAAGTATAGATGAGATGTCAAATCATCCTAGGAATGCTCTGATTGCCTAGAGGACAACGGCTGTCATGTATATGGAGAAATATTAAGACTTTCCCCCAGGAAAAACACAACAGGAAGGCTGTCTGCTGACAACACAGTTCTACCACCAGGTCAGTGGAATCATGAAATGAATGCAGGAAGCAAGGAAGAAGGAAGAGCAGTCATAGCACACAAAATTCAAGCATTCAGGAATGGGGAGAGCTGCCTGTCAGAAGAGATTCAGACCCACCACGGCTGCCACAGTTGCTTAACCAGGAAATAAGGTCCCACCTCTGCTTCAGTGCTTTGGGGTATTAAAATGACATTTTTTTTTTTTCTTCAAGATGGCGATTCGCAGATATCACAGCTTCTTCATCCTTTCTTGTCCTCCCTCAGTTTGCCTTTTAGTCCATGTTACAGCTGGCCACCTGCTCTGATTCTGGTGCTAGAGGATGTGTGGTATAATGGGCTCTGGAGCAAGTAAAATTTGCTGCAATGCTATGCCTCCAAACAAAAGGCCATTTTGGAAGTAGTCACACAAATAGGGAATTGCAAATTACCTGGGACTGGTAGCTGTCTCAGCATGACTAGGAAAAGCCCTTTGAGGACTTCAGGTGTTGGCCTAAGTGACAGAGAGCAAGTAACACTAGCTCTTCCTCCATCTAAAACTTTCAGGGCATGAATCAGAACTAAGAAATCGGCTAGAAGTCCTGGTTCTCTCTTTCTGTGATCTTCTGCCAACTCACTGGAGAACTCAGGGATAAAAAAGATAATATTTCATGTAAGCTTGTGTGTCTTTTTACCACAAACACCTTCTGTTCTGGCCTATACCGTTGCTTTCACAGCTGGAAAGAGAATACTTCTTACCTTCAAAACAAAAAGAAATGGCTGGACTCTCTTCAGTGTATTTTGGGGAACTTCAGGAACCCACACGAAACTGAGATGCTCTCTATCACACCTCTGGCACTGCTCCCTGGGTGTCATTGCAAATTAAGCTGCAACAGCTACATTTATAATTCTTTGCTGAATATAATGCAACAAAGGTAAACCTGCAGAAGACCTCTGACTTTGAAAGCAATTAATGGAGATATCTTGGTCATGAAATCATGTGTTACTTCAGGGCTGGCTTGAGGCATTGGCCATTAAGGTGCCCGTGTCAGGTTCTGAATGTTGAAGTGTCCCTCAAAGACACTTCTTCCTTTCTGTTGCCTGCCTGAAAGGCTGCATCTCTGAAAGGAAAACATGTTAGAACAGGTCCAGAACTCAGATTTCACATCAGGCTCAGACCCCATGTAGTGAGTAGACACAGGATGTAGGGAATGGGAAGTGTAAGACCCTGTAAAATATTCTGTTATGAAAAAATTCCCATAGTGATCTTCCATCAGAGCTGCTGATCCCTCTAGGAACCTGAGTGACCAGCATGTAACTTCAGACTAGCTTCTTCCTATTTGCTGTTCTGATATATAGCCTAATACCTTAGTTTGCCTTCCTCTATCATGCAGGACGCAGTGGCCAAAAAAGAGTTTTCGTGTGTGTGTGTGTGTGTGCGTATTTATATATATTTTTAATATAAATATATATGTATGTATATGCTTATATATACATATGCATATATTTAGTGGAGGCCTCACCACAGGCTGCCCAGAGAGGTTGTGGAGTCTTCTTCTTTGGAGATCTCTAAAACTCGCTTGGATGCAGCCCTGTGCCATGTGCTTTAGGTGACCCTGTGTGTGCAGGGGATTTGGACTAAATGATCTCTGGAGGTCCCTTCCAACCTTAAGTGTTCTATGATTCCATGATTCACCAAAGGTTTTCCTGGTATACCTCAAAGCAATATTGTTGAATGCTAACTCTCGCAATTCTACATACTACTTTCCTAGCTGGAAAAATATCCTACACGGAGATATTTCTCTGTTGCCTCATGGCAGTATTCACACCATTTTGCTGGGTTTAATAGTGGTCAGGAATCTATCTTTCCTCTGCAAGTCTGGAATTAAAAACTTGACACCTTCATGACTGCATGTTGGGGCATAGAGGTAGTAGCCAGCTATATGTGTGTATATATGTATATATATATATATATATATATATATATATATATATATATATATATATACCTTTTCTCTGAGAGTTTCATAACCTCCTACATCAGTGAGTAACCATGAATCAGCACAACCCAACACTGTCTCCTGACTGCCATCAAGGCAGCTCCTTTCAACAGCTATACATAAGGTCAGTATTTAAGCTTGAAGGTTATAGAAGTAAAATTGAGAAGATATTTGTAGACAGTGCCAGCAGGAAAGAGATGAAAATATATTTGCTCTATTAGAGTTGCCCATCCAGAGTAAAACAAAGATCCTAAGTAGACTTTTTTTTGTTAACATTTTGCACTTTCATATCTTTTCCAGAACTAAAGGATCTGTGGTATCCAAAAACAAGAGGAACATATGTTGAAATAACATTTCTGAATCATAAATGTTCATTCATCTCCCTAAGACTTTCACTCTGAATTCACTCTGAAGCTTCACTGTGACCACCTGAATGTCAACATTGTTAAATACTTTGTGGCCAGTTGAAACACACATTCAAGAATGGAATGGAAAACTTCAAGGAAGTTTTCCTAACAATCTTCGTTACTGATAGCTGTAGGTGCATTTATGAATGGTCAATACTGCCTGAGCCAGATTTTATTTTAGTGGTAATGAGCAAGCACAAGATAAACAAAACAAAAGCAAAACAAATAAACAAAAAAAAAAAAAAAAAAACCTGTTGTTTCTTGAATTTTATGGGTCTGGAAAAATACTCTCTCGCAGACTGATTTCCTGTGAGATTCTGACATATTTTCCACTCTCTGAAGATGAACACTCATGTTATGATATATGTGATGGGCTTATGCTTGTCTATTCACGTAATTGTGTGATTGTTAATGTAATTTACCTCTGAGTTAATCTTTTGCTTCTTCCTGGGA
>NW_020455565.1:434253-475792 GCF_003342845.1 Nothoprocta perdicaria
TTTTCTCTCTCTTTACAAAGAGTGGGAGCTTTCTCATTTTTAGGTCAGATGTTGCCTCTACTGCAGAGATTATCCGATAACAGTCCTGATCCAGCCCGGCACAACACTGGTAATGTCCAGTTTGGAGCTGCTCTGCCTCTCTTCAGAAATGCTGCTCCCAAGAGCTGATGGACATCCCTGGGGTTTTCAGGCACTGATGGTGATGGAGAACCAGGTGCATGGCACCTGCCCCGCTGTGTGGACCCAAAAAGCACCTAGGGATAGCAGGGCTGTGGCAGCAGCTCATTAGACTTGTATGTCACAAACATGCTTGTGCCTAGAACAAAGTAAGGACATTTCTTCCTAAAGTGGGTTGAAAGTTGCCACCCCATAGCCTGATAGCTGTGACTGACACCAGCCACCATGAGCTTATGGCCTTGGGTCTCTGTGCTGCTATTGGCCTCATACCCAAAAGTCAGCTGAAAAGTCTTTCTCTGGTTGCAGCAGGAGCCACAGCAAGGCATTGAGATCCTCATTCAGATCATGGCCACAGTGTTTGTATTCACACCTACCCTGAGAACCTGGAATATCCATGTGCAGATATTATTAGTTGTCCCACAGAGATCTGCCTCTCCTCACCAAGCTGCTAGTCTCATCCCTTGTCCCAGGGATGAGACATTACTGCTGAACTCTCCTGCTTTCACACCTAGACTAGATCTACTTCTAACCCCAAAGATAGAGCTCAACCTATGTTTCTTTAGGTTCACATTGTCCTTTTCTTCACTGATCACATTTCACTGTTAACTGTGTTCTGCTAGTAACAGCATTTCTGTAGCAGCCAGGCAAATCAGGTTGGGAAACTGGTTTGCTGGGAGAGAACATGATGTTTTCCTGATTATTTTTTAGCAGAATCAGTCTCCTAAGTTGATTCCCTGGAAGGCCCTAAGAAATATCTCTGCTAGAATGAGAGAGGGGCTATTTCATGACTAGGAACAAGCAGCTTAAAGCCAAACATTGTTCATCCTGAGGTAGATCAGCACCTGAACCCTTGGTCATCTAGGTGACCATTTATACACTAGAGACAGCACAGCAGAGGGAGTGGGAATATAAAAGTGGGGGAAGAGGGTTTGGCCAGCAGTCTTGACTTGAAGTTACTTAGTAAAACCAACTTCAATTACAGAAAGAAAAGAAGAAAAGAGAGAACTACCCATTGTTTTCATTACTACTTTCCAGAAAAATCAGTGAAAAGAAGATTGGGTAGAGGGAAGCCCTTCAAAAAACACATGAGCTTATAAACTGTATGGTTTTGCTTTTGCTTGTCAGACCTGACAAAGATCCTCAGGCTTTGCCTGCTTTTTCCATTTATGCCACCTGTTGTTATAGAAAATGCTGTATCTTCATGCAACGATGGCCCCTGTCCAAATGAGTATCTGTTCATCTTTGGACTAGTTTAATGATAACAGTTTGACAGATAGATCATGGACAAAGGGACAAAGCACAATGCATCTTTAGCTAAATGGTGATGCTTCAGTGCTGTTGATGGCCTGGAAATAAGAGCCAGAGCATGGAAAGGCTAGGGAACAAACACAGCAGTTTTTGAAGTGCAGACCACTAGTATGTATCAAGCATGGAGCAATGCACTCAGAAATGACATACACCTAGAGCAGTCTAGCTGGAGCTTTCTTAGAGCACCGAAGAAAACTGTTCCTTATTTGTAGCAGTCTAAATTGGTTCTTAAAATAACTAAAATACATACAGTTTACCAAATATCTTTGTTAATATAGCACTGCACGCTCTCCCAATTTGTGCAGCCTTTTCCAAACAAACACAATCCAGCAATTGTCTCCGATAAAAATAGACAGTGATGATTCTACATCTGCAGTGCAAGCTGACTTGCCCTTAAAATAAAGCAACATCTCAGGTTAAAGCAACCTATCTCTTAAATATAATAATAAATCTTTGCTTGCTTGATATCAGTGGGTAGAGAGTATGAGATCTAAACCAAAGGAGACTGAAGATGATTTTTAATAGTTTGTGCCCATTGTGCTATATGTTGGTATGCACATGTGGAGAAGATATCAGATGCATAAAAAACTATGCCAAACTATGCCAAAAACTATCCCCCTATGGCCAAGAAGGCCAATGGGATTGAGGACTGCATTAGAGTGACAAAGAGGATTAAGGGACTCAAGCATTTATCTTAGGAATACTCTTCTTGGTGGTGGCCAGTGCCAGAACAAGGGCTAATGGGCACAGACTGAAACACAGGAAGTTACATCTCCATACGAGGAAGAACTTCTCTACTGTGAGGGTGAGAGAGCCCTGGAACAGAGAGGTTGTGGATTCTCCTTCTTTGGAGATGCTCAAAACCTGCCTGGATGCAACCATGTGCCACGTGCTCTAGGTGTCCCTGCAGCAGCAGGAGGGGTTGGATTAGGTGATCTCTAGAGGTCCCTTCCAAACTCAAACTTTCTGTGATTCTGTGAGGTTTCACAGATGAAAAAACATGCAACAACCAGACAGATTTTAAATAAGTACAGTTATTATCAGGCTCAGACAGCTGCTGAAGACTGCACAAAGATGAGTTAACATGCCATTTTCCATTGGCTGTCAAAGCATTTTTTTCAATAATAGTCCATTTCCTCTTTTTGCTAGTATCTCCATCAAGGGAGGGAAGTGTCAGAATTGAAAGTGTCACTGTCTGTTATAGCCTGGTTCTGGGGAGACTTGCAGTATGATGAGTTTTGATTAGCTGCATGTTTCTCTAAAATTTAAATTATTTTTCCAATGAGCTCTCAACTGATGAAAGCAGAAGGAATGGCAGTGACAAAAGAGGTGGCTAACTGTATGGTCATTTGGGACCTGACACTCAGCTGCTGTTCATGTCTCCTCCTGCTGCCTTGCAAGTGTACTGTATTCTATCTAGAAGAATCTGTTCTTGTCCTTACAAGTGATTTCCAAATCCTACTCAGCTGTGCTGAGAAGAAACCATCGATAAATGTAAAGTGTGTCCTGAGCTATGTGCCAGGCATTTTGGAGCAAAATCCATCAGCCTTAAGTTTTTACAAGATTTTAGAAACATGGCAAGCAAGTTTATTATGTGTATCCACTGTCACTCCCACCGAGCACAATCCGTCCAGCACAGAGGTGAGTACACACTGACTTTCTGGTCCTGTTCTGCAAATTTCACTGGTAATCCAACGTCTTATGAAGGTAAAAGGTTGGACTAGATGATCTCTAGAAGTCCCTTCCAACCTTAATCATTCTGTGATTCTGTGAGCACAATGCCCCACAAGTGGTGGACTTCTGCTCTGTCTCTTCTGCCATTAAAGGCAGCAAAAGCTTTGCTCCTAGCAGGGTAAGAGCCTTTGATTTCCTGTAGGTCATGATTTCCTCAAGATATGCAGTGTAAACAAAAGAAGGTCATGTTACTTTGCCTTCCACTGATCTCAATAACTGAATGGGGCAAAACTAACCAATTTAGGCAAATCAGGGAACACTATTTCCTAGTGCAGCTCTCCTCTCTGGAAAAGGGGGCACAGGACTCTAATCACAAACAAATGCAGGACTCTAATCACAAGATAGCCTCAATATCCTAATGGAGA
This sequence comes from Nothoprocta perdicaria, assembly GCF_003342845.1. Lineage (NCBI taxonomy): Eukaryota > Metazoa > Chordata > Aves > Tinamiformes > Tinamidae > Nothoprocta > Nothoprocta perdicaria. The sequence goes on from NW_020455565.1 coordinate 437,838, forward strand.
GAATATTGTTGTCTTGCACTGTGATCCTTGCTATAGTTCTGCCAGGTGGAAACAATATCACAACTGTGATATTTTCATTCTGGTTTAACACTAATGTAAATAGCACAGCACACAAAGTAGCTGCGACTGGGGACCTGAGATTCTGCTCATTCTGTTTCTTGCTTAACTAGAGCTACAGAAGCCTTGTGCATTACAAAACAACATATTTTCTGCTCAAAATTTATTAGTGAAACAGTAAGCACAATGACTGTATCATTCCTATAAGTATGCATTTACAGACTACGTAACCCTACTACAAAATCAATTGCAACCTGATATGGGATTTTTTAACTTCCCCAGCACTTTCAAGCTCAAGCTCATAAATGATTTTCAAAATATTACAAAGCTTTTCTAATGATTAAGTTTGACATTTCAGCCTGCATGCTTACTGCAAACCTTTCAAAATATTTTGCTTCCTAAAGGACAAATTTGAATGTATTTGTGATGACTACTTCCTTCCCTTCTTTTCTTTCTCCCAGTCTTACATATTAAATGTAGACCATGAACTTTGTTTTGGTAGCTCAAAGAATTTTATCAATAAATTTAATGAAATGGAAAAGACTGGGAAAACATCAAAGGAAACTCATTAAGGAATACCCCAAGAAAGCATACCACTTCATGAACAAATCTCTGACCAATAAGGACACTCCTTTAACTTCCTTTCCTGTGCATACAACTCTCAACACTGAACATGATAGACTTCTACTGCTCACACTAAAAGGGCAAATTATTTTATCTACCAGCTTTCTTTTTTTTTGTCTAACTCAATACAAAACGAAAGCACTCCTGCAAAAACTTCGTATCTTAAACTCAGATATCACAGGTTATTGCTCTGAATAAAGTTTGACTGTTGTTAATTTGCATATAATGTACTGAGAGCTGGCTGTGATTTCCTTTTTGTGTGCATTTCTGGGTTTTGTTTTGTTTGTTTGTTAACACCGGACTTTACCTGGATCTTTACAGTAAGTCTTGCAAAACACTGTTTCTCACCAAAAATAAGTTGAAGAAAGACAGAAAGAGGAAAAATATGCAAGAAGACTTGAAGGTAAAAAAACAGCATGAATAGCACATAGATCTGAAAGAGACATGATATGTCTGTAGCTATTAGAAAAATGAAACATAAAATAGATAAATAAATAAATTTAATATATAATTATAAACTATAAAATATATAGGAATAGGATGAAGTATATAGGAAATCAGCACCTAAAAATATTAAATCCAGAAGAAATGCACCAGAAGGGAAAAAGAAAGGATAAAAAGCTATGGAATGCTTTGCTTTTTAAAACACCAGCTAGTGGTTCTGGATAAGAGGAAATAAAAAACTACAAACAACAGGTGAGAAAACAATGAGGAAAATTTTACTAGAGGAAACCCTTTGGCAGAGAATGTGAATAACGTGCATATATGGAATACAATAGCTAACTACCATAAAGAAATCCATTGCTCACAGCCAAAAGCAGCAAACTATCGTGGCTGGGCCAGAGCATATGAGTATTCTGGGATGCTGCAGATATGGCCACACTCTGTGTTTATTTAGGCAGCTGCAAAGTTTTCCAAACGTAGAGGAGCTTTGCCAATATCAAAAGACAAGGCAAGTTACTTCATTTGTTTGTATTAAAAATAAATATGTTAAAAATAAAACTGAATCAGTAAAGAAAGAAAGTCAGTAAAGTCAGTAAAGTCCGTAAAGTCAGTACAGAAGAAAACTGGCTGGCTACCAAGTCTAGCAAGGGTAGGCAGAGGTTTAGAAAAGAAATGTGTGCCTGCACAAGACAAGATATGGAGCACGCTTGAGAAAGAAACACAGAGTTCTCTGTTAGGAAAGCTCTGACAATCCAGGCGGTCACTAAACAAAAACAAAGTCAAAGAGAGACTGCAAAGTGGTGTCAAGTACCCACTCAGTGGCCTTAAATCTTGTAGAGGTTTATGAGGATAATTTTCTCTGCTATCACTGAAGCCTTACCCAGTCCAAAGGAGTTACTTTGTACAACCTCCAAGTGGCGGAATGGTGTTAATCTAAGCAAGTCAAAGCTCATAGGGAGAGATAATAACTTTTATTAGTCTGACCAGCAGAGATTGAAGAAACCTGCTAAGTATGGACACAGCCTACATTCGTTAGCAGCAAGGTACAGTGACTTTGAGTTTTGTCTGCTGCAGGAATGCTGAGTCTGCAGCTTACATGGGTCACAGGCATGCAAGCCAGCTCAGGCATTACACCCAGCTTGCCTTCTTCTGCATGCAGCTTGTGAAGCCAAAGCTTGCATGATGAGATTGCTGCAACACTAAATAGGGTTGTTTAAGACCAACACATCTGCCCCTCTATGCTATGCCTTCTGCATGGAAAACATTTTTCACAGAACAACAGCAGCAGCCTTGTGCAATGATGTGGTGCTGCTTGGATAAACCCCATACAGTTCTGGTATGGTGCTGCTTGGATAAAAGCTTATGCCTGGCAGGGATGACCTTGCTCCTGCCCCACACAACACAAGGACTGAATTGGAAACAGGCATTGGGTTCACCTTAGCAGAACTGCTTCTCTGAATTCAGTTTGCTACTTCACTGCTGTTTGTGCAGTCTTCAAAAAGCTCATTTGAAAATGTCTGATGTTAGCTAACAATATGATTCTGGACATTTGCATTGTAGCAATGCTTTTTTTCCCAAAAGGATGAGGGTGGAAGAGGTCCTCTACATTTACCTGTTCAGATAACCCATTACAAAATCAGAATCTGTCAGAAGAAGACAGATTTTTTATCTTTGAAAATCTCTAGAGTTAGTTTCTGAGCCATGTCTAAATGAAATTTCTAGCATTTTTGATTTGTTTCCTTTTATGTATTTTTGACTTTGAGGTGATGATAATGTGAATTCTAAGAGTTCTGGCTATTTATTCTTCTTTATCAGAAGTCCACAAACCTTACCCATTTAAGCATCCTTTGGTGCAAATATATATGTATAAATTTAAATTTATATATATTCATGCATATAAAATAAAATGTATTTCAAGGATAAACACAGACAAGGCAAGAAGTCTCTTAAGGGACGTGTGACACTAAGGTTTTGTTTCTGTTCTTTTAAGTAGTAGCTTTAAGGAATGAAGTGCTTTTTTTTTTTTTCCTCTCCTTTATCTTTAAGGAAAGTATAGGCCTGAAAGGTGAGGAAGCCTACATTTGGCTTGGAACTCCTATGAAGTATGAGTACTTGCAGGAACTCAGATTATGTAGATGAATCATCCCTTGAGAGTTAACTTGACAGACACAGGCCAGCATATTTTTAGTGGGCTCATATAGAAAAGGACGACAAATTTCTCACAAATGGTTTTTGAACAATGATCTTATGTTTGGAAAGAGGAGATGAAAGTGCTCAGTGCTACCAAGCTTTACCTGGAAAGACTGAATCCTCTCTTCAAGCTCCTTTACAACCATTAATTGTTCTCAGACTATGGGAGGTAACATGCAGCTTATCATCATTAAGTCTCACTAACTTGTAACTTGTAACCTTGTAACTGCAAGGGACCAGAAGTAAAACAGCGTACTTTTTGTCAAGAATGGTATGCTTAATTTAATTTCAGCCTTTTAAATCTTGGCTTTACAGAGCTGAATCTACGGGTTAAACCTATTGGTTATGATAGTATCAGTCTGAAAATGAAATTAAAATATCCTTTCCACCCAAATACATGCCCATGTAAAAGGGGCTTTGATTTAATCAAGTCTTTCCTCAGATCACAGAGCTTGATTTGTTTGTTGATTGATTTTTTTTCTCGTAACAGAGATCTGCTCAGCAACAGTAACTCATGTCTTTCGTTTTTTGGAAACTTGGCCTCTGGGAAGTGCCAGGATAAGCAAATTATAGAATTTGTAAAAGGTCAGAATATAGAATTTAATACATATACATATATATATATATATATATATATATATATATATATATCTCCCCAGGATGGATTATGCTGGCATGTATTTTTTTTTCCAGCTGCTTAATTAGCTGTTAAATAAGGCAAACTACTCATTGAAACATAGTCAAAAATTACAAATGCTTAATTTTAAGCCCAAAGATCTATGTAAGGTAAAATGCATATTTCTAGCTCCGTGTGAGATTAGTTCCTCTTTTAATTGTAAGAATATGACTGAAACTCTCTTACCACCCTAACATCCAAAAGATACAGAAACGTGCTTGTACCAACACTCTGACTCTCAAAGAGGGAAACATAACCATTTCTACTGGTTTGATAAAAACAAGCAAACAAGCCAAAAAATGAAAGCAGGCATGGTGAAGATATTTTCCCACCATAATGATTCTATGGTTCTATGAAAATTCCTTTCTTCTGGCTGCTAGAAGAACAAGACTTTCCCACCTTTTAAGTGGACTGCAGGGTATGAGTTCACTTAGAGGGAAACTAGGTCATATTTGGGGTTCTTAGCAGTAACATTCAGAAGCATCTTGTGCATTCTGCCAGTGTTATCCTTCTCAGACTCACACAGACTCAGGCCTTTTAATAGTGAAGTGACGTTATCAACAGAACAATCTGGATCAGAATATATGAACTCCAGTAAGATGAGTGAAAAAGAATGGTGTTCACAACAAATCCCTATCTTTTTATTAGGTTTAGTCATTAAACAGATCCAGTGAAAAATGACTTAACTGTTTTCCAGATCCAAGCACATATACATGCTTCTTTCATCCACTAGGTTGAAATCCATTAGGTTGGGTTTCCTCAACCTAAAATATGCTAAAAAGTCAATTCCATTACATTCCATTTTCAAGTTACATAGAGTAAACATGTTGAAACAATGGGAAAACCCTCAAAAAACATACTATAAACCAGCTGCTAACTGGTAATGCCTACTATAACACATGTATAAATGCGCTTCCGCTTCTTATTATTCTATGCTTAAGAAGTTGTAGTATTGTTGCAGCATTGATTTTAACCCCAACGCAACAATTGGTGACCCCGACGTGATACAGGCTCCGTATCAGAGGCTGACTTGATCTCTGTCAGATCGCGTAATGGTTGCAGGTGGCGAAGGGCTGCTTCGAGGGATCAAAGAGTCCCTGGTGGTCAAAGAAAACCGCAGAAATTTAGTGCACTGGTGGTTGAAGAAAACCACATTCGGAGGGCCCTCGGAGGGATCAAAGAGTCCCTGGTGGTTGAAGAAAACTGCGGATATTTAGTGCACTAAGGTGAGGAACTTATTATGGGATATGCTGTATCAGTAGGAGCACAAGCTGTGTTTAAAATAACAACGACCCTGGCGACTAAGAAAGATATCCTCTTGAAAGAGAAAGAGGTGACTGAACTTTTGTTATGCGGGCAGCGGAGGGGGATCTTCTCGTTGATTGAGGAGGTTTCCGACGATAAATGCTGGCAGAAGTTGGAACGCGAGCTTTGGGAATCACTTACAATGGGAGACCATGATGACGCTCGCCTTAGCCAGATTTGGTGAGTGATGTCCCAGCTGTTAAAAGATACTACAACAGAATCGAAAGCCACGCGGCTTGCTGAGAAGGCACTGACTGCTGACCTACCTGAAGAGGAATATCCTTTGACTATGCCTGTGGACGCTCATGGTCCTGTCCCTCAGCACCGTTATTAGAGGACAAGCCTTTGGAAAATGATCCGCAGCTGATATCGATGGATGAAAATGTCCCTGCCACGACAGACAAGGATGCTGCGATGCAGGAGGATGAAACCCCTGCTCCACTGCTCCATGAACTACAGGAGGCTGCTGAACAACGATTACAGCTGCAGAAGTTAATGGATCTCATCAAGGTGTCCATTCGTGGGCTGGGACGAGTATCAAAGGAACTGTATAGCAAGTATAAAGGGGAATCTGCTGTGAGTTTGGGAAATGTCGGTCCTGATAAATCCAAGGGGGTGGCTTCGTCTCAGGTTGTATCTCCCACACAGAATCCAGGTCAAAAATGGCATGGGATTATACAGGATGCCGTGATTGATGGGGGTTTGTGGGGCCCTTACGCACTTACCCCTTGTTAATATACCCAGTGACAACAACTAGGGATAATAGAGGTCAGCCTGCACGGCAATGGCAGTCTTTTGACTGGAAGATTTTAAGGGAATTGCAGAAGGCTATTATGAAATACGGTCTAAATAACTCATTTGTGCAAAATTTGATTGATATTATTTTCTCTCAGTCAGTGCTTACGCTGTTTGATGTCAAAAGTGTTACGGCGTTGATTTTAACCCCAACGCAACATGGTATTTGTGGTCACTCTCCTGCAGGAGATATAAAGGGTATTTGATTAGACACATCTGCTGTGTTTTACAATAGTGTCACCGCAGCCGTCAGTTTAAGCATCTATTCTAAACAGTGCTTGGAACTGCCAGTTACATGGAGTCTAGAATTAGGGGAAAAAAGGGAGAGAAAATAAAGGAAAAAAAAGGGAAAAACAGAAATCCCTCCTATATTGTCCTTAGCTTGTAGCCATATCTTTGCAATGAGATTTCGTAGTTGACTGAATATTAAAGAGACAGTTACTCTCTCCAGCTTGCCTATCCCTCACAGTGAATTTGACCTAAAAGAATCTGTCAGAAACAGCTGGGCTTTCAAGGATGAGATTTGTCCAATGTGGAAGCAGACAGCATAGACCAATGATAAAAAAGGGGACTACTGGGGCAAAGTGATTGTGCCATGACCTTGAGAGCCCAGCACTCACTTTTTCAGTTTTATACTATGGGCACACAATGAATCCCAGAGAATTATCCATACAAATCTGGGTGCAGTACAAATCAATAACTCATGACTACAGGTGTTCACTTCATGCATTTAAAAGATGCAAGTCTTTCTCAGGTAATGACCATGGGATAATACACTACCTAGAACTCTGTGGAAGGAAAGGTAAGAGCTGAGGCAAGTGACTACTTAGAGTCTTGGTATCACCATGAGATGATTTTCTTGGACAGTTTTAGTTGGGAAACTTTGAAATTTTGAGGCAATAGCTGCCAAGATGTATTAGTTCTTTTACTATTAAAATGAAATAATTCCAGTGAAAGCCAGGTTGTCCAGTTTTGATAATCCTTTTTCTTCCCCTTGCTCTTATCCTCCCATGTTTACATTTACTCATAGAATCATAGAATCCTTAAGGTTGGAAGGGACCTCCAGAGATCATCTAGTCCAACTGCCCTGCACACACAGGGTCACCTAGAGCATGTTAGGATTGCATGCAAGCGGGTTTTGAAGATCTCCAGAGGGATACTCCACAACTTCCCTGGGCAGCCTGTTCAAGGGCTCTATCACTCTTACAGTGAAGAAGTTCTTCATCACATGGAGATGGAACATCCTGTGTTTCAGCTTGTCTCCATTGCCCCTTGTGCTGTCACTGGCCACCGCTGAGAAGAGCTTGGCCCCTTCCTCCCTACATTTCCCCTGCATGTACTTATACATATTAATCATATCCCCTCTCAGCCTTCTCTTCTCCAAGCTAAAGATGCCCAACTCAGTCCTCATGCGAGAGATGTTCCAGTCCCTTAATCATGTTGGTTGCCCTCCGCTGGATCCTCTCTAGAAGCTCCACGTCCCTCTTATACTGGGGAGCCCAGAACTGCACACAGTATTCCACGTGCAGCCTTACCAGAGCTGAGTAGAGGGGCAGTAGAGGGGCCTCCCTTGACCTGCTGGCAACACTCCTCTGGATGCAGGCCTTCCTTTTCAATCCTCTCACTGCTCTCCCCCTCTTTATAAAAGGCCAGCATTCAGCACAGCTAACTACCTCTCTTTTGCTTTCTTACATCTCCTCCCTGTTCTGGTATTATGTGGGCTACTTGTCTCAGCAATTCTGTACCTTCTTGCTCCTGCCAAAGGAGTAACAGGAGCCAAGGAAATGATCTGGCTTGGATGAGCCCAAGGAAACCAAAATGAATAGAAATAAATTTTAAAAATATGCAGGAACTCTTACTAAGACAACTGTTGGAGTATGTCCAGTTGCAATTGCAAGGGGGTTTAACTGGGTGAAACACCAAATCCAAATTGTTTCAAAAAATCCTAATTTATTCAAGCTTAGTGTAGTTATACTCTTATGTGATATGACGAGCTCCAAAGGAATCCATTTGCAGTTATTGCCAGAATTAATACACGCTAGCTGCTTCACTGAGCCAGGGTCATGCAAAGTGTCAGTCCCTGCTCTTGGGTTTCAATCCTTTCTTCCCCAAATCCGGTCACTATCTCAGTATAATACCCTCTGGGATGTTAAGAAATGGAAAAGCTCAGCACTGCTTTATTGGCCGATAGGACTAAAAATTAAATACTTTCTCTTCAGATCCAGCATGTTACACACCTAACTCCAAAACTGCCTGACAAGTATTTATATTAATTTTCTATTCTAGAAAGAAATGTTCTAATAGTGACTTTGAAGACTGTTAAATGCGTAACTGACATCACCATGCTTTAAACACTGTGGGAGTAGCTGTTAATGTGATCACTGACAGCAAAATATACAGAAAGTATCCCATTTAACTTCTCAAAAGCACATTTAGGAGAACAGCTGGAAGCAGGGAGGTCAGGAATATTGGAGAAGAGCTAGTGATAGACTAATAGGACTAGCTGAATTATTTTCTCCTTAAAACAACGGAATGGCTAGTAGGGACCTTCTCTGCATTTGTAAGATTCTACATTATTGGTGAAGACACCCATAGGTCGTCAAGGAAGGTTTACCAAGGAAGCCAAAGATAGGCTTGTAGCTGCTGAGTAAATGTTTTCCAGCACACAAAGTGAGCTCCATCAGTTTTACTGATTACCTCCAAGAAGGAAGCCAAAAAGAAAGAATGGCATGAACTTCTACTGCCTCAAACTATGAAGAAAATGTCTTCTCCACTCACCTGCCACTCATCTTTGGCAGAGGAATCAACTCCTTAGCCTTCAGTATTATTGAAGCTCTTTTCTTATACATACTTTTTCTCCTACTTCCTCCAAACGCACAGTGAAAAGCTGAAAAAATGAGGGCACCACTTTCCAACAGGCTTATGCAGTTGCTTTATGTCACTTAAAAGTTGGCAGGACACAAATACATTTAAGTGACCTGACCCCTATGAGAATGCAGGAAGAATACCAAAAGTGGTTGTTTTGCTCAGCTAGCTTTTTCTGCTGGCCATTTTTTAAAAGTACTACATTCTAACTGAAACAAGTCCAATTAATGTTGCTTCATGTCAGAAGGATTTTGGCATTTTATGGTATGTGTGACTTCTATCTCATAAAGTAACTAGATGCAATTCTTTCTTTCCACTAAGATTTCCATATATACCATATATATCCACATTTCATCACTCACATCAGCTCACTTGGCATGATTTAAGCAAAATCATAATGCAAAGAACAAAGCATAAACACTAAAGCCTTCTTCTTTAAATAGAAGTAATTATTTCTGTACTGCCTTTAACAGATTGATTTTTGAAGCAGTTCTTCAACTGTTTCAAAAAAATCCTAAAAATGTGGAAATAATACCGGAAAGAGGATGTCACAGTCCATATCTAAGTACAAGCTTAAAAGTTAAAATATTTAAGAGCCTTAAAGAATTTTGTAGCAGTTTAATTGATTCCAGCCACATCAACAGTTGCAAAAATCTTTGAGGCTTTGCTAGGGAGTGGATCAGCTCTGAGCAATTTATTTTTTATTCGCCCACTCACAGGTGATGGAGATTAACCTGACTACTTTAAATGGATTTTTTTTTTTTTTTTTTTTTAGAGTGCTGAATAATATCCTGTTTGAAGGTAGGTATTATATGTCAACAGGTTAATGTTTGTGCAGTAGGTCATTCAGAAGTGAGAGAAAATTCTGAGCACATATTCAAGAGTTCAAACACTGGATATTTTATTAACGGGATCAGTAATACAGCAAAGAAACCCCAAGTGCTTTTCTTCCTCCCAATTCTCCTCTGCCATTATCTGACACTCTTTTCTTCTACACCCTTAACTGTCTGGTATGACATTAGACATTCCTCTCAGGAAACAAAGGTATACCGGTTTCAGTCCTGTTCCAGTCAGCACTGTACTTCCAGCTCTGAAGTGATCCTACATGAAATTAAACACTGCTGTCACAGACCTCAATGCATAATGGTTACAGTCACAAAAGAGGCTCACTAATGAGAAGGTCTGGTTAGTAGCAGAAGCACCTGGTCTTGCTCATAAAAGAACATCCCTCCTGGGTCACAGTTGTAGCCTATGGAAGCAATGAATCCTGCTGTGCTTCTCAGAATAGCTTCTAGCTAGAAAAAGCATAGAACATAGTACGCCTGTAATTCCTTCTTGGAGATCCAACTATTAATGGAAACAATCTTCCTGGTAATCTTCACAGGTCTGACAGTGCTGTTGATTTTGCCCCTAGCTTGTCTTCTTTCAAAAAAATACTAAAAGTCACAAGCCAGCCTTTCAGAGCAACACTGCTGTGCCCATCTGATTGGGTCTGGATTATTTGCTTGGAGAAGCATCTGCTTTTAAACAGACCATTCAAACAGATCAAATTAGATACATGAGCAGCAATGAACTGGACAACAGTTTTTGTGCTGTAGTCTGGCCAGCAAGATTTTTCCAGCTTTAGTGGAGTGAGCCATTGAAACTATCTCTTCCTGACCTGCTAAAGCAAAGGCTCTGCTAAGATCTCCAGATATTTTGAGGCACATCTCAGTGTAGTAAATGGCTACACAGTGTAGCAAATGCCTCAGCGAGGCAAATCCCAGTGTAGCCCATTTGATCAAACGACCTACATCTGTGCTACCCATTCAACACGTTACTGTTATTAACATTAGCTTTCTTTCAGCTCTAAGTAGGTATGCAGAAAGATCACTCAGAGCTGCACTGCTCCCCATCAACTAAAGGGATGGGAATGAGTAAGACAAATGGCACACACTGTCCTTACAGGAAACAACTGTTGAAAGTCTCTATCCTTACTGAGGATAACAGGAAGAAAAGTCACAAGCCAGCCTTCCAGAGCCACACTGCTGTGCCCAGCTGATTGGACTTGGACAAGAGCAACACAATTAAACAGATCCAGTTTTCTTGTTTGGCACTCACAAAGTAAAAATACAGTTAATTGAGTGATTCTCTAATTTAACGTTTTTCTAGGGAACCTCTGAACCTTTCTGGGCTTGCCAAGCATATAGTATGAAGGAGGAAGTTAGCACTGGAAATGACATAGCTCCTTAGCTATCTTCACCTAGCATGTGGATGATGGTTCTCAGAGGAACCCACACTGCAGGCAGAGGAGTGAGGAGGCACCATGTATGTTCGACCTTGTCTTTCAGAGGATGGCAGCAAAAAGCCTTGTAACTACAAACTGCATACATTAAGCTGCTTATCCAGAAAAATCATCCCTTCTCCACCCAATTCTTACCCCGTGTCACCAGATGTAACATGGCAAACACACACTCTAATAGGATCATATGCAAGTCCCATATAACATATGCATGGGCCCCCGTCCCAAAATTTGAGGCCCACTTTTACCAAGCCCTCAGTTGTGAGGGAACTTAAAGACCACTGTGGATCAGGAAGACGATAATTTCAACGATATCAGCAGAACTGAACTCTGACACTGATTTTTCCAACAATGACTGCTTTAAAATTCATATAGAATATATAGTTTGTATCTATCAATTATATATGTGCAAACATATTTAACATCTCCTGTTTGTGCAACAGAAGACTATTAAAAAGAAGAAATTAAAATACTCTATAAGCAAACACAAATGGGAATGAGAAATGACCATTTTAGACATTATCATCACAGAAGCACAAGCCTAATTTAGCACATTTCCTCACAGGTGCTGAAAGGCAAAACTTTCAATAATGGAAACCAGAGCAAAACAAACATAAATGCTATCCAGCCCCTCCCTACTAACTTGTTGTTCAGAAAATCTCATTCCACTGGGGAGATGGAATCACAGCTGATTATATCCATGCTTTATCTCTACCAGACAAATCAAGTATTGCAGTTCCTGATGGTTGGAGTGGTTACATTCAGCCAAGAGAAGTAATCAATTACCTTTATCGCAACATTTTTGATTGTGACAGACAGAAGTGCTCTAAATGTAGTACATGATTTATTTGCACTGTTTTCTAATTTAGTCACTGAGATAAGTTAATAATTGAGCTGAATATCAAGGGTATCTTGTAGCTTGGAAATTAACCAAGAGAAACCTAGAGAAAGAAATTTTAATTTCAAGATAGTAAAGCTTTTTGTAAAAAAAAGAGAAAACAAACAAAAACCAGTGACAATTAAGTCCCTAATCACTACTTCACTGTTCTTCCTAGTTATCAACAGAGTATTGCTAATATATGACATTAGGAATTCCTGGGGTCTAGTGCCACCCTGCTTGTCCCTAGGGATACAAAACAACTCAAGTGTTGTTCATGTTTAATCATCTACTTTGTAAGTAATGGTTTGTAAGTTTGCTGTGGACTTCTTCCTTGATTAGCAGTTTTCATGAGGAAATAGCTGTTCTTGAGGGAGAGAAGGGACTGAATGTTTAGTATATATATGTAATCAATGCACAAAGTATTTTTCTTTAAAACAGGGTTCCTTCAGCCCTGAAATCTCAAGAATAAATTTACCACTATTCCCCCTTTTTAACTAAGCACAGTGGTAGGCACATTTAAAATGTACATTTGCCATATACATGTCTAGCTACCTATATATAAATCCTTGGAACATCTAAACATTTTAGCCCAACTTTGAGTTCTAAAAGTTACTTCAAACAAAGACTAAATAACAAACTGCTTGAAAAATGACACATCACATGTTTATAATCCCAGTGATTTTATCTGGTGTGTAAAGATTTGTCTTTGGTAAGGTTTTATCACATTTTAGCAGTTAAAACATAATACCAGAAAAATGTTTATAATTGCTGCATGAACCTGCATTAGTTAAGTACTACATACATTATTATATCAGTAGTCTATTATGCTGTGAAACGTCTAGTAATTCTCCCTCAAGAGATAGAAGTAAAAATGATTTAAATTTATTTTTTTTAAAGAAAGCAAAAAAGAAGACCTATTTCTTCAGGACAAGATTATTGGCAGTAAAATAAATAAAAGGTCTATGAGATCCCCAGTTACATACAAGAGTAAAAAAAAAAAAAAAGATTTTGTGGTAGAAAAAAATGATTCAGTTTATTTCATTCCAGTTTAATTTTAAAACTTTTTTTATACTTCTGAATTTTTTAAAATTACAACTTAATATATTAATTCAGGGGCTTGGAAAATTTAGAGACTGTGAGACTGAGGCTGACATTCAGGCCTTCTCTCATATAATCGTACATGACTTCTGGGATCTCAGAGAAAACACTGGGGCTACATTTACTTTGGGCCCAAAATGAGTGGGCTACATTTAGTTTGGAAAGAATTGCCATAATAAATATCATATAATGTAATTTCTAATTTTAATAAATTACATAATACAAAAGGGACAAGGGAGCCTAACACAATTTCAAACTGTTGGTAATTTCTATTAAGAGCGCGACAACATGTCAAACTGTCGATAATTTCTCTTGAAAGGAAAACAAATCTATTTTTTTTCTCTCTCTCTGAGAGGGAGGAGCTCCGAAACAGGAACTCCAAAAGCCAGTGTTAGAGAATGGACAGCTCCTTTACCATGAACTTACTGGACAACACAGCAGAGTCCCACTGGTTTGTGCCACACGACTGGGAGCTGATCAACGAAAGGATACCAATCCCCATGCAATATATGATTCTCCTGACGAAACAGAGGCACAGTGCAGAGAAAGAGGCGGGAGCCCAAGGCCAGAAGCTGACGAGGTGGCTTCTTCATTATCTCCACTTTCTGCCTCCAGCGGCCACGAAAAAGCGAAGTATCCTCCTCCCTGTTGCAGGGAAGCGGTGGAAGTGGCAGCAAGGTCATTAAAGCAGCTGCTAACATGCTTCTTCCCCACTCCCCCCACCCCTTCTCCCTCCCCTTCCTGCACAGAGCAAAAATCACCCAGCTATTTTACTTTAAGGCTGGGCCGCTGGCAGCAGCTGAGCAGTCCCGAGGCGGCGGGTGGCAGGATGTTCAAGTTTACGGACACTTTGGAAACTGCAGAACTTGTGGCAGTGGTTCACTCTTTTCATATGTTTTCACAAGCGATTAATATTGTTTCTGATTCAGCATATGTTGCAGGACTGGTTAACCAACTAGAAGGAATCTATTTGAATCATCCACATGCTCCTTACTGAGACCTGCATATCAGGTCTCAGACAACGTTGCCTGGTCCTCTGATGGAAGGCAGTCGGCATGCTCACAGCCTCACCGGGGTGACCACCCTTCCCAACATATTCCAGCGGGCGTGGTTGTCTCACACCTTCTTCCACCAGAGTGCCCACACTTTGCACCGGATGGTCCGTATCACGACTGATGAGACGCAGCAAATCATCCAGGCCTGTCCAGATGGTCAATATGATCCACCGTGGAGGTAAACCCTTGAGGCCTAACACCTCTCCAGATTTGCAGATGGATGTCACTCATATCTCAGAATTCAGACGTTTGAAGTATATGCATGTCTCTAATGGTGAGCCAAAACCACCAGAGACCCACATCGCTGAGCACACATGTGCACACCGGGGAAAGCTGCATAATGATAAAGGCAGAGCTTTGCCTGCCCTCTGATTGCCTCCTGACACATACTGGCCCTACCTGGCAGGACGCGCCAGATATAAAAATGATTGTGGATCTGAGGCAGAGAGAGACTCCAACCAAGACCTATGTTGTCTCTGCAGGGACGCCTGCAAGCTTGGAGCCTGTCAGTCATCTCTTGCCCATTGGGGCAAATGTTCGGTCTTGCTATCCTACTGGGCACCAGTCTACCTAGTTTACAACTGAAGGAGAACAGGAGCTGCTGTGACCAGGCAGAACCATAGCTGCCTTAGTGCAGCCACCTCATTACATGCTTGGAATCAATCTGCCATGTGGTGGGGAAACGCCAGGCGGAGGCTGCCGAACACCTTGAGAACGAATCCACCACAAAATAGGAGTAGCAATTCCTGTGCCAGCAAGATTCTGGAAAAGTGCCTTCAAGCCAGGAAGGACTTGAAGATGGCCACTATACACTCTGGAAGATCAAGAAAAGAGGCCAAAGAATGGAACTTTAAGGTATAGCACATTTTGTAACATGTTGTTTTGCAGGAGGCAGAGTAAGTGGATAAGTGGGATGAAATTCCATATGTAGATTTGTTGTTTTTTTCTGAGAAATGATCATGAAACAAGAAGGTAATGTAAATTGTTGGTATCTGATTTAAAGATGTTAGAAGGAAATGTGACTTTTGGTGACTGATCTGAATGATTATGGGGGACAAAAGGAAGGTGTCTCAGTTTTGTTTGGCTTGCAGTACAGAGAAAAATGTTTGAAAGACTATTTGTAAGTGCATGATGAGGAAAAGGATGTGCAATTGTTGGGAAGGGTGGAATTGATGATGATTCCTTTATCTTAAAAAAAAAGGAAGAATAAAATGAAAGATGAGTCAATTGCAGGCAGGACTCGAGCACAGCAGAACGCAATGATTCAGGCTCCACTACATCAGGCAGTGGGAGCAGAGGGAACGCTTGTATATGTAAAAGTTCCTTTTTCAACTGAAGATTTAATGAATTGGAAGGAGTCAGCTACTTACAAGCGCTTCTGAATACTTTACTTGCACTCAAGGAAAACTGAATAGTGTTGAATAAAGCTGGAGAGGAAAAGGAGAGATAAAATACTAGGGAGAGACTGGAACATTTCATGTTGCCCTGAGAACCAGACTGGGATCAAATACGGGGGTGCATAAGTTGATGATTAAACAATATCAGCGGTTAATATTACATGCAGTAAAGCATGAAGTGCTTAGGCCTGTTGTAAAACTGTATCAAATTGTACAGGGTAAGGCTAAGGATCCCTCTACTTTTTATATGCTGTTTTGTGAGACTGCTGAAAAATGAACAGACTTGGATCCTGAAGATGAAGCTGAACCACACATTGATGACAACTGGGATCCATTTGAACAATGCAAATAGGGATGACCTTGGTTACAGGGGCTGTTACTAGAACTGTTATTCTTGTTTATAGTATTCATTTGTATCATAGGTTGTATTCCTTGTGTAATGGTGTTACTACAGGATACCTGCCCAGATTAAAACAGAAAACGGGCCTGCATATACCTCTCACTCAATCGCAGCGTTCTTTTCTTTCCACAGTGGGGTATAAAACACTGCACCAGATCCCCCACTCGCCTATGCCAAGCCATCATTGAGTGTGCCCATGGCACTCTGAAAACCATGCTACAAAAATAAAAACCCATCCTCAGGGGACACTCCCCTCAGGAACAGTTGCAAAAGGCCTTGTATGTACCTGACCTTTTAAATCAAGAAACAGACAACGCCCCCAGTGCAAAGACACTTTTGGTGTTACCACTCAGGAAATGCTAAGTACAGCTTTGGTGAAAATCTGAGACCCTGAGTCACTCCAGCGGGGAAAACCTATACCTTTAATAACATGGGGACGAGGGTATGCTTGTGTCTCTACAGATCAAGGACCACGATGGGTTCCAGCACAGCGGTTCTGGCCAGCATTGCCTGCTTCAGTATTCTCAATACCCTCGCTGCCGGAGGAATAGTGATACCATGGACCTCCCGGCAGCCAAAAGAGACCCTTCACTAAAAGGACTGTGGGTTGTTGCTGCAGTGCTATTTGTAATCTTTTTTGGGATCATGCTTTGTCTTTCATGCTTGTTAAAGTTAATGCAATCCGTTGTTAAATGCCCTCTGAAGCAAGTATTGCCAATACGATATATGGGAGTGGAAATAACAAACACAACAATCTTTTGCTTAGCCATGTTAATGCAAGTTGTAAAGTCTCTAATTATTGTACTAACTGTATTTTGTTTATTGTTAGTGTATCTATCAACAATCGATTGATCATTCAACGAAATTAAGGCTGCTTAACTAAGAGCAGCTATAGCAATATAAGAGTTAAACAGAAAGGAGATGGAGAACACCAGTGGTAGGAAACTCTTCTCAGATGGTCACCAACAGCAACGGGAATTTTTAATCTCATGCTTCATCCAATTTTGATTTTACTAGCTCTAGTATTATTAGGTGTATTATTAGCAATACTTTATGCTAAAATGTTTACTTACCATTAACCTATGAGTGCGAGAATTATCAATACGCTATTTATGACACAGAGGCAAGAGGTGACCATACTACCACTCTGTGATGATGACTATAGTCATGGTGACTATCGTCATGGGGTGGAGTGTGATGGATATGCTCCTTTCCCAGCTCAACCTGACCTGTACCTTACATGCAGCCCTGTTCAGTTGCTAACCACCAGCGATTTATCTAATCCTGATAGGTGCCACCATTCTGATTTCTTCTCCCACTCAGACTCAACATAACAGTCCTGAAGGCTGCATCCCGAAGGGAGGTAAGGCTAATACATTAGTCAATGGTCCTCTGAAATGAAAGAATGACTGTAAGTCAATCATCTTATCCTATAAATATGCAGACAGCCTGAGAGCCCCTTGAGCTCTCCTGGCATAGCAGTGGGCTGCACATCAGGATCTCCCCTTGAGCCTCTCAAGGTTACTCCTCGAGGCTGAGAGATGCCTTTCCAAAACAGATCTGTGGTAAGTAAATATGGTGCACTCTGTTTCTTTAACTTTACTTTGTAACTGTGCAGAGAAACCCTTCGTCATAAACCGTTGACCAGGTCTGGGACTAGGATTGGATCCAGCCACACACAGACTCCTCTCAGAAGGAGCCTGGAAAGCAAGGGGATCCAATTTGAACCTCGTGACCCAACGGGAGGGTATCCCAAGATAATTGTGTATTATTTTGAACCTCCATGCAGTAAATAATAAGAGACCTTGCCATAGAACCTCGTGAAATCGTTATCCGTATTAATAAATCCTATTATTATTTCTTTGATACGAATGAAGTGCATTTTGTCACTCAACCCTGCACAACTCGTTCCATGACAGGATAGTAACCTCTGTTGGACTAAAAGTATGCCTAATAAAGTATGCCTGTTATATTGCACAGTATTATGGAAGATATTTTTATGTTTCTTTACAGAAATGAACTTTATAATCCAGAATTTGTTGCTTAACATTGGTCATATAATTTGTCTGCTGTAAACCTGTTAAAGGGAGTAGAATGATCTAATCCTTTAAATATGGCAAATAAGCATAAATGCTTTATGCTTATGCTGTGGTACCAGAATCTGGAGTATTATTTCCTTTCACTTGCTTAAAGGAAATCTAAGTTCCCACTGCAAATGACATTAGCTTTCATTTTGGGGTACTTGAAGCAATACTTCAGCACCTCTCCGTTTGCCTGAGTGAAGCAGGCTGAGCATCTGCCAGCAATTACTCCTAGATATTTCCTCCAGAAGAAAATCTGATTGTCTATACTCATCACCATCTGAAAAGACTAGATTTTTCTTAATCCTGTCCGCTATCCCCAATTCTGCCTTAAAATCACTAGCAAATATTGTACAAGGGCATTTCTAGCACGGATCTCAGCAAGTCACTGCTAGATCATTTACATTTTGAAAAACAGTGCTTAAAGCTCTTGGTGCCTAGTCAATATTTAATTAGGGGCAGGATTTTACCTGTATGGAATAACATAAAGTCTCTTTTTTTTTTTTCCATCAATACCTCCTAAAAAATCTGCATGATATATGCCAAACTTTTCTTCCCAATGTTAAAAAGAAAAAAATTTCAAATAACTTCAAAGACCAGCTGAGGACTTTAAGCAGAAACTATTTTCTGATGATGTAATTTTGTTTTTTTAAGTATACGTTTCCATTCTGATTACACTGAAATGTTTTCACTCTATGCAGGATATTGTGCGCTCAGCTGCAATTCCCAAGGTCACTTTTGATTCCATTTTGAAAGATAGGCTCCCTTCTGACTGTTTTATAGCAATCAGGAAAAAAAGCTCCTATTTTAAGGGGTCTACTGCATGTGTCTGTCAGTAGCTTTCCATTTTTGGAGCTGATATCCCTCACTGCTTGAAATGAACACCATCTGCTTATGGCAGTTCACTGGAATTAAGATTCCCAGGCAGTTCCATGATTTCCTCTTTTGAGACTTCTCTGAACAACACATAAAGATTTCCCTTGGGTAGAATCTCCTTGGGATGAGAATTTCAGCAATGAATTTCTCCAGTCTGGTTCTCATTGCTTCAAGCAATTAGCTTTTCTTCAGACATAACATCCTTTAAGCTTTTTTTTTTTTTTTTTTCTTTCCATTGATCTCTCTGCAAGTAGACGTCCATGGAAACAAGTGCAATCTTCCTGCTTCAAATGAATTTTAATACTTCATGTGTAGCAGCAGACTCTATTTGACTTAATTAAGAAAACCTCTTTACTTCTAAGCGCTAAGTTTGAGTGGTATTTCACAGTGGTCTTGGCGATAAAAGAAATTTTGCAATTAAGTAAACACATTAATATAACTTGTACAGATGCTGTACGTAAAATCTAAGAGTCAAAAAGAACTAAAAAGCCATTGTGATCAGCTGATTTAACAACCAGTACAAGTTGAACTGATTCCAACTTCCTAAATACACTTTTGAATGTGTTTGGACTAGAGTAACAACATCCAACAGACCCTGCATGGTATGCCTTTCTGCCCCACAGACTCTCCCCATTAAGTAAACACATGGCTTACAGCAATGTGGCCGTTTGAGGAGACAAACATACTATATTCAGCCACATTGAGGCAGAATCTGAGGGATGTTACTTCCTCAAACAGGTCATGACTGATCAGTGGATTCATATGGAAAAAAACATTTTCATTAAAGAAGGGAGGTTGATCAAAGCATGAACAAGGGCACTTATAGCAGGCTGGAGTGGCAGAGACACACTTTGGTTAGGTGGGTCAGCATACAAGATAGCCAGCAATGTTCAGTATTTAACCCATTTCACAAAAATGAAACTGAATTATCTTCGAAGATGAAGGATACCTCAGTAGGGAACAGGGTAGAGGCTTTTTTCTAGGTAAGTGACACTTAGGGTTTTCTGATTTATCTTGCCTCTCTGGTATGAATGTGAACACTCATGAGCATCATTTGGACTCACTGGGTTCCTGAGTTTCTGGAGATGTGATACAGACTTCAGACCTTACAGAAAGTTGCCAGTTTCATCCTTGAGCTGAGAGCAGAGTTTAGGGCTGCTTCTGATGCCTCCCATGGCTATTACTGCCTTGTCCTTTCCTTTACAGTGAACTCAGGGATCAGACTACCCTTAATCTTGCCTCAGACCCAGATATGCCACTGTGGACCCTACTGGCTTCTGCCTTTGCAGACCTACTAAGGGCTGGTCACTTATTCCAGAAACCTCTGCATTGCTGCATATACACAGGTACTTGTCTCCTCTATTGCATTTCAGAACACTTTTTTTTTTTTTTTTTTTTCTTTCCAGGTCCACTCTTTTTCATATTTTTTCCTTTTTGTACAATGAATCACAAAGCTAAAATAATTTTGAAAGCTCCTGAATTGCCCGGTTCACAGCCCTCCAAACCCTGACAAAGCAATTGAAGGCAGTCTGATAAAATCAAAGATACATAGCAAAGGTGTAATAAAAAGCACAGAACCTTCTGTGCAGAACTACTTTTCAATAAAGAAAGTATTCTAGAAGAAAGCTAAACTGATTTCCTAATATCTGGTGTTCTTTTCTTTTTTTTTTAGCTTTTTTTTTTCTTCCACAAAACAGAGTTAAACCTACACAGCTTTCCTCTTGTTTTGAACATCAATGGGACAAATCTGCAAGCAGCTCACAATTCATGTGTGGCATCAATGGAGAGGCATATACTTTCCAGAAAGTCATATTAATATCTGTACAGAATATACCACAGGGGATACTAAAGGGCTCTAACTAACAGCATTTAATTCAGCCTCATAATACCTCTTAGGCCCAAGATTAGGTGCCTCTAGTAAAACAGGTATCACTTTTTGACTCCAAACACCCAAGGCATTGTTTTCAGAGATTCCAAGCATTTAATGAAGTTGAGACCAATCATTTCAGAGCTAATGTTCTGGGAGCTAAATGTCTCAGAAAATAAGCATACAAGCTGTTTTGCATCCTGTTTAACCAAGGAGGCAAAGCAAAATTAAAGGAAGATTCATGGAGTTCCAAGCTGTAGACGGTACACCTGGCATCTGCCATCTGTGTACTGAAATGACGTGCTCTGCCTCTTACCTGTAGGGTCCAAAGTGTGGGGCCTGAATAACTGTTTTGGTTATGTTTCACTAAAATCTGATTAGTCCAAAGTGACCTGTCAAAATACAAAATAGCAATCTCTAGAAGCCAAAGGCAAGGATCTTCCCTTCAGATTAAGCTGTAAGACCATTTTGCTTCTTTTACATGCAACTACGTGAAAAGAAACGTCATGGCAACAGTTTCAGACACAACACCTCTGTGCTGCAGCTTGTTTCAGGGGTTGTCATCATGACTTCCTTACTGTTGCCACTCCACTCCACGCCCAAGAGATTTGCTGCTTTGGCTGACCTAGCCTCTTGTCAGTACATTTAAGACTTCACTGTGACTCCTTTGCTGCTGTTGCTGTTGTGTTCCATGGCTCTAGGTCATTGCAGAAAACCTTTCAAGTAACAAGTTATCTACTTGATGAGTGATCTCAAAAAACAAACCAAACCAAATGGTAAGCTTCCCCAGGACTGGAAACTTGGGATTGTCAAAAGCTGTTATCACATCAACAGATTCTTTACTCATTGAAAAAATGGTACTGCTCAGCTGCTGCTCCCAGGTCATGAGGATGCTCCCTTGCTCCAATAGATGCAGTTTCTCATATTTCCTGTCTATTCCTGAATTTACACTAGTTCACCAAGTCTGAATCTCACATCAACTTTCCCATCAGAGTGCTCGGAGCCAAGGGATTTGGTCCCATCCATTATAAAGAGGAAAGACTGAGAAAAGCAGGGAATTGATTTCCACATTTCTTTTTAATGATCTAACAACACAGCAATGCTCAGATCTAAAATTCTGGGTTACGCCCCTTTCCATGTAAAACTTGGTTAACGCTAGCGATCAAAGCAGTAGAAGAATCAAATTAGGGCCAAGCTCACACGAATTGGTACTGGAGCTACTGTTTCATACTTGCTAGAAGTGTCTGTCTGAATGATTAGTTGGAGTTATATCATTGATTCTAGTAGTTTTATTTTCAGGGTGGCCTATTTTAGCTTCAAGCAGTTCATTCGTCTAAATGGGCCAGAGTTCTGCAATTCCACGATTTCCTGCTGTTACTTATGCATCAATAGCTTTTCCACCTGATTGCCCAATGAGAGCTCAGAAGTGGAAACATCTGATTCAGACCAGGAACTGTTGCTTCCAGTAACTTCAACTGATTCATCCTGTGAGCAAACATTTCAGGAGACTTGGAATTCAAACTGGCAGCAGTTACAGGAATGGTCCCTGGGTACAATCTATTGATGAAGTACTGTGATCACTCTGTGACCTCACAATATATTCATCTTCCCAAATCAAACACTTTGGGACAGCTTTTTCCACTAACACACAGAAAGCTCCTGGTTCAAACAGATATCTCACAGGAGACAGGCAGGGGGAAGAGAAATCAACGCACTGATTATGTCTCTTATGTCTTCCTAATTTCAAACCAGGCTTCACTGTTTTCCACTTTGTGAGCCTGCCAACAAGACTTTTCACTGTTCTGCAGATAATTTCCAGTATCACCAGGCTGAGTAACATGCTACCAGGAAGACTAATATGTATGTCTCATGTGAGACAACCATGTGCATAGGAGAAAAGCAAAACACTGACACAAAGACCTCCTTAACAGCCGTTATCACAAACCAAACGGGTACAGTTGTTTTGCCTGTAAGCAATCACATAGGCATTTCAAGCAGGCCTTTTCAACTCACAAGAAAATTGCTGCTGAGCCACAAAGTGCCTGTTCTGAGCAGTTTTGCCTCATTTAGTCCGTCATCCATGTAGCCCCAGAATGATGCTGGGTATAATAGCAGGTATTAATGAGGTTATACAATATAAGAGGAGGTGAGCTAAAAGACAAAATACACATTTATACAATATAAGAGGAGGTGAGCTAAAAGACAAAATACACATGAGATGCATAAATAACATTGTGGGTGATAAAAAAGTCACAGCTGGTTCCCTAATTTGCCTCAGCTAGCAGAAGAATCTGCTGACACATTAATTTATACATGGCCAGCACAAAATTCTTTTGTCCCATAGACCAGTTTCAGTGAAGTATACACAAAGTAATATGCTCAGTTGTAAAATTTATAACCACTTGAGTCATAATCATTGGCTATGCATACCTTTGAAGTCAGGTCTATGCTTACCTAATTAATTAAACATGGATCATCAAGTTAGACATTAGATCATGGATCATCAAGTTAGACATTAGAGGTCTTAAAACATCCCATTCTATTGTAATCATTGTATATCTTTCACAGACATAGAAAGTGAGGCATAAAAAGGTTAACAGAAGTGCCAAATATCAGAACAACTGCAGAGCAGGCATACATCTTGTAAGTTGTACTACTATTCTGAAGGAAGCAGACTATTTATTTGGCTGCTATTCCAACAGAAGCTTAAAAAAGCCTTTACAAAAAGCATACTACAAAATCAAAAATCAAGCCACCATCCAGTAGAAAGAACACCTAAAAGAAAAACGTCTAAAACTAACAACCAAGGCTTGACTCTTCAGTAACGTCAAGCATCTTCAGTGCCTACCTGATTTCAAGTGCATGTGTGGGTAGTTCTGCACCTTGGAAATGAAGGGTTTAGGAGGATTAGAGAACAGGCCAAATGCTGTGCTGAATTCTCTGGTGGGATAGTACTGATAGAAGTGAGATGGGCCGCTAGCCTTCTGAGCAAACTTAAGGAAAGAATGCAAATGTCAGAAAGTAAGCTGTTTCTTATTAATTAAGACTTATTAATGTCTTTAAATCCAGGGCATCTTCCAAGGGAATAGAGAGCCAGGAATATAGCCAGCTCCAAGGGTACTTCAGGCTATTATTTCTTTTTATAGTTAGCTACTAACCATAAAATTAAACTAGTTAAAAGAGGGGAATGTGCTAAAAAAAATGGATAGTAAAGGAAATGGGGGAATTTTTTAATGTTTGGGAAAGTTTTTAAATGATCCTACTAATTTCCAAAACGCCCTGCAAACTCTACTTACACCTCCCATATTACTCACCTACTGAGACACAGGAGAGACCTATCAGTTGTCCATCATACTTGGTAAAAAGAACACAGTTTCACTTTTCCTCTCACAGAATATCTCTCTCCAGCCTATATTTGCTGTATACAATGCTGGAGGATGAATGGAATTCATCTAGGCTTCTTAAAATATCCTAAAAAAATCATTATCTCATTTGGTGTCACCAAGCTGCTATCTTCTTTGACTTTGTTGTCTCTACAAATACATACAAAACTGTAGCTTGTTAATTCTTTGGAACAAACTAGGAAATACATGCATCTCGCCCTAACACAAAATGGGGAGAACACTAGCCAAATTATTGTTCAGAAAATACTGCTTGGATTGTTAGAAATCTAGAGAAGTGAGTGACAAAGGGGAAATAAGTGACAATGTGATATACTACACTGTGTCTACACTTCTGGGAGAGTATAAATTTAAAAAAATTTTAAATTTATTAAAAAATTGTTAAATTGTATTAAAAAAATGTTAAGGTCATTGTAAAGAACCAGTTTATTCACTCCATACTATTTATAACAACAAGAATATTTTAGTAAGTTTCCTTTTAAGTTACATAAACTTTCAGATTTATGTCAATTTGGCTGCATGAAATGAAATTTGTCCAGCAGAGATCACTTATAAAAATGATATTAAAAAAAGATAAATTCTGTATGCCAGGGACATTGCCACCTTTTTTGTGTGGCATTCATTTTTCTCCTTGACATAAAAAAAAAAAAAAGCTTAAAGACTGCATCAAAATCTGGGTCTTGAAGGTACAACTCCATTTTTTGCTTTTCCTAATATATATTATTCCACCAATATGCAAATCTTGTGTCTCTACTGCACTGTCTTACCAATGTTTCTGTGTGTTTTATACCACTACCACAGACTGAATGAGTTAAGCTTTTTATCATCAGGATGGACATCAATTTGCCTCAGCACCTCTGGAGGTTTTCTGGGATGGTATTTTTGGTCACACAGTTCCTCAGAGTTTTCATGGCCTGCTCCATCCACCCCTAGCGGCAGAAAGCTCTCCTGGAAGCACAGACATCCTTTGATCTGAGGCTCGTCTGCTTTGAAATGCTTAGCCCTACCTCCACCTTTATTCTCATGCTTAAGCTTAAAACATAAGCTCACAGTGGGAGGTGGATCCCAAAACCCAAATCAAAAGCCAACATCCAATAATTCCTCCTTTCAGCACCATCAATCTACAAATGCTCACAATGCTATGTTTTTAGGATCCAGACTTGATTTGATAAGTCCTTCAGGGCAGGCATACTGTGATCTTGCCAGCTGATATAAAGGGCTGAAACCCGACATTAGAAATCACTTCTCCAGTGTCTGTTTGAATCACATACATGCAGCCAGGAGCACAGAGCCCTGTTAGTCCGCCCTCTTCAAAATACTACTTACCCCCCTCCTTTTAAATAGGAAATGAGAACATTTCCTATTCTTTTTTTTTTTTTTTGTATTTATTTCACATGTTTATTTTAGATACTTGATGAAATCTATCATGTGGACTTTTGTTGGCTATCCCAGAACATGGTGTGCATCTTTATTACTCAAGACCTGTTTTTTTTTCATCTCTGCTTCTCAGCCTACTTTCCCAAGACAAAAAATCTCTTCAGTCATATTACCTATTAGCCCTCTCTCCTAATGATTTTTTTTAGCTCACTGGTCAATCAGATCCTAAAGACAGATGAGATCTTGAAGATACAAAGTTTCTGCAAGTTCAGTGAAACTCGGCCAACTCTTCTGTTGGTCATCCATCAGAAGACCAAGAGTCCAACTAAAGAAGAAATTAACCATGAGTCAAGCAGTGTACCCTCATGGCCTGGATGGCCTGTGCCATGTGCTCTAGGTATCCCTGCTTTAGCAGGAGGATTGGACTAAATGATCTCTAGAGGTCCCTTCCAACCTTAACCATTCTGTGATTCTGTGCCCCTAAGAAGGGTAAGGCAGGCAAAATTTAGCCTATTCCAGGAATTCAGCTTATTCCAGGAAGCATCACCTTAAAGAACTAATCAATGTACTTCCACATATACTTCCACAGTAAAAACGTGTAGGGAACATGGGAAAAATATTGTGTGCATGTGTACCTGTGCAGGATGTGTGGAGGAAAAGAGAGTTTATGGGATATAATAGCAAAACATAGCTCTTGTGGGAAGTATAATTGTTTAGGGTCCTGGAAGGGTACAAAGTATAATGACAAGAGGTGGTCTTGAAGCCACAGGAGTGATCTGTGCTTATTCTGGAGAGCGGAAGGTTACATGGTACTCAGCCCACAGATACATATGAAATCAGGATTTTGTGGAGAGTCACTTCTTGAGATCACAGAAACACTGCTCATGTTCTAAATCAGACACAACATGGAATTAAAAACTTTCTCTCTGACCCACATTACTAATAAGAGTATTACTAATAAGATAAGAAATAATCATTTCCTTGCATTATTTCTTTTTCTGACCTGTTCTTCTTACAATAGCACAGCTGATTGGCATTAAGCAGCTAAACATCTCAGGTGTGATGTTTGTAATATTTTACCCTTTTCTCACAGGTCAATGTGAGGTCAAACTCACTCAGCTAATATCCCTGATCCTTGAGCAGGCATCCATCTGGGATAAACTCCACACTAGGTAGCTCTCCCCAAGGCTCAGGGGGCAACTGAGTAATTCCCGCCTTTTTTCTAGGTAGGAGCTGAAGTAAAAGTGGCCTTGCAAATTACTGTGGGGAGAATGGGGAGGGAAGGGAGAAGGGAAGGCTAGGCTTCCATAAATGTAAAATTGCTATGAAACACTACAAATACAGGATGGTGAGTTAGCCTGCTTTGACCAAATGTCAGTGACTGCAAAAGGTCCTTTTGTTTTCAGGGGACCATATATGCTGTGCTTCAGGCTGCCCAAAATTCTAGAAATTTACCAGATGCACTTCCCCACCTATTAGTAGTATTAATCTTTCCTATCTGTCAGAGAAAGTAATTGTAGAGACTGAAAAGTTGATCTCTTTCACCTTTATTATGCTGTCACTGAAATAGATTTGAATTCTTACAGAATGAGAAATTAAGACATAAAAGCTGCTTTTTTTCTTGGATTACATTTGCTTCAAATACTTTGCCAGGGACAATTTAAGGAACCTACCAATTTCAAGGGAAATTTGTCAAAATAGCTTTTGTCTTCTTGATAATCTGCTCTTTGGAGCACGGCCCCCTTCACTATTAATGGCATAATGGCCATGACTTGCACAGAAGCAAGGTTTGCAAGAAGAGGTAGCATTTTTTTCCTAGGCAATACAGCTGAAGATAGTAGACAATATTTCAGAGGCGTAAATCTAATAACATACCCTAAATTTCACAGTATTCCCTCTGTAATACCCAGGAACAAATGCTCATATCAAAAACAAGCAGTTTTGTATGACTCATGCAAAATTTTGTATGACTCATACCGACTCAGGACTTGGTGGAACCACTCAGCAGCTGGTGGAAGAGAGAGGAACATCTGCCCTATGGTGGGCAGCATGCCTGAACCAGCTTTCCTCCTCTTTTTTTTTTTTGTTTTTTTTTTTTTCTTTTCAGAGGAATAGTCCTGAGAGCCTATGAAAAGTATTCCTTTCCAGACTATTCTCATCCAACTTGAACTTCACTTTGGTTAAACAACAAAATTGCAGAAAACTCCTCCTTCTGGTAGCCCATGTAGACCTAAAAGCAGTGTTCTGTCATACCATTTTGTGTCTCCTCCTACCTAACCACCTGCTGCAAAAATGCACAAAAGCAGCCTTTTAAGACTCAGACATATCTGGTCTTCTGCATGGTGGCCTATCTCTCTAGTGCCACCTGTAAACCTATTGATTCCACATTCTGGGGCCTGTTGTCATCTATTCAGCTACAAAGTACAAAGCATGGAAGAGGGGGAAAACTTCACTCTTTTGTCTGAAAGCTTTTCAGACTCTTCCACACCGCTTCAGTAGGAACAAAGAATGGTAAGAACAGACACAAAGAGGGAAAAAAGGATTCACGCATACAGGGGCTTTCTCACTGCAGAACTGCTCCTGCTTATGAAATTACTAATATGAGAGTATGATGTGATGTCAAGATAAATTCTTTACCTGCCAAAATCTGTTATTGCATTACTGCTGTCAGATCTTGGGGTACCCTTGTAGACAGCACCAGTCCAATTTTTCAGAATTATTGTGTTCAAATGCTTCCTACCAACCTCAGTAAGAAACACAGAGATTGGGATCTTTAGAAAGCATCTTTACAAAAACCCAGGCCTTGTGGTTTGTTAGAAGGATTTTCAATACATTATCTAAGGATTGCTAATTGCAAACTAGAGAGATACAAATCAAAATTTTCAAGCTATAATTTTCAATAATGACATTAAATATGTAAGTCTTTTCAAAAAAATGTTTAGGAATGGCAGGCTGTAGCAAAGTAGAAGGTGAGATTTACCTACCAAATGGCAAATAGGATCTTTAGTTATGCATACGCATTAAGTTGGGCTTCTGGTCTTTGCTAAATGTATAAGTCTGTAGGTTCCATTACTCTAGACTTGTCTGAACTGCAAAGTGAAGCTCCACCCTCATCCTGTCTGAATCAGTAAGTGAAAATGCTGTATTCAGCAAGTGAAATCCTACAAAGTTAAGTTTGAACGAATTCTGTAGAAGGAAAGATGGAAAGAAATATAATTTCAATAGTTCAAGAAGTTTTTAATGCCTCTGTAAAACCTGAACTACATTATTTTTCAGAATATAAGCAAAATCAGCAGGTGTTCAGTTTTGAGCCCCTCACTACAAAAAAAATATTGAGGTGCTGGAGCACGTTCAAAGAAGGGCAACGAAGACGGTGAAGGGTCTAGAGCACAGACCTTATGAGGAGTGGCTGAGGAAGCTGGGGTTATCTAGTCTGCAGAAGAGGAAGCTCAGAAGAGACCTCATCACTCTCTACAACTACCTGAAAAGAGGTTGTAGTGAGGCAGAGGTCAATCTCTTCTCCAGAATAACTACAGATAGGACATAGGGAAACAGTCTTCCATTATGTCAGGGGAGGAGGACATAGGGAAACAATCTTCCATTATGTCAAGGGAGGTTCTGGTTAGATATTAGGAAAAATTTCTATACAGAAAGAGTAGTGAAGCATTGGAACAGGCTGTCTAGGGAATTGGTGGAGTCACCATCCCTTGTAGTGTTTTAAAAACATGTATATGAGGTTCTTACAGACGTAGTTTAGCAGGTATGGTGTTGAAGGGTTTACAGTTGGACTTGATCTTAAAGGTCTTTTCCAACTATAATGATTCTATGATGCATCTTCAGAAACTATTTAGGTACTAATCATTCTTCTTCTAAGCTGGCTGAGCCCTTTCTCATCAGCTATCTGTACACTTGCTTGCTGTCATTGACAGAAATCTCACAATTTTTTTGTTCTGTCTCCAGCTGTTATGGCAGATGCATCCTTTTGTCATATGGCTAAGTCAAATGACTACTCTGAGTGCTCTCCTTGCAACTTTCCAATTTTAAGATCTTGCTAAAACATGAGGAAGAAAAGAAAAAACTTAAAGCACAATAACTTAAAACAAGTAAAAGTATATGAATATGAAGCAACTTTGTTTTAATGTCCATGACAGATAGGGAAATGGAAACTACAAAGTCTAGTCAACATACCCACCCTGAACAGATCTTTGAAAGATGTTTTAATCTTGAGTCAGGAAATTGAGATATGTCCACCAATATGCAAAACTTCATAGCAGAACTCTGATTTACTGAGCTCAAGATGATCATCTTGAGACTGAATTAAAATGCTAAGGGGATGTGTTTCTATACCCTGACATTTTACTGGATTTACATATGCTGGCTCCCACAGGCTTGGATACATAACTTCAGGGAAAAAATGTCCCATTGAAATTAAAGGTTGTATTTGGACTCGCTTAAGTCTCTTTTTGACCACAGAATTGCCTTTCTCCCTTTTACTATTTTATCTCTCCCCTCTAGGCATCTATGGATTTGCAAGTTACTTTAAATCTCTTCCTTTTTATAAAGCACTTAGATTTTGACAAAAATGGAAAGAAATATGCTGCTTTGCCTTCCAAATGTATTAGAATGAAAAAAAAAAAAGATTGTTTGCTAGTCTCTCAGCTTCTATTCTTCTGTTCCAGACTATTCTCCGTAAGTTCCTGTCTATCATCTTTTGTAAATGACATCTGCTTTTCAGATGCCCTGTCTGCTAATTAAGTTTGAATCATTTGTAGAAGTACAGTACTAATTTAGAAACACAAAAGTCAAGTGCTAACAGATAGTAACAAAATTTTCCCACTAGCTCAACATTTACATCATTTATTACATTAGAACTATGTTAAAAGAAAAAAAAAAGAGGATAACTAGCAAAACTGTTGGAGGGGAATCACAAAATCACAATGATGCATTTTAGGTCGACATTGCCAAATACTCTCTAGCTTGAGAATGATTTTCCAGGTGATATTGTCCTTCTCTTCTCTTTTGTAATATAACAATTATTTGGGGGAAATCTCCCCTCTTCTGTAGAGAACTTCAGCTTATATCCTCTTTCTCAAGGGAATGGCTCAATGACAGGTTACAGAGCAATATTTGCTCAGTTGCTTTCTTTCTATTTAGATATTGTATACAAAACTAAATAGTGCAGACCAGAAACGGATTGATGGAAGGAAGTCTTGAAGTTCTTATATCCTGGTTCTTAAGAACTTCCAATCAAGAGATGGAAACAAATCTAAATCTGCTTTGTCTGAAGAAAAATACTTCTTTGAATCAAAAATGTCTACATCTGCAAGGTAAACTTCCTGAACTTCAGGGTCTCAGGGATAAACCTGAACATCTGATATATCCAGCCTGAATGGTCCAGACTGCATCACTAAGTGTCTTAGCTGAACACCGGAACAGGCTGCCCAGGGAGTTTGTAGAGTCTCCTTCTCTGGAGGTCTTCAAAAGCCGCCTGGACGCCACCCTGTGCAACATGCTCTGGGTATCCCTGCTTGAGCAGGAAGGTTGGACTAAATGATCTCTAGAGGTCCCTTCCAACCTTGAACATTCTGTGATTCTGTGATTCATTCTCTGAATCACAAAACAGAAAAATTAAAAAGTCTCACGTTACTTCGATTAAAACCTGGATAAGAAAAATTCTCAAGAGCCAACTGGAAACAGAAATATGAGTCAGAGCTGTGTAAGATGGGATCCTGCAAGGGTTTCTTCTTGGCTATGTTTCTTTATGTGTTTTATGAATGATCTGGAGAAATACATGAGTGATGTCTGAGGAGAAAAAAAAAAATCTGTCGTACACCACCTCCTAACAGTTAGCAAATAATTTCCAGATGACTCAGCCACTACATCCTCACCCGTCTGAAATACGGAGCAAGATAAATACGTATTTTAGGCACAGCATTGAAAGCTACACTTAACCTAAATCCCTATCTCTGTTCTAGTCCCTCAGGTGCATTAGTTTCTCTTCTCGCTCTCCCGTATGAACACTCTGTCTGAGTCTCATCATTCTGGCTTACAGCTTAATTCTTCAAAGAGGCACATTCAATAAGGCAGCCACATGCAGATATATAGAGAGCAGACAAAGGCATTACAAATCCTTTGAAAACAACACCTCTAATGCCAGATTCTTGACTCTGGCTCTTTTCTTTGGAAAGAGAGTCTCTGGAAAAGAGAAAGTTGATGAGTCTGGGGAAATAGTATTCCTATTCTTCACCTCTGTCAGCTAAAAATGGTTGAATGCACAGGGTAATAATGCACAGGGTAATAATGAGACTTAAAAACTGTTTAGCTAATAGAAATAGATAAGCTGAGAGCTAAATTAGATCCAGACTTCTCCATTCTTAATTGAACCTTTGACTGCAGGTAAGGTCTGATATCTGCTCTCACAGAACATTCCTTATAAAACCAACACACTAATGAGACCTTCAGGAAAGTAGCATCAACAAATAACTTTTTAAACAGGGGCTGCATTACCAGGTTTCCAATTTGCACTGATCTCACCGGATGAAGACTAGCAGCTCTGCTGCTTCCAACAGATCCTTTGACTGGAATGCTCATCAACTTTGCAAGTAGCTCTGAGTAAGTTCAGCCTTAACTAAAGGCTCCAGGTTGCAAGCAATCTCAAGGAAACACAGCCTTGCTGGACTCAAAGCACAGCTGACCATGGTTTGGTTAGCAATTCAAGAGAAGTTACCTCCTTTCTCTCCCCCACCTAATCCTTGACTTGTGCAAGTGAAGAGGCTGTCAGCCAAATGCTGCACAAATGCCATGCAAAGCAGATATTGCAGAGAAGTTTTAACAGAATGCGTTGAGTGAAATAAAGTACTGCTCATAAGCAAGAAATGCTGGATAAGTTAACTAATAGAGTTCAAAAGAGTTTCCACATCACACGTATATTTTGGGGCCAATATGACCCAACAGTAAGAGACTCTTGGGCAGGAAGGTGCAATCAGATCCTGCAAAAACTCATTACAAGGCCTTAATATTCATTTGGATGAGTTAATTCTACTGAATCCTGTTAGAACTTTGTTGATAACAATTTTGCAGAACTCTTCTCTAAATCTGTTATGTTTTCAGACCACAGCATCTACGGAGGGTATGGAAAGGAGAAAAAACAATAGTATCAGTTTTCCAAGAAGAAGAACATCAAAAAAACAACAGTCCATTTTAGTCCATTTCTGTAAGCAAATATAAGTTTAAATTTTAAAACTGCTGTGCTCTGAAACTTACTAATCTAAGCAAGTCTGCTAACCAAGTGTTAATTTACTACTCTCTGCCATTCCTACCTTAACAAGAATTTGTGTTCAACATATATGCTTTTGTATTATTTCTTCTTTTGTTTTCTCTTGCACCAAATCTCTCACTGCTTTTGAAAGTCTCACTGGAGAATCTAGTCTGACTGGAGAATCTGTGTCTGCATGAGAAACCACTGCTACACAGCTGTCACTCATCCTGTGATTTACAAAGTCCTTCTCTTTTGGATCATCAAGATGTTGTTGCAGTAGCTACAAATTACATTCACAGTCTCCATTTCAAATCAAAGAAGATTTGATGAATCTCTTAAACAGAAGTAGCATAAAAAATAGGACATGAATTATATGTTGACCATGAGTCCTTCACTACTGTGAACACATTCTATCCTATGACCACACAGTGCAGTGTGGCATAGCTGATTCCTACTGCTCCTGATCTCCAAGGAATGTGCCTAGATTTTTTTTTTCCACAACACTATGGCAATATGGCAGTAATCTTGCTCTTTCTGCATTCACCAAATTTCCCCATCAATTTATGTTCTTTTCTGCTGTATTTGGAGTGCAGGACCCTGCACATTACCCAGCACAGCAATTCCACACCACAACAAAAATACTTATTAGACTAGTGGGATCAGGGCAACAAGGAAACACTTGATATATATAGTAGTGAAATGATATGTGGTTATATTTATTTAAAAGTCTTTAAAATGATTTTATAGGCAGTTTTATTACGATGTGTAAACTTAGGCTAGTTTACAACCCGCTGACTTAAAATGTGTGTTCCATTACATTCTAAAATTTTTATCTTTCAGGCTTAGGAAATGGAAGACTTTACAGCTCTGATGGACAAGTTTGAAGGTTGAGTCTTTTTTTAAGTCAGTAGATGTTAGAGCCTAAATTTTGAAAAAGTTTTCCAAGGCAAGCTACAGAACAAGAAAAATCTACTTCCATTCAGTGGTTGCTCTTAAAGAGGCACCTGATGAGTCAGCATACTTAGAGGTCTTTCTAGGTTATGTGAACTGGTCTACTTCTCTGTTTCAATCCCATATTGATTCAACTTACTTTAGAGAAAAAAACTGTAAACTTGAAAGTCAATTTGAAATCAAGGTTCAGTGACAGCACTGAGAAAGAATGATGAAGCCATGTGTAACAACAGTGAGACATAAGCTAATGGCTTAGATGATCGTGCTCCTTCTTGCTCCTTCCTGCTCCTCTTTGACAGCTAAAGAAAGGGCTAGACCTTGCATAATGCGAGTCACAGCTCAGAACTGAGCTCTGACAAAAGCACAATGGGGAAGCAGAATAAAGAGCTATCAGCCTTATAAAACTTCAGTAAGGAGCTGTAACTTAAGGAACCAGAAACATTATTCTTATACTGATAAAACCAAATAAAACTCAAAAGAAAGAAGATTTTTTAAAAACAAAGTGAGCAACCATTTCTTGCCCTGCAAATACTAGAAAGGAAATCTGATCCATTCATTTGGAAGCAGCTACTATAGTAAAGGAGATTTTAAAAAATTCTAATACAAGATATGATGCAGAAAAAAAAGATGTGAAGCTCCTTCCATACGGTTCCTTCTGTTAATAGCATTATTTTTAAAACATATTTTGTATAAAGAATTCCAGTGAACAGAATGTCTGAAGTTTGTTTCCCAAGTATACTTTCCAGAAGTATTATTGGATCTTGAGATTCAGTTTTATACCTGAAATGCTTCTTGGTAGATCTTCAAATGATTTCACTTTGCTTGCCTCACCATTTTTGATTCTCTGCTACAAACCATTGCAACATTTTTCTTTTCAAGACTCCCCATACCAGGAGAAGGGAATGTAAATTCCAGAATTGCCTTAGGAAGTGGAGAGTTAACTTTAAAACAAAGTTTTAATGGAGCATGCATTCACAACCTGGCTGTTTCATAACAAACCATCAGAATCTGAACATCATTTATATTTTTTTCAGACAAAATTTGTAGCTGCTATCAAAGTCTCCTAATTTTAATAAGTTTACTTATTACCAATAATATTCATAATATGTGTAATATCAGGTCCTGTACACTGTATCTCCAACTCCTCCAACTCCTCTCTGATTGGACTTAGGGGTTTCAAAGCCAATTTGATTAAGGCAGGAACTGTGCTGTGAAGCCACATGTAAGCAAATCTTGTTTAGTTTCTCATGAATTGTTAAGAAATTGTCTCACTTTTAAAGGTGATGCCCTCACTTGGAAGAGGCTATTTTATCTCTTTTTATATCAGGCTGTGTAATCGTCTTATTTCAAAAGGCAAATGCTTTACTATGCTGGGCAATCTGATCTAGTTCATATTCAAAAGCTCAAGATTTAAATATAATCTGAGACCTGTTGCAGGAAATATTTAAGGTTCCCAGCATCTCAAAACCTTTCTACCCACTTAATCTGTAAGTCTTCTGCCCAAGAAGAGACATCCCTTGAGCTTATGATCCAACAGCATGTATCAAGTGCAAAGTTTATCAGTGTCTTGTGTCATTAGGATCATGGGATGGGCAGGAAACTATCCTGCTTGTGTATTCAGCTTCAGCAAGTGCAAAGAGTCTCTTACACAATGACTACTCTGAAAAAGAGCTGAACAGTAAAATAAGAAAGACTCAACCCAAGGCTGAACTTCATCAGGGCATATGCTGCAGTGCCTTAAGTCTGTCCATTACCCCTGAACTATACACTAGGCCAACAAGTCCAGCTCCCCTTCCCCTAGTCAAGTGGCAAAAGTTATGTACCATATTCTGCTATCAATGTACTAAGGAATACAGTGGATGGAAAGAGAGGAAAAAGGAAAAGGAGTCTTGTTTGCAAAATTCCCTCCTTAGTCATAGTTATGAGAAAATACTTTGCTATAGATGGAAAGAATGAACACCTATTACCCTCCCTTTCAATCAGGAGGAGTCCTGAGTCACTGAATTCAGTTAATGGAAATGTCTCCTTAGCATTTAAATTATTACTATAGGGGATTAAAAATAATAATAAAAAGATTTCTCACATTTTTCTCATTGCCTGCATTGTTTTAACCTTTGAGTACAACACACATATGCTTCATAGCTCTAAGAGAAAATACCTAGTATATCAAGTATCTTTAAGCCCGAATTTCCAATATTCTATGATTCTCAATGTCTCTGTATTTTTGCATAAAACCAAAGTAGCAATGTCTGCTGGGCCACATTCTTCCCTGTTCACACCAGTACAACTTCTCCTGTCTTAAAAGTAACTGAGAACTCTCTTCTGCCTTCATGTAACGCCTGTGTCTTTTTTAAGCACATATTTTATTACTAGGACTAGAGACTAGAGTATTAACAACACTAAGTGTCCTGATTTTCACATTGCTGTTCAATTCACCTGAATATTCCTTTGCAAGGAATACAAATAACGGTCCATGAGCAAGGAAGCTCCAGAAGTAACTACTGTTTCATTGGCCTTTCACCAGAGGCAAAAAGGTGCAACTACAGAAAGGAGTAGCAATGACTCATTGGAGCTGCAGTATGCTCTCATTTGCTAATTGATTGTGATATTCCCATATTGCCACTCATTCAGAGAAGTAGATACTGAGGTTAATAAGTTTTTCTCAGCAATCTGTGATTCCTTAAGTAGAACAATATATTTTGACCCAAGAGTTCCTTGTTTTTTGGCAGAATGTTTTAAGTATAAGAACTTTAAGCAAATGGATACTCTTTTTGTGTGTGTATGTTGTAAGCTTGAATAGCATAAATAGCATAAAAGAGCAGGGAGCTAACAGGCAAAACTTTTTTACAAGCCATGTACTCTTATACTAGCTTCTCACTTTCTGGTTCTTTAACCTCTCTTCTTTCTTCTACTGTTAGTACAGATTTCATGAAATGCGAGAATTTATTATCCGTACAGCAATATTCATCAGAGCATTCTTACTGCCCTGGAAGCTAGGGATGGAAAATTACTAGGTAAACCTAATGGAAAAGTGCACCTATTGGATTCTTGCAAGCAGGCTAAATATTCACAGAATAAAAAAAAAAAAAAAACTGAAACATTCATTCCCAAAAGAATTCTCTCTTACATCTCTTAGCTCTTATACCTGTTTCTGAGGGATGCTAGCATTACCTATCTTGATGATGAATATATTTTTAATGTCTTTTTTCACTAAAAAATACACATTCTGAGGAATGACCATAGGCTTAAGTGCTCTACAGAGCAGTGGTCTAAAAGAGGAAAGAGGAAAGAGGAAAGAGGAAAGAGTCTTATGGAAACCATGCCAAGACAAAATATTGGCCCACAGAATTCAGGAGGACTTTTGCTTTTGATTCTAAGGAGTCAGGATTTCACCCAAGAGAAGAGCAGCAAAATCAAGACTTCTGGAAGATGTCTTCTGCAAAAGAAAAAGTAGTTGCATGTTTCAAAATATTCTGGGGGCTAAATCAGGAAGTGCTATAGTGTTATGAAATATTTTCTTTCTCTCCTTGTTGCAAAAAATAAA
Source organism: Nothoprocta perdicaria (assembly GCF_003342845.1). Classification (NCBI taxonomy): domain Eukaryota; kingdom Metazoa; phylum Chordata; class Aves; order Tinamiformes; family Tinamidae; genus Nothoprocta; species Nothoprocta perdicaria. The sequence goes on from NW_020455565.1 coordinate 475,260, forward strand.
ATGCTACTTTTTAAATTAAGTATATATATATTTGGTAAAACAAACTATTTGCTATCAAAGAATGTATTGGATAAGAATTGCCAGTGCCCTGCATCACTAGACATACCAATGCCTTTTTCATCATGCTTGATCCTTTCGCAGAGAGTTAGAATTGCACAGTTTCTCGTTTTCATGTCAACAAACACATTTACTTCCAATTCTGATTTATACCAGAGTAAAATGAGAATAATGAACCCCTGGATTGATAAAGCAGTTTTTTTTTTTTTTATGAGAAGGTAATTAAAGATACAATGTCATTCAAAGATATAAATGGCTGCAAGATTAGTCAGAAATATGAACAATGACTTTTACTCAGCTGCCTTAAGAAACTAAAGAATACATGCCTTTAGTTAATGAAGAGCTGTATATCCATTTCAGAAGCCAGAGAACATTTTAATCACCATGCTTTATAATAAACCTGTCCTTTAAATTCAGCCTTTTTTCTCATTCCAAGCTCTACTGGACACTGACACTGCCCTTTTTTTTTTTTTTTT
>NW_020455565.1:475803-533750 GCF_003342845.1 Nothoprocta perdicaria
TATTCAGACATCATCCTGTTTGGTCGCAGATATTCTTCCGTATCTTTGCTTAGAAATGAACACAAGGAGAATATAATTCCTGCCAAAGCCTTCTCCAGTAGTAAAGAGAACAAAAGCTGTCCTCAAAATTCTCCATCATATGCAAAATTAGATATTGCAGTCAAGGAAACTTCATGGGTTTAATGTGACTGGTATTTCAGTTAAGCATCTCCTTGTTTCTCCTCCCTGATAGGAAGGTATAGGTAATTGGAACAAAGCCTTTTGTTCGAGCAAGCAAGGTTCCTAGGCACTTTCAGTCTTGAGCTTATGTCTGACAGTCCAATTTGTTATTGTCACCCATCAAGGATAGGGTGACAACAAACCTCATAGCAAGTAATAAACCTGCAAGTACTACACATCCTTTTCCATTTAAATTGGAAACCTCTGAGTTTCAATCAAATCTCAGTTACCTCATCATAAATACTGATTAAGACCATTGAGCACAACACTGTTCCTGAAATCAGGCTCCAGCAAAATGAATTCCCCAAACCAGATGAGACTTAATATAGTCATGTAATTACATTTTATGGACCATAAAGGAAAAAAAAATAGAAACACTAACCATAACAACACACACTGATAAGAAAATTACACAATATTATTATTCCTTATTTTTTAATTACTGTCAAAAGGAACTGCTAAAAATATTGATTTTGAAACAAGTGAGTGTAATTACTGTAGAATTTCTCCAAACAAGTGTTGCAGGTTGTTGTTTGTGTAATTATAGATTAATAACATGGTTACTTGTGCTGTACAACAAAGAAACACTACCTGGATCAGTGTTCTGTGTCCAGAATACCAAGGGGCTGAGAAACTATCTGATTGCAGACCAAAGGACATTTCTATCAATCCAGTTTTCATGAAAAATACTTCAAAGGAAATTTTATGTATTTTTTTTCAGTTGGAGGAAGAGTTCAGTTCCTCAGAACTGAAGCTGCTCTGATAACAAGCTATTCTTTACAAACATAAATTTGAAACAGGCTTCCCATTCTACTTGGTCTGTCCCAGGCTGCATACCAACCAACTTCCTTAGATGACTTAGACTAACATCCTAAGATGACTTAGATGACTTAGATTGCCTTAGATGACTTAGATTACTTCCAGAAATTCTTCAGAGGGCAAATATGAAAAATATGAAAATTTTTCAGGTGCATCTCAGCACTGATACATAGTAAGCAAAATGACAATGGTACTGCTAAGTTGGGCAGGTCCTAGCTTTAGGAGACTGAAGCAAGTTTGAAAGAAAGAGTTGCTCTGCAGCAGCATCACTGTTTCACCAGTGCTTAGCTGTTCCTTGTCCTTATTCCTGGTTTGGATGCCCACCCCTGCTGTGTCAAATCTTCTCTTTCTCAAGGTCAAATTTCTGTTCAAGGGCAAAGACCAGAAAACTTTGTGGTGACATTGAGGAGCAGAGGCTACCAGCTTGATGGTCCAATAGCATTTATTTTGTAATCAGCAAGCTTTTATGTAAGAGTGATCACACATGCTACACGTGTACGCTACATTTTGCCAATCACGGTTTGCCAGGTTTGCATATCTGAGGGTACCATCCAATCCTTTGTAAAATTAACTTTAATTTCCCAGATAGAGAAGGAGTAGAGGACTAGATTTTTTTCTTCCAAGTATTTAGGTGCCTGACTCCCATTTAAATCAATGGAAACCTTCAGAAACCTGGCCCCAAGTGACTTTGAGGTTGTGTACTGTCTGTCTGCTTTATTGTCACCAGGTACAGGCTTAGCCTTTTGGTATACCAACTGCTACAAGGAGCCACAAAATCAGCACAGTACTGAGTCACCACTAAAACAAGAGAGGAATGTCAAACCAAGTCAAGGGTTCAGGCATCAGTCCCATCTCTGAAAGCGCCTTCTTCTGGATTTCATACCCATGTGGATTAGTGCTGTTGGAAGTAATAAGCAGTTAGTATTAAAAGTAACCGAAAGGTTACAACTTGACTCTGGAGGTCTACCATAAGCAGTTGTAGTGAAATGATTGACGTACTACTAGTGAAGAAATTGTCATTGGAAAGAGGGGAAGAATGGCACTCCAGATCTTGTAACAGTGGCAATCAGGATGTAAATATAGTGCTTCATACACTATACACTAGCTCTGCATGGATGTTTTCTACAAATGTGAACAGTTGAGATTTATAATGCAGCAAAAATATTCAGAAACTGGGTAGTAGTGATGTTTAAAAAATCCTTGGATATAAAGTAAAAAGCAAAAATAAGGCTTTAGCTCAATGTGGACAATTCAGGCAAGGACTTAATGGCAGGTCTGTAATTCAATCACAACGACAATGTTTTCTGTTTGCGTTTCCATACCTGCAACTCCCTGTATTCCACATTGTAAAATTAATGCTCTGCTTCCATCTCTTCTTTGTACAGGACTTGAAGCAAGATCATTCTCTTTCTGACTAGACAAATTCTGCTCATGTTAATGGGAGCAGAAGCAAATCTAAAGCTATGCTGAAAATCAAGAAGATATTATTTTATAAAGCTACAATATACTGCTCACCTACTTGGCCTTGTAACATCAGGTTTTAGACTAAAATTTGGACTCAAAATTCAGTGAGGAACCTGATATACTACCTTCCAAACACCAATGCTGATGATAGTAGAACCTATTAAGATCATGCAATCTCATGGAGACCAAATCTCACTTGAACTTGCCTTGTTTCACTTGCAACTGGAATTTTCCAGGACACCCCTTTCTTCTCCAGCTCTCAGGTCTGATATAGAATATAAACAATATAAACAGCACAGGCAAGTCCTGGCCTCAACAGTCCAATTGTATCACCAATAATTTTCCAAGATATCCAAGTAGTGATGAGATGGAAATTTTAACAGCGGGACTATGGTACTTGTTTCTTAAAAAAACAAAACAAAACAAAACAAAAATCCCCAATAACACAATGACCCCTCCCTTCCCTCTGTGCCCGGTCAAGAATGAGAATATATTCCGCCTTCCCTTCCTTCCCCCCCGCCCCAGTTTTCTGGTACAACCATTTTGGACTAACAGACTCGCTAATTGCAGTTACTAATTAAACATATATTTGGGAAGAAAAAAATTGCTCTATTTTACTCTCAGAATAATCTAGTATCTGCTTTACTACAGATGTGAATGAATTTAAGTGACAGGATAACAGTCGAAGATAGAACAAACCTATTAAAGATTCGCTTTTTCTGCAGTGACACTTAATTGATTTTTTGACTTCATAGTACAGGTCACTGGGCGTTATGAAATGCTTTTCACCCTCTGCTGCATAGTCTTTCAAAAAAAAAAAAAAAAAACTAGGCAAAGTTGTTTACCTCAAGATTGCATATCCATGTAACTTACTACTAAATCTTTGTTATGTTTGTTTGTAATGTAAATGTTACTACTAAATGATGGTGAAAAAGCAATTTACTAGACACTCAAACTAATTTAAAAATGGCAAAAAGAAGATTAATACTTTACTCTTGAGTGGTGTGTTTATTGCTATATTGTACTGAGGGAAAAACAACAAAGAAAAAGATTATTGGTTTAAAAAAAAAAGACTAGCTCCTTAAAAAAAATATTTCTTTCCATTTGATGCTAGTGGAATAATATTTGACACTCAACACAAAAGCAGAGCGTGAAGATGTTCAGAACCTGTAGGCAGAAAACTGAAGTAGAAAAATCATAATAATAAGTGATAGATTCATGGAAAAGCACCAGTCACCACTGAGGCCTGACAGGTTATCGATCAATTTACTTTTGGAAAAATTAAAGGTTAATTTTTATTTTCTTCAAAAGAAAATCCACTACTGAACTTTGAAAAAAGGATTTTGTTCCCTTGGCAAAAAAAAAAAAAAAAAAAGAAAAAAAATTTGTGAAAATAAACCTGAAGACTTTATAATTCAGGTAAAATTTGCTAACACTGAAGGGTGAACCTCCACTCTAATCTATGGTGCTTACAGAAACTTTGACCATTATCTCTCATTCCCCTGCCTGACACTGATTTCCTGGTCAACTGTATGAGCCAATGGAGGGGGAGGAGAAAGGGAACTGTGGGGAAAAAAATGTGGAGAACAGCTATAATTGCTTAGAGAAATATGAACAAATCTTTTATCTTGTCTGCATGTGCCAACCTGTTGAAATAGAACTTTTTAATGAAATCATCCTCCTGCAGGCTAAGGTCTGACTTTATTCAGAGCTCTGCCTTTCTGCTCTATCTGCTCTAATTCCCTTTCTTTCTTTTTTTTTTTTTTTCTTTTCTTTTCTTTTTTTTTTTTTTTTTCTCACAGCCAACAGGAAATCTCACCTTACTGACAGATCTCTGGCTTAGGAAGATAATTATCCTTTGCAAAACATGTCTTTATAAAACTGCTGAAAAGCAAAAGCAGGGAGAGAGAGACTTTCAGGAACAGCAGAGAACATTGACACCCTTTCACTCACCAACGGCCTAGATTCTTATTGGGAATGTTGGCACAAACCTGGTGTTTTTGTATAAGCTGCTGTTTCACAGGCCCATTCAGTGTGACCAAAGGTTGGGACCATTCAAAAGTACTTGTAAAAAGAGAGGAAAATCCTAAATGAAAGCAGGCCAAGGATACTGCTGGGGATCTCCTTCTGGAGGCTTGGTATGTCCATTAAAAGGGACTGTCTTCAAAGGAGAAGAACATTATCCCACCCCACCGGCCTCTCATTCCAGTGTTGCAAGGGGACTGTCCAGCAGGAACAATAGATGCAGCTCCGGATTCCCTAGCTCTTCGCAACCCAAATGTGCACGACTGCATCAGATAACACACAATACACAGTGAAGTAGCCAGCATGGATTAAAAGTTTCCAAGGAGCTGCCAGGAGAAGTGTGCTGCTAATTTGATACCTACAAACATTCCTATGATGCAGACAGTGGGCCCAGCTCTTAAATGATGTATGAAGGTCACTGTCCCCCTCACACTTCTCCCTAATACTCTTTATGTAATGTACATGCAGAGACCATACAGAATGGTTGGTGGTGTGGAGATAGCTGGGTAGCTATACACTACCTACCCAGCCAAAGTTATTTCTGACCAGTTTACTTTGTTAGAAGCTCTCTCTGAGAACTTTGTTAGTAAGGATAATAAAGTCAAAAACAACTTACAACTCCAGTCCCAAGGTCATAGCAAGGGCAGGTAGGAAAAATACTATTAGTAAACTGAGTTGATTAAGACCTAGGATTACTTCCAGATAATACACACACATCCCACAGTGCATTATATTAACAAGCATTAGTTCTGTCTATAAAGAAAATTGTTAATTTCCTCCAACAGCATGCAGATGAGGTTTGGAGACCCACAGGATATTCTGGAGATCCCCTGTAAAGATTTATTTTCATAATTCATCATGTCTCCAACCTAACTCAAAATTAAGAGGTAGTTTAGTTGTCATGGCAAATCATTATCCACATGGCATTTCAAGTTTCATATTTGGCATCTTAAAAAAGATGTACAGACTCTATTTCCAAAACTTCTTGAGCGTGACTGAATTTTTGACTGAATTTGGCTGAATTATTGTTTGCTTGCAAAAGGTTGTATCTGAAAACAGGTTTCCATCAGCATTATAAAAATCAAGTTATTTGCTAATGTGAAATAAAAGGCAATTTCTACTTTAGCTCTCGTTCTATACATTGGGAACAACCCAAGTACAGCTCTTTAAGAGCCACAGAGCTCAAAATTCCCTGTCTGGAACTTAAATAGCAGCTCTTCTGGTTCACATAGTAGCATCTAAGCAGACCATACATATTCAAGGAAGACACTTACCCTTTTTTCCTGTAATATAAAAACACATAGAAGTATTCCAGGAGGCTGTCCTGATCCACTGTCAGGAGAGGTTTCGATATGATCCCAAGAGCGAGATTAAAACACAAACATCAAAATGTCATCAAAATCAAATGCCATACAACCTTGCAATCTTTATTCTTATAATTATGATAGAACAAAGAGAAGAAGACTGTCAAGGAACGAGTGGTGGCAGGGGTGAGTGACAAATGCACAAAATGACAAAAGCAAGAAAGAAAGATAGGCAAGCGAACGGGAGAGAGAGAGATGCAGTAAGATTATAGTTACCACCACCACAAGCCTAGCTATGTTTTGTCAGCTCCATCCCGGTGCAGGTGATGATCTCTTGAAGAAGAAGAGGCCACTTTCAGTGCAGGTGATGATCTCTTGAGAGAGTTCACTCGGTGCACAGGTAAAGTTGTCACTCAGAGCAGGTGAAAAGGAAGGCCTCACCCAATGTAGAAAAATGTAGTCCTTTTATTGTCCCAGTTCTTGAAGAGTTGGCCAACCTGAAGATTTCTGGTACATGTTGTTTGTGTCGTAGGTGCTGTGTGCTCTGGTGCTCCTCTTCCCCCCAGCTTGAGTGTCCATGCCGCTTGACAGGCACTGCTGGGCACTGTTAGCCCAAAAAGTCGTCGATCCTCGAGATGATACCACAGTCTTCCTGGAGACAGGATGCTGCAGTCAAGAAGTGTGAATGGTGGGGCAAGAATGTTGAGAGAAGCACATCAACCAAGAATGCCATTGTTTGGGTCTTGAGCTGATATCCTGGTCTTCCAAGCTAATGGTGCAGCAACAAGGCAACAGTGTTGAGGCAAACGCAGCCCAAAACCGTCTCTTACAGAAGCCATACTTTTTCTAAATTTCTGCATCAACTTCAAAGGTAGGTCAAGGAAATGTAGTTAATTTGAAGCATTAGGTATGCTGTGTTGATCATTCTAATTCCCAGCATCTTCCAGGGTTTGCTTCTCAGCCATCCAAGCCCCTGACCTCTCTGTCCCACCAACAACTAGTGGCACATTGTGGCTGATGCACACTCCACAGCAGACATTTCTAGTCTTCTTGCCTTCAGGAACCAAGATCATCAGATCTTCATCAGATCATCCAGCCATGCAGCTGGGCTTGACACCAGACCAGCCATACATACCAACAACCACACTGCACAGAGCAGAGTCTGTTGCAGCTAGAGTGAAAATGTTTCCAACCCTGACTCTCCCCTATAAATATTTCATCAATTCCTTACACATTGCATCATGGAGCAGTTATTCTCCACTATGAACTTTCCCACTGAGATGTTGCTTAACATGTGCAATAAATGCAGATTCCAGTCATTAGAAGCACCATAAGATTGATTCACTGTTTTTCTTTTAACTGTTCTTGGATAATCCCAATCTACAATTTTCCTGCTGCCTTGTTAGAGCTTTGTCACTTCTTTGCTGAACCAAAGACACTCCACTAATTAGAACTGTAGCTAATTGCTTATGTTACACTTCAAGTTTATTACTTCACTTTCACAGCTCCAATAGTTAGTCTTTCTCTCTTTTTTAACATATTAATAGTGTTGCATTAGCTTCCATTCCTGATTTAGAAATATTAAGGAAAATATATTTTAAAAACTGCATTATGGAACTCTCCTAAACTACTCTGAAATTTAGGATCTCATAGAAACATGTAAACACAGGCAAATGAATAGTAAGGCAACTTGGAAGAGGAATAAACGGAAGCATAGAAGAGCAAACAGACACTGGATCTGTTATACAGATAACATTCTAACAGCAAGTCTGTCTTGTCTGCATTTCTCCACATACATGGGAAATAGAAAAGGCTGGTAAAAATGTCAGAAAGTATAAATATTATTCACAGGAAACCAATTTTAAGTAGTACTTTTAAAAGTAAATACTAACCTGCAAATGTACTCATGAAGTCAAATACTATGAGTCATGAAAAGTCACAATTAAGATAATTTGTACATTGACAACTCTATTCCTGTCTCACCAGCATTCACTTCTTCTGTTCACCATACATATATATTTCAAATATTGTATGCATAACTTGAAAATACTGACAGGAATCATTTTGTCTAGAGAGTTGAAAAACTCATAATTTATAGCCAACATAAATTCAGTAAAGCAATTCTGTCTGTATAATATTCCCAACGAGCTATACTCTAGAATACTGTTTATGACTTTAGCTTTCAAAAATGTATAACAGTAAGCAAGTATAATACTGTATAGGTTTTCCTTTTTTTTTCACTTAAGTCTTGTAGGACTATGTGGAATTCATCAACATTGTGAAGTCTCTGCAGTTTACGGAAACTAGCTATTAATGCTAATAATAAACCATGTTATTAGTGCTAATTAATTCTGCCAACAAGGCCTCTGCAACTAGTCAAGACATCAGTCTTTGCCAAAACTTTTCCCTTCAGATCTCGAAGGGAAGGGCTCTGGAGCGGACGCTGGTACCGGAACTCCTTGTCTAGAGGCGAACCACTGCGGCCCAAAGCCGTTGAGCGAGCAAGCGTGGGCAGTGAGCAGCGCGAGGCAGCCCCAGCGCAGACCCCCGAGCGGGCACCGCGGAGCCCCGTGCCCGGGGCGGCTCTGACTCTGCAGGGCCGGACCAGGCAGCACAGGCGGGAGCTCAAAGGCCGTGTGTATGCCATCCCAGCATCACGAGCTTAGAGGAACACAGAAAAATGGTGGGATAGCTCACATGACTGGGGTGCTCTCATGGAAGGCTATGTGCTCTCTAGGAAGGACAAGCTGGGAAGGTGAGGTGGTGGAGTTGCTTTTAATGTGAGAGAGCAACTGTAATACATGGAGCTCAACCTGGGAGTGGATTATGACCAGCGGGAGAGCTTGTGGGTTAAAGTGCAGGCTAAGGTGAGAGACACTGTGGTGTCTGCTACAGGTCACCTGACCAGGAGGAGGAGCTTGATGAGGCCTTCTACAGACAACTGGAAGTTGTTTTGTGGTCACAGGTTCTCATGGGGGACTTCAACTACCCTGATATCAGCTGAAAAGACAACACAGTGAGGCAGAAATGGTCCCGGAGGTTTCGGTTTCAGCAGTACATTGATGACAACTTTTTGGCACAGGTTCTGGAGGGGCTGATGAGGAGAGGTGGGATACTGGACCTTGTACTAACAAACAGAGAGGGACTTGTTGAAGATGTGAAGGTGGGGTGCCGACATGGCTGCAGTGATCATGAGTTAGTGGAGTTTAGGATCCAAGGAGGAGGAGGCAGGGCAGTAAGTAGCCTTGCAACCATGGGCTTCAGGAGGGCCAACTTTAGCCTCTTCAGAGACCTCCTTGGAAGGATCCTGTGGGCTAGGGCTCTAGAAGGAAGAGGGACCCAGGAGAGCTGGTTAGTTTTCAAGCGGCACTTCCTCCATGCCAAGCAACAGTGAATCCCTGTGTGTAAGAAGTCAGGCAGAGGGGGCAAGAGACCTGCATGGATGAGCAAGGACCTTTTGGCAATGCTTAAGCAGGAGAAGGGAGTATACAGCATGTGGAAGAAAGGACAGGCCCCTTGGGAGAAATACAGGAACATTGTCAGGGAATGCAGAGTTGCCATCAGGAAAGCTAAGGTGCATTTAGAACGTAATCTGGCGAGAGATGTTAAAAATACCAAGAAGAACTTCTTCAAATGTACTAACAACAAAAGGAAGGTCAGGGAAAACATGGGTCTGCTGGTGAATGGGGTGAGTACCTGGTTACAAAAAAAGACAGAGGAAGCAGAGTTGCTGAATGCCGCTTTTGCTTCAGTGTTTACTAAGGGCAGCCCTCTAGAATCCCAGGCCCTGAGGACAAGAGAAGAAGCCTGGAGAGAGGAAGACTTGCCCTGGGTAGAGGAAGAGTGGGTCAGAGAGCACCTAAGGAAACTTGGCACCCACAAACCCATGGGCCGTGATGGGATGTACCCCAGAATGTTGCATGAACTGGCGGATGTCATAGCTAAGCCACTCGCCATCATCTTTGAAAGGTCTTGGAGAACAGGGGAGGTGCCGAAGGACTTTGAAGACTCCAGTCTTCAAAAACGGCCCGAAGGAGTTCCCAGGCAACTACAGGCCGGTGAGTCTCACCTCCATCCCTGGAAAAGTGATACAACTCATCAGCAACTCATCCTGGCTGTTGTCTCCAGACACGTGGAGGAGAAGAAGGCTATCACGAGTAGCCAGCATGGATTCAGCAAGGGGAAATCATGCTTGACCAACCTGATAACCCTCTTATGATGGAGGGACTGTCTGGATAGATGAGGGCAGAGTGGTGGATGTCATTTATCTGGACTTCAGCAAGGCTTTTGACACCGTCCCTAAAAACATGTGCAAGCTTCAAAAGTGTGGGATAGATGAGTGGACAGTGATTAGGAATCGGTTCGATGGCAGAGCTCAGAGAGTGGTGATCAGTGGTGCAGAGTTCAGTTGGAAGCCTGTAGTTAGCGGTGTCCACCAAGGTCAGTCCTTGGTCCAATCCTGTTAAACTTGCTCATTAATGACCTGAATGAAGAGATGGAGTTTGCTGATGATACCAAACTGGGAGGAGTAGCTGATAGCCCTGAGGGCTGTGCTGCCATCCAGAGAGACCTGGACAGACTGGACAACTGGGCGGTGAGAAACCTCATGAAGTTCAACAAGGGCAAGTGCAGGGTTCTGCACTTGGGGAGCAGTAACTCCATTCATCAGTACAGACTGGAGACTGACCTTGTGGAGAGCAGCTCTGTCAAGAGGGACCTGGGCGTCATGGTGGATGACAAGTTGACCATGAGGCAGCAGTGTGCCCTGGTGGCCAAGAAGGCCAACGGGATCCTGGGGTGCATTAAGAAGAGCGTCTCCAGCAGGTCAAGGGAGGGGATCATCCCCCTATACACAGCCCTGGTAAGCACACATCTGGAGACTGTGCAGTTCTTGGCTCTTCAGTACAAGAGGGATGTGGAGCTGCTCGAGAGAGTCCAGTGCAGGGCTACGAAGATGATTAGAGGAACATCTGCCCTATGAGGAGAGGCGGAGAGAGCTGGTCCTATTCAGCCTGGAGAAGGGAAGGCTGAGGAGGAACCTGATCAGTGTGTATAAATACCTCAAGGGATGGGGTGAGTAGCATGGGGCTGGCCTCTTTTCAGTGGTGGCCAGCGACAGGACTAGAGGAAACAGCCACAAATTGAAGCACCAAAAGTTCCACAGGAACTTAAGAGAAACATTCTTAACAGTGCGGGTGATAGAGCCCTGGCACAGGCTGTCCAGAGAGGTTGTGGAGTCTCATTCTTTGGAGATCTTCAAAACCCACCTGGATGCAGCCCTGTGCTATGTGCTCTAGGTGACCCTGCGTGAGCGGGACGGTTGGACTAGATGACCTCTGGAGGTACCTTCCAACTTAAATATTATAAGATTCTATGAAAACCAAGAGATTAAAATACATTTCAAGTTCTAGGACAAGCCATCCTGTAGTTATACAGATCCAAAAAGAAGGGTAGGGAAATACAGAAAAAAATGAGGTCTTTTTTAAACTTTTGCAGAATGGAAATGCTGTGTCTAATTAGCTGTGAATTTGTTCCAGTTTGTATGTGTCTGCAGAGGGTGTCAGTTAGTTGCTGGAATGGCTGTTGAAACAAGAAATGAAAAAAATTACTGTCTTCATGATATATATTATACTACAGAGTAGTTTTGAATGTAGTTCAACATGCATCACAATAAAATAATAGCAGTTCTCTCAAAATGCAGGTTTCTATAAATCTATAAATCATTGAAATCTATCTTACATGCACAATCAGGCTATCATGCACAATCAGGAGTCTATCTTACATGCACAATGTACATGCCATGAACATATTAGATGCGAGCATATATAATATAAAAAGCACTTGGCTGCAAGCATATTTTTGTTTCTGCATAGTACTCACATTCCTCTGAGAAAAAAAGAAACAGCAGGAACAGCTAGCAACTCCAGATCTCTACTGCAGAATCTAACAGTAAGTGACTGCACAGCAGCAAAGCACATTATCTCAGAGCTTCTCACAGCACCCAGGCAGCTCACCTTTCATACAAACAAAGGAAACCTGTGCTTCAGTAGGGTGAAATTTAGGTTTATTCCTTCAGTTCTTTGTAAGTCTAAAGTTATAGCAAACTAGATACATAACCTGAGAACAGGTATTTTTTCATGTTTCCATAACTTTGTTTTAGGTTTGAAATCATTGAATTAAGATGGGGAGACAAATTTGGAATTTCTATCCCAAAACTCACAGATGAACATACCAAGATTCTCCTCTTCATTCCTGGTCACAGTTTACCTAGGGTTATTTGCTTTTTTTTTTTTTTTTTTTTTTTTTTTTTTTTTTTGGTATGGCACTGCCAGTTAGCCTTTGACATACCACTATGCCAAAATGCAACTTGGCCATCCTTGCTCATGTGCACCCCAGGTCACACATGCTTTCCAAATAGTTCGTGTCCATTATTTTAGCTGATTCATATTTCTGTTCTCCTCAAATGAAGAAATATTAATATAAAGGCGTCCAAAGTCAGCTGTGCCAACCTGAACATTCTTTTACAAAAGTTTTTCAGTTTCATCATGTCATATGTCTTTTTCTGGAACCACTTTCAGCTCCCCATAAATCTACCTGTGACATAGCAGTGCACTATGGGAGCACTGGTCTACCTAAATTAAAGGTGTCTTGCTGTAAAGAATTTGCTAATCTAGGAAAAAACTCGGAAAATTCAAGCTGGTCATGCGCCAGCCACTGTTCTTTATTTCTAGCCTAGTTTCCTCCTCCCAGAAAAGATTTGTCAGTGCTATTAATATAAGCTACAAGCTACAGATGAAGCTATTTTCACTCCTCTGAAAATACAACCTGGACTAGAATAGAGCCATTTGTGCTACTAAAGCCTGCAGGCACAGAAGAGAGTAGAATACTGCTGCTAGGAGCAAAGAAATGACAGTCAAACCTCAGAAGCAAGGAAAACTTTGCTAAGGACTAAAGGAGACTGGGCATAAATTGAAGTATCTGAAAAAAGTCACTGGATTGACTGTAAACAAGTTTGGAAGCCAGAGCCTGACTGCAAGATTACACTGAGCAGAGTGGGAGTTACTTAGAAATCTTTAATTTATAATTGTTACTATGGTATCTGACCTAATTACTTTGAATTTTCTTTCTTTAAAGGGAGTCCTTAAAAGTTTTAAGTTCTTCCTCCAAAAAAACAGATTTTTTAATAAAACCTGTTCTCTTTTTCCAGTTGTATTTGTTACCTCATGTTAAGGAGAAGGTATAGCATATACGTTTTCATATTCAACTGATTTTTACACACCCTAGTTCCTTTCAAAATTTGCAACTGCAAAGTCAAGCAGAGGAAGATTTCTCCTGGCTAGAACTTGGCTGATAACCTGGAAGTTTTTGCAGACATCAAACAGGACCACAGAGCATTTAGATTCACGGCATGTTTATAGTAGAGTGTCTTCAATCCAGGACATTCTGTCAGTAACTATTGCTTGATAGGTATTCAGATTGCCACTTAAAAATCAAAAGGAAAGTGTCCAGTAAAAATTGCAATGCATTTAAAAATACTGGAAACAGAAATTCATTGAAGTTCTGATCATTCCATCATCAGTCTTTACATGCCAAATCCATTCCATAACCATCAGTCACAAAATAATTCCCTGAAAGAGGAAAATGGAATTATGTAGCTGAGCATGCAGTGAGCCCAACTGGTCAGTGACATCAAACTCTGACAATGTTTCAGAAAACGGGATCTTGGGACTAGATCAACTTCCCATACCTCCAGCTAACTCTATAATCTATGCTACAGAATGAGGCAGAAAATCGTTTCTTCTCAGTTTATGCCCTCAAGTGAAAGGCTTGACAAAACCCTTACAACTCTTAAGTCTACCCAATAAAGCTTCAAGTGGGAATAATATTTATATAAATGTGTAATCCCTCTTTATCCCCTCTTGCCAACTACTTGCCTCAGTAATATCCCTCATCAGAAGAGCCCATGAGTTTATTATATGCTACGTTAAAGAACATTTATTTTTGTGCACTGTAAAACTGGTGATCACCATTTGCCAACTTTCTAGACTCACTCCTTCATTTTCTGTGTTCCCAGTACATGTATTTTCTTCTTTTTTTCTCCAGGTTTTTTAAATAGTAAGCATGGGACTCACATGCTGTTTACTTCTCATCCTTCCACACTGTGTTCTTTCCAATTGACTTGGTTTAGTTAAGAGAAATGGTGAAGAGCTCTTCCCAGTCCAATCAGCAATAAGATGGGACCCTAAAAGAGCTATGTAAACACGAGGCTCATCTCAAAATAAACCAAAACAGACGAAGTGGCAAAACGTCACGGTATTTATGGTTCATGAAAGCTGAAAATACTCAGGTTATTTATTTATAATATATTTTAAATAAAATATAAAATTATAAATATAAATGTAATATAAATTATATTTTAATATAATATTTTAAATATATTTATTATTCATTAAGATATATAAATATTTCCAGAAAAAACATACAATCCCCAAAATTGTGTGGACTTTTCTATCCTCTTTACATCAAAGACTATTGCCAAGAGATGGAAAAATGGTCCTTTCCTATTTCAGCTACTGAGTTGACAGTATTTACTGATCATAGTTCAATGTTGACAATACTGGATGGTTATCAGAGCCTCATGCTGTAGATTAGATAAGATAATACTTTGGGACAGGAAGAGAGCTATTTAAAGAGTGGTGTCAGAATATAATAATTTCATAAACAGGACAAACACATCATCCCTATGTAATCCCTGGGAGAGACTGAAGCCTCATAAGCCATTGCTTTTTTTTTTTTTTTTTCCCTAATTTCTGTGAATTTCATTTGCAATGATCCTAATTAATCCATTTTTAAAGAAAAAAAATGTAATTGCACCACAAATTATTAATTCTGTGGCCCATTAAGTATCCACACCATGTATGGCTACTTAGCCAACACATACCAAAGTAGACAATCTACAGATTTCACAGCAGATGTGAAAGCAGATTATGTATTAGCCTCCTCTCTCCTTAACTTTTGAGATGCTTATTTAGAGGAAGATTTACTTCACTGCCCTAATCTGAAATACATAAAGGAATGCTTGACTTTTTTCTCCTGGTGAAAATCCATTGTGTATGCTTTTTAATCAGCCTTCAGATACTCTCCATCTATTTCAGAAGTGATTTTTGCCTTCCATAGGATTTGACTCCTGCAGAACCAGGAGATGTTTCTGCCCTTAAAGTATCCTTTCTCATAACAGGGAAGAAGATTAAATTTTTGTTCTTATATAAAGAACAAAGTCACGGGTTAGAAATAGAGCACCTGCAATGTACTCTGAAATAGAATTATATTTATAAGAAGAATGAGAGAGCTGTTAGATGAAGAAAGGGGAATACAGCTCAGGTAGTAGAAAGACAGATTCATAGCATAATTCTTGATCCAAAAGGGCAATCACTTTTTTCCATCAACATGAACACGATCAATTTAGCAAAATTCTTTCAAGCATTCTACCAAAGTGCACATACTTGTATATTGCAGTGTAAGTTTACATCCTTCATTACTATGGTTTGTAAACTACAAGTTGTCCACCTAACTTTCTTCCCCCCAAAAAATATTTTAATGATTATTTGATATTAAACTGGAGTTTACAGCTCTAGCTATTTTTGTTTAATACACATCATTTGCATACATTACACTGGAAAATAAGTTTTTACACTTGCAGTATTGCTGTGGGGCGAGACATAGCACTTACATCCAGTGTGGAGCAGGAACTTTGTGGGATGCCAGGAGATGTGGTCAGTCAGGTAATTCTGATGGTTCTAGGTAAAGCAAATTGAAAAAATGAAAGGGAAAAAAGCAGCTTAGAGAATTTCTAGAGGAAGAAGAATACCTTTCTTTAGGGAAAAAATAGTCATGAAATCAGCAAGCAGGAGGATTCAACTGACCTGGTACTTCTGGTACAGGAATTACAGCATGCACTTTCCTGTCAAGCTCATTATATCTAATTGTGTTGTAGTAGGATAAAGAGATGATAAAGCATCATATACTGAAAAATAGGGCATGTCAGTGAAGGCAATAAAACTCTTTTCCCACCCCTTTTCCGCTATTCTTTATTAAGCTTACTGTCAACAGAACAATGTTTAAAAGTTATATTTAACTTTTTCTATATAAAAATATATTTAAATATAAAATATAATAATATAAAATATGAATATATTTTTTATATATTAAACTTTTAATAAAAGTTATATTTAACCATTAATACTTGTCTTTTCTTCCTTTTGGTGCTTTGGGACAGCCAAAGTTCTTAATTCTTTTCTGCTGAGACATCATTAAGACAAGAAGCTAATCATCAAGCACATTATATGACAGCTAAGGTTGTCTCCAAAATGTATGGCATTTGTTTAGTAACACGTAAGTTTGAAGTGATCATAGTAATGGTATGAAGGAAATCAACATCGAAAGAATCAAACAGGTTGACAGGGACTTATAGGGACTTGCCTTTACAGTGTAATAAGACCAATAAGACCATTAAAGTCTTTAAAGATCCAAGACGACCATGGGGCTTCAAGGGAAGCACTGCACTCTGCTTCTCAAGGTGAGTCATCACTGCACAGGAAAGATGCTGCTACGGGGGTTTCATAATACTGCGTCTCTTCAAAACATCACATATCGCATAGGCCTGATGCCTCACAGGAAAAGGACCAATGCTTCATCTCCTACACTTCTGTACATGGTCTGTCCTCAAAGATACAGAGAGACCCATTCAAGCAAAGAAAACTTCGTTCAGGAAAGTCATGTTGTAAGGCATAAGCTATAGTTTCCTCTCACGTAATCTGTGGAGGGTGGAATTTGAAAAAGGACTTTTGGGGCACTGAACTGTATTGTTTAGAGTTGTTTGTGAGCAGTAGATTTTAATGGATATCTCTAGATACAAGGAGACAAGTACAGGCTATACAACTATTAACAATACCTTTGTCAATTATTAATGACCCTTCTTCATCTCATCTGAGGAAATAAATGATTCTCAGATTCAAGGACATGCAGTTCCCTCTTCTGGCAACAATAAGCTTCTGTCACAGGGTAAAGATTCTTACTAGTTTTTCAAAAGGCCTGGTATAATATTGCTACCCTTACCTTTAATGCACTGTAAAGATGCTTGAACTGATGCCAGGAGGAAGACTGTGAAGGAAATTCTGAGGCATCAAGACAGGCCTTCAGTTGACTTTACTAGCAGCTTTTACACATCTCTTTGGAGCTCCATTAAAACAGTTTATTTAGTGTTATTTCAGTGGCTTTCATTAAAGGCTTGTTTAGTGCTGCTCCATTTGGAGCATTCTCACATGCCTGGTGCTTCTCTGCAGTTCCCAGCTGTGTTGAAAAGCTACTGCAGTTATCTGACAGGCTGTGGACTACTTAGCTTTTAAATAAGTCCCTCACCTTCAAATGCTTTTAAGTACTTTTCCTTTGCATGCAAATGCTTCCTGCTCAGAAAGGGGTATCTGAATTACTGCAGCAATGTCATTACTGCATTACTGTAAAAACAGATATGAATAAAATATTGTATTTTTTAAGACTTTACTATAGATGAGCCATGGAGCTGCTCTATTCAAAGAGAAATATTCTAACTTTGAGCCAACTCTGGAAAGCTGCAAAGAAATCAGGACAGAGTCAAGTTTAACATGGGGCTTCCTACTCATTAAGAGTCCATTCAACAAACCAGTGAAATGCCCTGAGCCCTCCCTACTCTCTAGCAGGAAGGCACTCTGCACATGCAAGGGCTGACACAGAGCCACCACAGTCTAGCATTGGGCAGAGCTGCAGCTCCCAAAGACAGCCTGCTATCAAATCACTCTCTGCTGGATCATTTCTGCTTGGGATTGGCAGGGTTAACACATCCCTTCTACTCATTTCTTCTCACCTTCTCCAGCCTTTACTTTTCCTTCTTTTCTTTTTAAATGAAAGCAATCATTTACTTGAAGAAAGGACAGGCCTTTAAATGTCTAACATAGTACTGGACTAAACTTCCACTAGAAAGCTAGAGCGCTTCTGTGGAATTTTCCTATACTACAGTTCCCACAGTGATTAATCATAAAGATTCCCACAGTCATTAATCATAAAGGTGTTTAGGCTTTAGGCTGGATTTTCTCATTTTTTTACTAAATTCACTCATGGATTATCAATCTAATGAATTGGTGCATTTTTTTCTTTCTTCAAAGTTTTGCAGGTGTATAAACATATAAAATGTTTCCTTTTAGATGTATTTTCTGTACTAGACTTTTTCTATTATAAAAGAATAAACACTGTTAATAAGCACTGCTGAATTACTACACTGAGTTTCATTCCTTTTATAACCTTTCTGAAGATTCCCTTTCTTTTAAAAGTTCGTCATAGCAAATTCCCTGAAGATTCCCTTTCTTTTAAAAGGTCGTCGTAGCAAATTCCGAACTTATTTTCAATGAGAGCCTGGCAACTCATTGCCAAAAGCACAAACACTCTGCTTGGGGCTGTTTGCATTTTTTGCCATTTGCTCTCCCATAAGTATTTTTCCTAGGGGGAGGACTGTAGCTCAACTATGTGAGCAGTCAAAATATTTGTGAAGCTAGGCAATAATTGTTATCTTTTAAACAATTACAAAATGTCTGGGCTTGGATTCCACAGTCCAACTGCGAAACAGGCAAATGATGCAACAAAAAGGGAATATTAAACCTCTCTTCCTCTCTCTCAGCTCCCTTGTGAAACATTTAAGGCAAAGTCAAATGATTTTCCAGTTGAAGAGAAAGTGAAGCATTACTTACTCTGGCAGGGCGCAATATATTTCCCTGAGGATGTAGAAATAACGCCCATTGACATCACTAGAGACTACATAATCTTCTGGGTGGGAGAACAGGAGACAGAGAAACTTTATGCAGACTGTACATCTAGATCCCAAAGCATCTCCTGATTTGTTTTGAAATTTCCAGCTATCGGACTGCTCTGCCAAATCACCTGGTTTCTTGACCTCTCAGCTGACCTGCTCAGCTTTTTATCCTTGCAGTCTTGCCTTTTTACCATGCCATTAGCTGATGTTTTTAATTTGGGTTGTACAAACTCTTTCACCACTCAGAGAACCAGCAGAGAAAAACAGACGCACTACTCATAATGTTCTAGTTTATTCCAAAAATAATAACCACAAAGAGCTGCTTACAAAACAAACAAACAGGTTAAATTAAATTGATGATGGTAGAATATCAACTGCTGCATTTTAAGCAGTTAAAACAGCCAACATGGAAAAGAACTTGTTGTTTGATATCAGAAAGATGACCTTCTCCGTAAGTGTAGGAATATTTTTTAAAAATAGGAGAACTGAACTATGAAAGTACTGGAGTTCAGAAACCCGGAAAAGAAGGATACTAAGGCAGGATGTTTCCCTGCAGATCTATTTTCAACAAAGGAGCATGAAGTAATCTAGGCCTCTGAAACACAAATTAAAAACTTGCCTCCATCTAAGTGTCTTATGTGTAAAAGAGTTTAAAGTGGGTCATGATATTTGCCTTCCAAAATACTTATTTGTGGATCTTATATTATATTCTTTTTCCTCAGGACAGACTCTAAGAGTTGATTTTGAATGCCCAGAAGTTACCAGAATAAGCAAAACAGAAGACAGACATGGCATTATATATATTATATATATATAACAATATATTTTTATATATATATAAATATATATATATATTTACGCTGATAGTTATATTTATGAAGGGAGTAGAGTCAGTATAAAGAGGTCAACTACCGTCTCTTCCTCCTTGTTTCTATGGTTTTCTCCCATATTCTCCTTTTCATTCTTTTGACAAGTATCTCTGCCAACCTCCCCTTCTCCCTGGATGCTTCCATCACGTCTCCCATCTTTGTCTGCTAATTTACCTTTTATGTCTAGCATTCTCCTTCACCACCCTTGTTAACACTCCCATTTTGAGCCCCTTAGATGTCTGCCTTTCTGACAGCGAAAGCAAAGCTGGCAACATCTCCCTGTGCCTATGAGGAAGCCATGCTCTGCAAAATGCAGCTGCTTGAAACAGGACATATATTTTTCCTGCTTCTCCCAGTGAAAAATGACTCATCCAATGAAGTAAAAGTGGTTGAAGTGCTCCTTGAGAGGATGAATTGTAGTTCTCCCTGCATGGTTTCACAGCCCTGCAGGAAGGCCTTGCTCATGACTACAGATAGATATAGATTTTTTTTTCTTTTCTTCCTGGAGGCCAAGAAGGCTCATATGATTGTGTGCAGAGCAGGCAGTTCAAAGGCCTGCTGTCCATGTATAAGACCTCCAAGGAAGCTCTGAGCTCTTCCCTTTATTTTCCCACTGCTACAGGTGGGGCCCATATAGAGAAGCAATCCTGCTCAGCTGAGCACCAGGGGAAGCTGGAAGAAATACAGGCCAAGGATGGTAGGAATACCAAGAATTGAAATATGCACTTTAATATCTTCTTTGAGAAAACAGAGAGGCAAACATTTGTACTTCTGGCCTCCAAATACTATAAAAAACTTAGTTTTCATTGGCACTAGCTAACCAAGAAGGAACAACACCCTTTCTTAAGTAAACCAGTGTTATAGAGAAGAAGGCAAACAGTCTGGAGAGCTATCGTTAACTATTCCAATAAGGTAAAAATTCTGAGCACTCATTACTTTTTACAAAAAAAAATTAATTAGTTAAGTCAGCACCTTTCCCCATGAAAAATCTTTCTGAACAGTGTACCACAAACAGACAAAAAAAGGAAAAAAATATAAGAAATGAACTCTGAGTAAAACAATCGCTTTATGCATATTTCTGTGTTTGATGGATATTTTTATGTATTTAGGAAACTGACTGAATCAGAGATTCTAGGACCTCACAAGACTTTCTAAAATCAAAATATCAGGATGTCTTTAGCACACACAGCAGCATCGTTGGCCTGAATGTCCCTGATGAGCCTCTTTCCTACTAGTTGGTTCTGGGATCATGGTGGGATTTTGTCCATCTGAATCTGGGTCTACATGGAGCCATCTAGTCCTGTGATGGTGATGATTAAAACTACAGAGGAAGCAAAATTAATCTTTCATTTCAACTCAGTAGTACTTCCATGTCTACTTAGTGGCAATGGAGCACCATCTGAACAGCTCATAATTTCAGGGAATATTCCCAGCAGCAAAGGCCTCAGCAAAGCCAGCAGCTTCAGCCAGGACCATAATTGGCATCTCAAGAAATGGGTGGTGGCAATCACTAACAGCTTGCATTGCAACAACTCTCCCCTTCTCACAGGACTGCCAAGCAGCAAGAGATCTCTGACACAAACCAGACAGAACAACTTCTAGATCATCTCTAACAAGTGCTTCCTCAAACTCATCCTCCCTAAGAAGATTTCATAATCTCCCAAGCCAGTCTGTCCCATTGCTTTCTGCCCTTATGATTTTCAAACTTCTTCCTCTGCTACAGTATAGTTGCTTTTTTCCTTTCCCTAAGACCTGAAGAACAAGTTGTTGCTGATTTCTTTCAAACAGCCTTTTCAATACTGGAGGACTACTAGTATGACGCTTTTATCTCTGAAAGGGAAGAAAGAAAGAATAGTGCTTTTGCACTTTCCTCACAGGTCACTCTTTCTATACGTTGTCTCAGCCTATTATTCTTCTCTGGATCACCTGCGCTTTATTTACATTTTTGTTATACTATTGGTAAAGCTGAACAGAAAACTGCAACTGTGATCAAAAATTCTCTAATCAAACTGCCCCAGAACAAGTTTACTCTCTCCCATTTCCTTTCTTCTTATTATCTGTTTTTTCAATCAAATAACCACATCAAAAATGACATTCTATTTTGCCTTCTATTGTCTAAATCCTTAAGCTAAAGAGAAGACTCCATAGGTTATTGACATGGATGAGTGAAGGCCTTCATTTGAGATGTCACTGATAGAGCAGCAGGAGGAGGAGAGTTTTTGTTTTATATGCCCAGCAAAACAAAACAAAACAAACTAGTTCTCTAATGGCGCGGTGGGGAGGGAGGGGAGGCAAAAATTAACAGTGTTTCTGGCACAGAAGGTAGGGTGGAAGGGAGTCTACGGAAAGAGAAAGACAGATGAGAAGAACAAGGGGAAATAAGGGGGATGTGAACAAATAGAAGAAACTGGTACTGACAGCAATGGCCTAGAAAATGTGGGATGCTCCTCTCAGCACACATAAAGTCATTAACACATTCTGTTCTGATACAGAGAGGATGTAAGTTAAAGTATTTAGGGATCATTTCAGACACCCATTTGCAATGACAGACTCCATTTGCTGACATGAAAATGGGGGCAACCTATTCCAACCTTAAGTGTGTGGAGAACGGACAACAAATTTCACATGCATGTGAATAGCTGCTCTTAATTAGACAAGCTACCTGAACAAATCAACTAGTATACATTGATTTTAAATCACAGGTGAACTGTGAGTTCAGAAATATGAAAACAAACTGCACCTGTAATTTAGAAGCCAAAAAACACACCAGCACTGTATTACTCACTGAAAACATAGATTTGACTTTGAGAACTTGTCAAAGGTCTGGAAATCTTGTAGTGAAGAAACACATCTAAAATTACCTCCCAAGAAAGCAGAGATAGATACTAAAAAGAAGCAAGCAAATGAGACAAGTCGTCCAAATAAGGAAAGGGAGTAACTTTTCTTCTGATACTTTTCATCTTATCCTTCCAATGAGGGGAATGGATTCAAGTAGGAGAAAACGGATATTTGACATCAACAACTGGCTGCACTGCTGATGGTGGCAGCAAGGTTTTGGATTCTACAATCACAGGACTCTGTTTCATGACCACCAGCTAGTGGAGCGTGATGGGATCCACCTCACCAAGAAAGGCAGGCGTGTGTTTGCCAAAAGACTTGCCAATCTTGTTAGGAGAGCTTTAAACTGAGCAAGAAGGGGGAAGGGGAGTGTCATATGGACAGGGCAATCAATCCCATACAACCTAAGTCAATGGCCATCCAACAGGCCTATGGTGGTGGGGAAGTATGCCTAGGACGTGGTTATAGAGGGTCCACTCTCACGCCTCCTGGGAAAAGTTCAGGCTCGTTTACCTCCCTGAAGTGCTTATACACCAATGTGCGAAGCATGGGGAATAAGCAAGACGAGCTGGAGATCTGTGTGCAGTCCCAGCATCATGATCTCATAGGAATCACAGAAACGTGGTGGGATAGCTCAAACGACTGGAGTGCTGTCATGGAGGGCTATGTGCTCTTTAGGAAGGACAGGCTGGGAAGGCGAGGTGGTGGAGTTGCTCTGTATGTGAGAGAGCAACTGGAATGCATGGAGCTCAGCCTGGGAGTGGATGATGAGCGGGTGGAGAGCTTGTGGGTAAGGGTTAAAGGGCAGGCCAACATGGTGGGTGTCTGCTGCAGGCCACCTGACCAGGAGGAGGAGGTTGATGAGACCTTCTACAGGCAGCTGGAAGTTGCCTCACGGTCACAGGCCCTGGTTCTCACGAGGGACTTTAACTACCCCGACATTAGCTGGAATAGCTAGGCACAAACGGTCCTGGAAGTTTCTACAGTGTGTTGATGACAACTTTTTGACGCAGGTTCTGGAGGAGCCGACAAGGAGAGGTGGGCTGCTGGACCTCGTACTGACAAACAGAGAGGGACTTGTTGAAGATGTGAGGGTGGGGGACAGCCTTGGCTGCAGTGATCATGAGCTGGTGGAGTTCACGATCCAACAAGGAGGAGGCAGGGCAGTAAGTAGCCTTGCAACCATGGACTTCAGGAGGGCCAACTTTAGCCTCTTCAGAGACCTCCTTGGAAGGATCCCGTGGGCTAGGGCTCTAGAAGGAAGAGGGGCCCAAGAGAGCTGGTTAGTTTTCAAACGGCACTTCCTCCATGCCAAGCAACAGTGCATCCCTGTGTGCAAGAAGTCAGGCAGAGGGGGCAGGAGACCTGCATGGATGAGCAGAGAGCTCCTGGCAAAACTCCAGCAGAAGAAGGCAGTATACAGCATGTGGAAGAAAGAACAGGCCCCTTGGGAGAAATACAGGAACGTTGTCAGGGAATGCAGGGATGCTACAAGGAAAGCTAAGGCACATTTGGAACTAAATCTGGCAAGGGATGTTAAGAGTAACAAAACTTTTTCAAATATATTAATAACAAAAGGAAGGTCAGGGAGAATGTGGGTCCACTAGTGAACAGGGTGGGTACCCTGGTTACGGAAAACATGGGGAAAGCAGAGCTGCCGAATGCCGCCTTTGCTTCCGTGTTTGTCAGGGACAGCCCTCTAGAATCCCAGGCCTTAGGGACACAAGAGGAGAGCTGGAGAGAGGAAGGCTTGCCCTGGATAGAGGAAGACTGGGTCAGAGAGCATCTAAGGAAACTCGACACCCACAAATCCATGGATGGAATGCATCCCAGGCCCTGATGGAATGCATCCCAGGGTGTTGCAGGAACTGGCGGATGTCATAGCCAAGCCACTTGCCATCGTCTTCGGAAGGTCCTGGAGAATGGACACATGGACACATGGAGGAGAAGAAGGTGCTCAGGAGTAGCCAGCATGGATTCACCAAGGGGAAATCCTGCTTGACTAACCTGATCGCCTTCTATGAAGGAGTGACTAGCTGGATAGATGAGGGCAGAGCAGTTGATGTCATCTATCTGGACTTCAGCAAGGCTTTGGACACCGTCCCTCACAACATCCTCCTGGGCAAGCTCCGAAGGTGTGGGACAGATGAGTGGACCGGGAGGTGGATTAGGAATTGGCTCGATGGCAAGGTGCAGAGAGTGGTCATCAGTGGCACGAAGTCTAGTTGGAGATCTGTAGTTAGCGGTGTCCCCCAGGAGTCAGTCCTCCGTCCGGTCCTGTTCAATTTATTCATTAACGACCTGGATGAAGGGCTGGAGTGCTCCCTCAGCAAGTTTGCTGATGATACCAAACTGGGAGGAGTAGCTGATAGCCCTGAGGGCTGTGCTGCCATCCAGAGGGACCTGGACAGACTGGACGACTGGGCTGCGAGAAACCTCATGAAGTTCAACAAGGGCAAGTGCAGGGTCCTGCACTTGGGGAGGAATAACCCCGGACACCAGTACAGATTAGGGGTGGACCAGCTGGAGAGCAGCTCCGCAGAGAGGGACCTGGGTGTCATGATGGATGACAAGATGACCATAGGGCAGCAGTGTGCCCTGGTGGCCAAGAAGGTCAATGGGATCCTGGGGTGCAATAAGAAGAGCATCTCCAGCAGGTCGAGAAAGGTGATCGTCCCCCTATACACAGCCCTGGTAAGGCCGCATCTGGAGACTGTGTCCAGTTCTGGGCTCCCCAGTACAAGAGGGATGTAGAGCTTCTAGAGAGAGTCCAGCGCAGGGCTACCAGGATGATCAGGGGCCTGGAACATCTGCCCTATGAGGAAGGGCTGAGGGAGCTGGGCCTGTTCAGCCTGGAGAAGAGAAGGCTGAGGGGGCACCTGATCAGAGTGTACAAATACCTGAAGGGAGGCAGTGAGGAGGAAGGGGCCGGCCTCTTTCCAGTGGTGGCCAGCGATAGGACTAGAGGAAACGGCCACAATCTGAGGCACCAAAAGTTCCACAGGAACTTAAGGATTCTTGACAGTGAGGGTGACAGAGCCCTGGAACAGGCTGCCCAGAGAGGTTGTGGAGTCTCCTTCTTTGGAGATCTTTAAAACCCACTTGGATGCAGCCCTGTGCTATGTGCTCTAGGTGACCCTGCATGAGCAGGGGGGTTGGACTAGATGACCTCTGAGGTCCCTTCCAACCTTAAGCATTCTATGATTCTATGATACAACCCCAGACCAACCTGCCATTAAACAGATCTACCATGTTTCAGTGACTTCCTTTTACTGAAAGTTTTCTCTCTTTTGTTTTTTTTTTTCATTTTTCTTGATTTTGGCCTCTCTCCGTTCTTTATGTATATCATTCCAAGTTAGTTTTCCCCATCTTCATTTGTCTTAGGGAATCACTTAAGAAATGGAGGGGAAGCAAAAAGAATAAAATTGCTTCAAGAGTTCTCCTCAGTTCCTTACTTCTCCTTAGGCCTCATATTTTGGCAGTGATGAAAATGAATTCTGCTATTGCTCAACAAATCTTAGATTAAAATAAGCAGATTTACAGAAAAAAAATATCTTTTCATGGGAAGTTTCTGCTTAAAAATTAAAAATTAAAAGTCTTAAAAGTCTTAAAAGTCTTAAAAGTCTTAAAAGTCTTAAAAATTTCTGCTATTGTGAAAAACTGAACCCAGAGTTTTTGGCTAGAAATAGGAATATAGATTGAAGTCTTCATGGCTGGCTTTTATTGGGAGTGGGGAGCTGTTAAATAAAAAGATGAAGCTTCCAAAGAAAAATGCAACTTGCCAAAGCAAGAAATATATGCAAATAAAGTAAACTACTGGTAAAGGTTTTCCAAGTTTTACTTGTTTCAAAATAAAGTTGGCTACAGACTATTCATCAGCTCCTTCTCTCAGGTCATTCCCAATTCCTCCTCCTGAATTCTAAAACTACAATACATGTTTTTAAACAATAGGAATATGTAATGATTTGAACAATTTATCTCTAGGTGTCAGCTTTCCCAACATTAAATATGCGTAAGTTCAGGACAAAATTGTTTAAGTAGAAATACTATTAGCTTTTTTTCATCTCAAAAGTTAGTAAAAATTTAGGAGTCATTTTGTTCAGAAAAGAAAAAGTGATACAGAGAATACACATCTCTCATATGATTCTGCTATTTAAAATGAGTGCACACAAAAATCTATTTCCCTGAATACAGTGGGAGACAACTTATTTGCCACATTGCTCAACTTCCATCTTCTTAACAGTGAACTCAAAAACCTCTCTTTGTAAGTTTCCACCCACCCACTTGATGCTTATTTTGCTTGATTCCTTGCTTTCCTATCTAGTTTTCAGGAGCTAAAACCGCATCTTTTTCACAGAGACATGAGCGCATATGTATGTTCATTCACACAAGCAGACATCATATGCTTGTGTTGCGTTTGGAGGCTGTAATATTTTCAAAAATTTTTTCAATAAAGAGGTTATCCCCAGTCATTATAGCTGTGAATAAGAATAAAAGGACAGCAGTTCATCTATTAGTTTCAAAAAATTTAAGATGACCTACATTTGGATCCACCAGAATTTGCTTAGATTGATGTAGGAGTTCAGTTAAATTTCAAAGTCATAATGGTCCCTCCAACTTAACATCTGTGAATGTCTATCAGCAATAGATAAAAGACACTCTAGGGACTGATTTTAAATGTTGCTTTTGTAATCCCCTGTGTATTACTGATTTTCTGGGATGACAGATGATGAGTTGTAATGAATGAATTGTCAATGACAGCCAATTAAAAATGAAAGAGCAGGGGATAACAGCTGTGAGGATCTGCATTTCTGAAGGCTGACATCAATGCCAATAAGAGTTAGTTGTTGTGTTGGACAAAGGTACCCGTAACAATGCTAACTAGTTGGTAGTTGGACACCAAATGAAGGAAGCCTTCCTTAGCCTTTGAGTAATTACAGACAGACACAAAACACTAAGAGTAAAACACAGTAAAAAAAAAAAAAAAAGTTATTCCAAGCCCTGACAGAGCTGAAAGGCTCTGAAAAGAAAGAAGACAAAAACAAACAATTCATATTTGAAAAGGGATTATACAAACACATACAAGGAGTTTTTTGAAGACAAGCTAATTTCTGATACCACCACTTATACAAGCATTTTTAAAACAGTGTTCAGCTTCTTGCAAGACTGACCACCAAACTGTGTTGCAAAAGGCTGAAGAGTTGTGCATTCCATATAAAAAGTAAATAATAACTGGAAGAGAAAATATAGAACATAATTAAACTCAGTGAATGGCAAAGACTTCTTAAAGCACAAACTACTTTCAGAATATAGTTATAAAACTAAAGATCTGTCAGAAAGATGGATGCTGAAGCACAAGGGAGGAAAAAAAAAAGAAAAGAAACACAAGCAATATGAGGTTGAGAAGTAAAACTCAGGTCCTCTTAGTGGTAAGAGCTTCTCTTTTAAGAAGTCTATTTCCAAACCAGCCATATGAATAAATGGGCAAAGATACAACCTAGGGCAACAGAAAAGGTGGGGAAAAAAACCTCTCAACCGCATAAACAAAACATGGCAAGCCTTTTAGCAAAGCTGTTTAGCCATATCGTGTGGGCATCAGAACTGATCAGCTGTGTTAGTTCAACTTTTCCTACATGCGTCTCAAGACTTAAGAATCCCTGAAATGAAGTCAGGCCACTATTTCAGCCAAAAGCATTTCAGTATTCAGTAAGATGGCAGCAGATTGTAAATGAATTAGTTGAATTAGTATTTTCCAATAATGAGTATCTTACAAATGAATCTTACAATCTTACAAATTAGTCTTACAATACTGCTATGCTTTGCAACTCCCAGACTGAA
This sequence comes from Nothoprocta perdicaria, assembly GCF_003342845.1. Lineage (NCBI taxonomy): Eukaryota > Metazoa > Chordata > Aves > Tinamiformes > Tinamidae > Nothoprocta > Nothoprocta perdicaria. Next base: position 504,018 of record NW_020455565.1, read on the forward strand.
ATAGCAGCTGCCGCTGTGATGCTGGGAGACCATGAAGGCTCTTCCCTCCCGGAAGAGTAAACCATTGTAAGGATGAGGTATTTAGAAGAAGCAATGGGCCCAGACCCAGCAAAGGAGATGATTACATCTCACTCATGCCAGAGGGTACAGGGGTAAGGAGCACATCACTAACTGCATTGTCAGAAAATCACAGAATCACACAGAATTGCAGAATGGTTGAGGTTGGAAGGAACCTCCAGAGATCATCTAGTTTAACCTCTCTGAGTCTACACAGAACAAACAACCTAAAATTCCCACAGTGATGCAGCTATTCTTTGTTATTTCTATGAATTTAGGTATCATTTTCATAACCAATCAGAGCAGTGCACTATTTGGTGAATGCAGATATATACTACAGAGCACTCAACAAAAAACACAGTGGAGTAAATGCCACTATATTTGTGTATATTGACCTAATTAAAAGAAAAAGTAAGAAATCTCTACAGTTGTAAGATAAAACATCAGGGCTAATCCTGAAGAAGGTGCCACATAATATAATTAACATTATATTATGAAATGCTAAAATGAAGAGTGTACACACGTGCAGTGAGCATCCTGTTCAAAGACACCAAAATGTCACATAAATATTGGTAGCATGGACATGGGTATGTCATTTATGGATTGAAACAAACAAAAAAAAGGATAGAGCCAAACATAATTCATGCAGCCTCAAAGGTGCACTGACAGATATAAAGGAAACTCCTTAAGCTTATAATGTACATCCAGAATGTAATCTGACTCACAAAAAAAACCAGACAAAAAATCATCACATCTGCTAACCAAGTTTTTTATACATCTGAAAATCATTTTCACCAGACAATATAGTTTCTTTCACACATTCTGTTTCTCTTGCTTAGGTTACCTCTAATCCTAGCAAAACAAACAAACAAACAAAACCTCAGAATAAGAAAGGCTACTACACAAAGTATGCACACTGATACATATTTAGTATTCTTGAATTGCAAACTGACAAAAATGAAGCATTAATTTTATTATGCTGCATCTTGATATATCTATCTTAAGCATATGTTACATGATGTTTTCTCCAAGTACTTCTAGAAACCTTTTTGAAAGATGGAGAAGGCTATTAGTATCTAGGTTAATAAGGCAAAACAAAGAAAAACTGTGTAATCTGGAGTTTGGGGAGTAACCAAAATAATTCTGAGAAAGCAGGGGACGGAATGGATTGTGAATATGGGAAATTATCACTCAGATGGTCACATTCTGTTAAAAAATGGGGGGACCTCTTCTCTAGATCATATGGGGAAGGGAAATCAAGGGTACAGACTCAGTTGTAGCTGTTTTACTTTATAAAAGCATCAAAATAATGATCAGTAGACTCAGGCCAAGCCTTTCTGGTATGGGCATAAACAGAACTAGTAGATATACTATGAGCTGGCAATGGGCACACGCATCTCTCAGTAAAGCCCCACACGTGTATGATAGAGTAAGACAACTCAGTTTAGATTAGAGGTTTCAACAGATGGGCTCTGGCAATCAATCTCTGAGCCCCACTCAGTGGGGCTGGAAAATTGTTGAAAGTTTTCTGTTTCATAACAGCCTCCCCGAACAAGGAGACACCCTCCTTACTCATCTGCTCCATTAGTTCGAACCTTCCTGCATGGGACTGCAGGCCTTTCCACAAGAGCAGGCTGTCTGCCCAAGCCTTCATTGCCACTATCACTGTCACTTAATGAGGCTGTTTACACTGAACTGAAATTCTGTAATGTGCTAATGATGATCTTGTGAATAATGTGATAATGATGAGGACAACAGAGGATAACCCTTCCACACCCTGACTCTGGGCAGCATCCCCAGACTTTTCCTCCTAACGGCTTTATTGCTATTCTGCTGAACACAATTGGCTGCTGTTAAACAGCACAAACAGCTGCTAACAACTGCTCATTTTTTCCCAGTTAATTAAAAGGCCACAAATAGTTTCAAATCATGAGGCTAATTAAGCAAAAATAAGACAGCCTCAAAGACAGCCTTTCTAGGCCTCAAACAAAGCCCACATCTAGAAATTGCTGATCTTGTAAAAGTGATAGGGAACAGATCAGCACCATTTGCAGACCCTGCCTCACCTTCATCCATGCACAGAAATAAGTATCATTTTTATGAACAACTACCTTGGGGATATTAAGTGCCAGCCAGGAAGAGTAGTTTTTGTTTTGGAGATTTCTGTTAGAGTGGGCCAGACACAAGGAGCCCTCCCAGTTTGTAAAACTAATGGTCTGCTCTGAACATTTCCATAAATGCATAAAGTCTCTCTTCACTCCCATGAGAATGGTTATCCTGAGACAACTTTTCAACTTACCTTGATAAAAGCAAGCTGCAGATCAACCTGATTCTGTTAAGAGAAGTCCCAGACAAGAATGCACTCAAGGACATAATTTTTGCTGCTGTTGCTGATACTTTATGAGTGTACGAACAAAACAGCAGCTCCTGCTGGTGTATTATGAGAGAGTATGGAAAAAACAACAAACAAGAGTTGAAAACAAAAATAAGGATCACAGTATCTTCAAGGAACCAGCTGAGGGCTAGTTCTTAAACATTATACAAGCGCCAATTCTTCATCACTCCAAACTGACAGAATCACAGGATCGCAGAATCACAGAATCACAGAATGGTTAAGGTGGAAGGGACCTCCAGAGATCATTTAGTCCAATCTTCCTGCTCCAGCAGGGACACCCAGAGCACGTGGCACAGGGCGGCATCCAGGAGGGTTTTGAAGACCTCCAGAGAAGGAGACTCCACAACCTCCCTGGGCAGCCTGTTCAAGGGCTCTATCACTCTCACAGTGAAGAAGTTCTTCCTCATATGGACATGGAACTTCCTGTATTTCAGCTTGTCTCCATTGCCCCTTGTGCTGTCACTGGTCACCACTGAGAAGAGCTTGGCCCCTTCCTCCCTACATTCCCCCTTCATGTACTTATACATGTTAATCATATCCCCTCTCAGCCTTCTCTTCTCCAAGCTAAACAGGCCCAACTCACTCAGTCTCTCCTCGTACGAGAGATGTTCCAGTCCCTTAATCATCTTGGTTGCCTGCACTGGACCCTCTCTAGAAGCTCCACGTCCCTCTTGTACTGGGGAGCCTAGAACTGCACACAGTACTCCAGACGCGGCCTCACCAGAGCTGAGTAGAGGGACAGGATCCCTTCCCTTGACCTGCTAGCAACACTCCTCCTGATACAGGCCAGGATCCCATTGGCCTTCTTGGCCACATGGGAACACTGTCGCCTCATGGTTAACTTGGTGTCAACCAGGACTTCCAGGTCCTTTTCTGCAGAGTTGCTCTCTAGCAGGTCAATACAATTCTGTATTGATGCTTGGGGTTATTCCTCCCCAGGTGCGGGCCCTGCACTTGTCCTTGTTGAACCTCATGAGGTTCCTCTCTATCCAACTCTCCAGCCTGCCCAGATCCCTCTGAATGGCAGCACAGCACTCTGGAGTGTCGGCCACTCCACTCAGCTTGGTGTCATCTGCAGACTTGCTCAGGGTGTACTCTCTCCCTTCATCCAAGTCATTGATGAACAAGTTGACAAGCACTGAACCCATTACTGACCCCTGGGGGACACCACTGGCCACAGGCCTCCAACTGCACCCAACCCCATTTATAACCACGCTCTGAGCTCTGCCATCCAGTCAGTTCTTAATCCACCTCACTGTCCCTCTGTCCAGTCCATACTTCCAGAGCTTTCCTATGAGGATATTATGGGAGACAGTGTTGAAAGCCTTGCAGAAGTCAAGGTAGAAAACATCCATTGTTCTCCACTAGTCCTGCCGGCCAGTCATCCCATCACAGAAGGCTATCAGATTCATCAAATGTGACTTCCCCTTGGTGAAGATATAAAGGGGACAGGATCCACTGCAACTACTCTAAAATGAGGCATCCCCAGTGAGGATTTCAAGTCATAAGGCCTGCCCTGCTCATTTCAATCTTTTTGTTTGCTTGCTTGCTTGCTTCTTTCTTTTTTCCTGGCTATTTGCTTTCTGGAGTAGTTATAACCCGGGAGGTGATGCTAAACTCAGCTGCCACGTCACATATCTAATCCCCTTCATTGGACTCCGGGACATAGAATCATAGAATCATCAAATGCTTAAGGTTGGAAGGGACCTCAGAGGTCAATCTAGTCCAACTCCCCTGCTCATGCAGGGACACCTAGAGCACATAGCACAGGGCTACATCCAAGCGGGTTTTAAAGATCTCCAAAGAAGGAGACTCCACAACCTCTCTGGGCAGCCTGTTCCAGGGCTCTGTCACCCTCACTGTCAAGAAGTGTTTTCTCAAGTTCCTGTGGAACTTCTGGTGCCTCAGCTTGTGGCCGTTTCCTCTAGTCCTATCGCTGGCCACCCCTGAAAAGAGGCCGGCCCCTTCCTCCTCACTGCCTCCCTTCAGGTATTTATACACTCTGATCAGGTGCCCCCTCAGCCTTCTCTTCTCCAGGCTGAACAGGCCCAGCTCCCTCAGCCTTTCCTCATAGGGCAGATGTTCCAGGCCGCTGATCATCCTGGTAGCCCTGCGCTGGACTCTCTCCAGCAGCTCCACATCCCTCTTGTACTGGGGAGCCCAGAACTGGACACAGTCTCTAGATGTGGCCTCACCAGGGCTGTGTAGAGGGGGACAATCACCTCTCCCAACCTGCTGTCCAAGGAGGACAACCAGTCCTCCTTGGAGATGAAGGGGATATCCGGTGATATACCATCTTGTTGTACCACTAGACACATTATAGATGTGAATTACAACTAAAACTTGCTCCATCACCTGAGATTCTTGATAGCAGTGCTCCATCATTGGAATGTGGTCTGCAACAAATATGGTCTGGCAGATTTCATCAGGGACAGAGGACACTGATTTTCTGAGACATGTCTTTGTGTAGATAGCATCAGATTTCCTGAAGACAAGCGAAATGCCTTGTCCCAGGTAGATAAGTCATCACCAGCTCCCAATAATTCAGTCTAACTAAGCTAACTGTGATGAGTTAGAAATTGGTTTTCACTGCTGGCCTTTATTTGCTTTTTACTGGGAGCTGATTATATCAGGGCTAATATATTTTCTTGTTACCATTATTAAATTGTTGGTACAATTAAATTGTTGGTACAATATTTATCCCATTATATTGATAAAAGATGTGCTTGAGAAGAGACACACTGAGGGGAAAAATGTTGGGCACCTTGGCAGTTCATCCTCTTATGGTCTATCACCTCGTTTTACTGGCTAAAGCAGGTGTGTGATTCTGGTTAATGTAGGTTGTTACACCATCTTCAGATTTGGAAAGTTTCCTATGTAGCTAGTTCTCACAGAGCCAATCTTCAGTATGGGCCCACCAAAGAAATAAAAATTCCCTGGAACACTTAGCATTCAGGAGTGCTTCACTGGCTTGTACCTATTTTAGCAGATATTATATAAATTCTGTAGCTATCTGAGTAAATATTTCCTGTGTTCACCTATAGCAAACCTTGTAAGAACCATTTCAGTAAATCTCAGTTCAGCAAGTGCAAAATTTATCTCTTTACGATGTTGCTACACATGGAGAATTAACTTCAATGACTTGTGTTGCTCAACCTTAAAAGTAGATTAAAAACAGTTTGCTTGGTAGACCTTCAGCTATCAATTCACAGTATTTAAGCATTTGTGATGCTGAAAGTCTTTCCTTTGAAGTGGTCTTAAGCAATTTTGAAGCCAGAAAAAAATACTGGCTATTTTCAAGTTTTCTTTAGCTTCTCTGATGACACCAAATGTGCAAAATATGTCAGGAAAGCTGTGCAAGGAAGGAGTAGGACTAACATATTTCAAACTGATGTCTCCTTACAGAATTGCTGTTTGCGCTCTACTGATCTCACTGAAAGTTCTGCTGAAGGTTGTGGTATTGAGCTGGCTTTTTGATACTGTAGCTGTTTCCTTGGTGTACTGTCATAACTAGTCATAAGAGAGCCTTGCCACCTCCCTTCTCTTGAGCTGCAGTGCATGTGTTTTAGTCTATGATTTAGACCCTGAGCTCATGAACATGTTGCTCCTGAGGATTTGTGCTGGCAATCAGTGATCATGCCAGGAGAGGATAAGCTTCAAGGCTGTCTGTGCCTTGCTACTAGATTTTCTTATGTTGGCACCTCACCTTACCTGTTGGTAAAGCATCCTGTTGAGGATCAATAACAATTTTTGCTGTCAATGTCTATGGAGAAGAACTTGGCTGAATGTCCTTTGTTCAGAGGCATTCTTAGGTCATACATCTTCATATAAGCTGAGCATGTCATTAGATTCATATGTGTTTGGCACCAATATTTCAATCCTTTTCATCTCGAGCCAGGCTTAATATGTATCCTTTACAATTAGTTTCAATCTTGGCCTCATTGCTTCTTAGCTCCTTTCCACTACTGTTGTTTGTTGTTTCTTGAGCTGTAATTTTCAGCTCATTACTCTCTGACAATTATTGATGGTAACTTTTTAGAACCCATAAGCCTATTTACTGTCCGTCACATTCTTCTTCCTCATTCTCCATGTCAGTTTGACCTATTACATTTTTAAAAAATACATAAATGATAAATTAAGACCAATCACAGAATGCCCAGAGAAGATGAGAGATTTGGGGAGTTTTCTTGAATCATATTACTTTGCTCATAAAAGAATCATTTTTAATACAGTTGTGTTTGTTTCTAGGTGATTTTTTTTTCTAATTTGGCAATGCATGAGGAGAAAAAACACACACCAGCTAACAGTTACCTTTTTAATGTGTAGGAGGAATAATCAGTATTTGCCTAGTTATCATACCTATGTGCATGAACTCAAGGGACTTAAATTAGGGGTGATAGGGTTCTTCTTGTTCCAAAAATATAATAGATGTTGAAGCTAAGTATTGGAAAGACTAAAAGACAGAGATCTCAAATATAAATAAGCATGATTTCAAGTTCATACTACATTTTAAGAATGTAAAATAGCTTCAAAATTAAACTTGAAGTTGCCAGCTCAATCCTTCGTTATCTTCATTTTCATTTTGTCAGTTTTATGTAATGGAAATGATTGCAAATTGCTGCTTCTAGAGTAACTGCATGAGGATTTTTCATCTGGGGTCATTTCCAACCTATAGAGAGTTCTTTAAAATTTGCACTGTGGGGTTGAAGAGTGCATGGTGTTCTCTGTTTTACACTCATGGAACACAAGGGATTCCAGATTTTCCCTCTTTATAATGTTTATACTATTTCAGATTAGATACATTCTGATGTGTAAAAGGGCAGCCGGACTGTGAAGTGACTGAATAGGGCATAAGAAAAGGTAATGGATTTTTGTTTGTTTGTTTGTTTTTTGTTTAATTGTTTTTTTTAATGCACATCTGTTTTGTGCAGCAAACTAACCTTTCACCTCTCCTCTGATCTTATGACCCAAGTTTCTTTCAGTCTTCCATTGCTTCTTTCCTCCTTTCCTTCTTTCTTTCATACTTAGATACAATTCTTTCTATATCCTTACTTCAATCTAGCTATTTATCCACTGAAATCTCATAGTCACAGCTTGGTTGTGTTTGGAATTGCAGATGAAATTAATGCAGCTAAATAAAAAAGAGTCTCTTCATGGGTTAACATTTTAATGGGAAAGGAATGAGGTAAGAGTTATACAAATACATTTTTTGGCATAAGTTTCTTAAAATAGAGGAGATTTTGCCATGGAAGGAGGTATACATACTAATATATAATCTACAAATAGGCAACAAGAATTTTTTGGAAAAGTAATCTGCAGACTTCAGCTAGCTATGACAGATTACTTCTATAAAACCTTGGAAATCTGGATTTTTTTCCCCTCTATTCTTTGGCAAGCACACACACACAAAAAGATATCCCCTCTAGCACCCAACAGCTTTCTATATGTGCATATAATCTCCTTTCTGAATCTGCAAAACCTCTAAAATCCCCATTAAAAAAAAATCATTTCTTTGAGAGCACTATGGAGATATGAAAAGAAGACCATAAAAGTGAAGCCAGAATATATAAACCTTATTCCAATTGAAAAAGTGTTGTTAAGTTCAACAATTGTTAGTTTTGCTTGAGCGAAAAAGGAGGAAAATGGAACTCCACAGCAGAGAATCAGGTTGGTTCAAGTGACATACCAGCTTTGTAACCCTACTCTCTAGGTCTGTGTGCAATATTTGCAATATATCCAGAGGCTTATATATAAGGCTTGACCACATGAAGATTTTTATCATCCTGCATTTCAGTAATGATTGGGATGCTTGTGAATAAATGAAACCAGCATGCTCTAAATGAATGGCCCTAAGATCATGTTGTGTATGACAATATGTATCTGTCAGGAGATGTCTGTATGTTGTTAATTGAAAACTTCTGTTAGCAAAGCCAGATTCCAAAGCACCATGACTCCTGTTGCAAGCACTGCAGTGACAGAAATCCAAATAAAAAACTAGACTAGGAGGTTTTTTTACCCTCTCATATGAGGAAAATGAGTATCTCCAGGGATCTATGTTAATTTATTTCACTTTATTTTGTTTATTTAGCATTTAATTGAAAGAGCCATTGAATAGACCTGGAGCTGTATTGATTAAGGACACGAATCGGTCAGTGCAGAGAACTGACAATACTGTGATAAAACAATGCTCTCTGAAATAAACTCTGAAGGATACAAATCTAACAGCAGGAGAGAGAGAAGCGTGTGGAAGCTCTGACCCCATGGCCTGTTGCAAGGACATAGTGCTCCTGCACATGCCCACAGTTCACTAAATCCCAAATGTCTTTCATAAAATTTATATGACCTTCAAGTAGAATATCTCAGCATCCTCCTCAACCAGAAGCAAGTAGTGATTATCTCAGGAGGTAGCTGGGAACCTTCTCTCTCCCGTTACTCTGAGCTTCCCAGCCTTGAATGGATGTGAAATTCAGGACTTTGAGCCATTGCAGGTCCAAGATCAACTAGTTCCTGGTCCTGGGATCTAGGACTACTGGAAGAGTTTCTTTGCTTGTTTAATCAAATTGGGAGTGGATTTAGTGGGAAGATCTGAGTTTAGTTGTTAACTTTTTCATAAGCAAATCTTATAAAGTTTTTTTATAGGAATACAACTTTCATTCATTCGGATGGATCCAGATTTTCTACTTTCTAGCTTTTTCTGTCTCAGATTCAGTTTTCTTATTCTTTTTGGGAATAAATAGTGAAGGGTTTGTAATTGGCAGCTTCTAACAACCAAAATAAGTCTGTGGATCACTCAGAAGATCATTGTGTGATTCTAAATTTCGATGCACCTCAACAGATGACTGAAAAAAATAATTTTGTGGGTACAAAGCAATGAGTAAAGGAGGCATTTACAAACACCTTTGGAACTCTGTGGAAGAAGTGGACCCCTAACAGGTTTCCTAATGATGTGTCTCTGTTTAGTGAGATGTTTTAGTGGTATTTTGAAGTCTACAATCTCTCTCCTCTCTTAGAAATTGTGGAAGTGTAGTATTTATTTTCTCATGTCATTTTAAATACATTGTTTAAAAATATAAATCTAAATTATTTTCTTTTTAATCCAGTTCAATTGAAAACTTAAAAGCTCTAAACAGATGATTTTCCATATTTTTCTTAGTTTTTTTAATGACAAGCTATTAGAAGCAGGACAATTATAAGAAATACCCTTATCCTTTTTGAGAACCCATATTACAGATTGGTTTCTTGAAAGCTGTTATTCCTTAAAGAATTCAACCTATTGTTTTCATACATAGTGTGCTTAACTGTAGTTTTGAAACTGAATTTTAATACATGACATATTTTATGTCTTATTTTTAAATACCGAATAAGTATTTTTTTAGCAGATACCAATCGTATCAATTTTTTATCACATGTGAAAACAACAACAGTATTGGCTTTCTACAGAAGTGGCAAGGAGGGGCGCAATTTGAGTTTGATTCTATTGCAAGGCTTTCTCTCAAACTTTACCCCTACATACACCTGAAGCAGGACCAAAAACTCAGGAGAGAGGAAACAGATGCCTAGGTAGGCGTCTGATCGTAGTGAAGTAAGCCATGGTGCAGCCATACCACTGGTGATGCCTGTCAGTGAGGAGGTAGCTGGAATGGGATGCCTGTCACCTGCAGGGTACACAGTGCTCCCCATGAGCATGCAGGCCCAGGCAAGCTCTTCCAGTTCTGCTAAATCAACCCCGAAGTCTAAAAGCTACTCTGGTAGCTTTCCAGGTCTGTTGGATCATGTCCTTGTGTATCTTTGTTTTGGAGTCTGGGTGGAATGGCCAACTAGAGGAAACGGCCACAATCTGAGGCACCAAAAGTTCCACAGGAACTTGAGAAAACACTTTTTGACAGTGAGGATGACAGAGCCCTGGAACAGGCTGCCCAGAGAGGTTGTGGAGTCTCCTTCTCTGGAGGTCTTCAAAACCCACCTGGATGCCGCCCTGTGCCACGTGCTCTGGGTGTCCCTGCTGGAGCAGGAAGATTGGACTAGGTGATCTCTGGAGGTCCCTTCCACCTTAACCATTCTGTGATTCTGTGAGGAGCATGAGGTCAAATGTTCAGAATACATCATTCTTCAACAGTGAGTCAGTAGTGAGGCTTTTCTGGCAAGGTTCTTTGTAGGGATCTTTAATGAATAAGGGGGGTGCAGTAAGCTGCTGATGAAGGTCAAAAAGAACAATAAGCTGTTGATGCAGAACAATAAGGTACAGTAAATTGCTGAGGTAGCCAGACTAAGCTAGGTCAGGCAAGTGAAACATAGTTTTACATCAGGACTATCCAGTCAGCTTCATGGTCATACTGCAGGTCAATGATTGGATACAGCCTGGAGACAAGTGGCAGGATAGTGACGAGGGATGAGCGTGTGGAGTTGTGATTGGTCGGAAGCGCGAGCGCAGCTTGCTGTATAAAAATGTACTAGAATCTGCAATAAACGGGGCAAGATGTTAAACTCATATTGAGTGTGATTCTTGTAACCCCAGCTGATTCCCTACAGTTCTTCTAGGCAACATTTCACTTTGCAAAGCCTTATAAAATTTCCCCTTTTGTCTTCTTACTAGCCTCTGGTTTTATTTCTGTGCTTTTCTCTACCCAAGCAGCCAGAGCGTAGGCAATGCAGCAATCTTAAAAGTGAAATGTCCAGGTTTAGGTTAGAACCCATACTTAGTCAAATTCAGTCCCACACAGTGATAACACTAGCCTAAGGTGGAAGTAGAGATTCTTTTATTACACTTCATAACTTACTCTTCCAAAATAGAGCAAGTAACAGTGTCCCAAGGAAGTACTATCCTTGCTTTGCTTCCATTTTTGAGTAATTACATAAAAGATTCTATAGACCTCCTTCATCAGACCTTGCTCTTTTTCCCCTGATTGCATTCTCTTTCAGGATCATTGACCACTATATGATATGTAGCAGAGGCAGAGCTGTCACAGATGTCACAAATCAGAACTGTCACAAATCAGACTTGCTCTGACCATGTTATTGGCTGCCAAATTCAGCAGTCAAATTGTGAGCATAGCTGCATTTCTCTTGGAGCTAGCTCTGGCTAGAAATGATATAACACCTTCCACATGACAAGGAAGGGCAGTTACTGTATCAGAGATAGCTCAAGTACGTCTACATCAGGTTACAAGTAGGAACATCTAGTGTCTCAATTGCTGCAGCACAGCTCCTGACAGATTTATTAGCTCAGATCCTGACAAATAAGACACCTTCCAAGTACAACCAGTTTCACTGTCCTTCTTCCTCTGTCCTCTGGTTTCTTCATTGTGCTAGGTCTTGCAACGCAGTAGTATGAATTGCCAGATATAAAAACTAGTAAGTCTTTCTGCTAGACCACAAAGGGGCACAATAGGTCATGATTTTACAGGCCCAGTCTGAGCCCAGTCAGATTCCAAGCAAAGTCACAGGAATCTCCTTGTCCCAGGCTTCCCAGTCCTCTGGTGAACTTGATCATAGAAGTGCAATAAGAGATGACTCTATGTACTGAGCACCAAGCCTGAGGATTCTCCTGGATATGGGAGCAGAGGAGCACAAATATTGTTACTGATAATAATTACAGCCGGATCACTCCCTTCTGCATTGTGCTCTCCAACATCTCCTGCAACATCCCTTTCATCCAAGTTTTGGGAACACTGGCTAACAGAAAACACTCTCACTGTGAATGGAAGAGGCAGCCCCAAGGGCCACATTCACATGGAGGTACAGGTAAGTTCAGTGATGTTGCTTGCAGGGCAAGTTTACCAAACATAGAGGTAAGAAGAGTGGCTGCATACATTGTGGATCCTCTTCAGTCCCCTTTTCCTTCCAAAAGAAGCATGGCCACTCAGGGGAGTGATATATACCCAGGCTTCACCTCATAGTATGATCAAAGGGCAGCCTACGCATGCTCTGGAGACCATGACTGCACAGAACAGTGCAGAACAAAGGGCACGCATCTTGAAATACAGAGTGACAAAAAGCTGCAACCCTAAAGACAAGATAGCATTGTTTTTTGGAGCGAGGTAGTGAGAAACTTACAGAGTTGACCACTGGAGAGATGACTCATCAGCATGTCAGGGAACATCCAAAACACTGCAGGGAGGAAATGAAACTAGCACAAAACAGAGCTGGAGCAGCTGCAAGCGAGGAATGTTGTGAGCAAGGGCTAACATACTTTGCAACAACAGCGCACCTCTTGCTGTTTAAGGAATTAGAAGTAAAAGGCTAAACTAAAGGTAGGTGCAAATTGCCGGTGGGACTGGTCCCTCCTCTACCATGGCGGCCATGCAGATACTGATCCCTGCCACTTTTCTGAGTACGTAACAGAAAGGAGCTCAGCACAGAGCACAGTCAGAAAGACACTATGTTAACTCCTGCTGGTAACAGATTCCACTATAAACTTTACACAATATTGCTAGGGTCAACTGCAACATAAACTATGCTTTACCGTAAAACAACAGTTTTTTTCTAAGACTGGAATAAACCCAAATGCCTAGAAGGTAACTTCACCAGGGCATTATTGCAAAACAACAACATACATATTTCTTTTTATCCTGTCAACAGATTGTAATGATTGTAACCCTAATGATTTCCATACCTGGAAAGACAGGCACTGTCACAAACTGGGAAAAAGTAAAGGGCATGTTCTTTACAATTGCTCTCAGCAAAAGAGCACAAATCTGGTTGTAGTGGCAGTTTGGGTTTCTCTTAGCCCCAGACACAAGTGGTGAGGTGAGCAGGGAGTTCAAGAATCATAGAATCATAGAATAGAATCATAGAATCCTTAAGGATGGAAGGGACCTCTAGAGGTCACCTAGCCCTAGCCCCCTGCACACACAGGGTCACCTAAAGCATGTGGTGCAGGGTTGCATCCAAGCAGGTTTTAAAGATCTCTAGCTCTAGAGAAACAAGCCTCTCATGGTAAATGAAAGATAATTTTACTTAAAATTTTAATAACAAGAAGAAAAAGCATAACAAAGTTAGGATGTAGGAAATTCACCTATTACTGAGACTTAGAATGCACATTTTTTTTCCATGTGATCAAAAAACAATGAAGAACATAATTATTAATTTTAAATTAGAAAGGTAATTTGAAAAACACTAGCAGGTAGCTAAGGGAAGATAAATCTTCCTAAATTCAGACATAAAGCTTTGAAGAAAGTTTTAGGATATCTGCAGATAGATATCTCTTTAAGAACAAGTACAGCACCAAAAGAAATGGACCTTTTTCTGAATTATTTCTAACAAAATTATCACAATCTATATAGGGTAACTGAATGAGATAAAAATAGCAGTAGGCTGACTGACTGTTCTTCAACCTAATGACAAATAGGTTTAGTGGTTATTTTGTGATGTGAATTCCTCCTATCTTATTTCTTAATTTCCGTATCTCCAGAATTTTCTTCCACTTCCTATTAGCATGACTAAAACTACATTGGACCAAAGTCTGTAATTATTTGTGTCCTAAGCTGCTACTCATGTATTTTTTTTTCCTCATACATTTTTTTTTGTCATATGGTCTTCCTGCTCCCATATAGTCTGTATTTCATGTATTATCTTACATGGTTATATACTTTCACCTCCTAATATTTATGTTGGACTATGCTCTCTAATCCCTAATGCACCAGAACAAGGCAGAGCTGCCTGCAAAAGACACCAATGCCCATAGCCTCATGGAGTATTTATGATGTAAAAATACTTTTTGCTACATGACAGCTAAATGCATTTGCAGACAAAGTGCTGCCTCTTCTTTCCAGGCAAAGGAGTCATCAGCTGCAGTTACCATACTGTGTTCGTAAGACTTCTCCAGAGGCCGAATATTTGCCCTTACTACTCACATAAAACAACAAGGGCATTTCATTCTTCCATTGAAAAAAAAGCTAATTCAGGAAACCAAATTCTTCAACAACTATTCTTTGATAATTTTGAATTAAAGCAAAAATCAAACTGTCACCACAAGAAATTTTGTAGGGTAACTACAAAAATTCTTCTAAAATTTAAAACAAGTACACAAAAGATCACTGGAGTGGTAATGATGATTTCATTTTGTAACTCTAGAGGGGTGGCATTTTTTTTTCCAATGTTAAATAGTTTTCAGATTCCAGCAGCAGCAGCTGCCTCAACTCAGTATCATTTGCAGTCTCACTGCTGCCGTTGCGTCTGTACTAGTCCTGTTTTCCATCTGAATTTTAGAGAGGGGAAGCACTGATGCTAAGGGTCTCCTTGTCAAAAGTGCTCAAAGGATAATTCCCAGTTTATAAGTATATGCATATTTGTTAGTGTTTCCAAAAAGAAAAGCTGTAAAATTTCTTCTATCATCTGTTCTTCTTCTTCCTCTTCCTCTTCCTCTTCCCCTTCCCCTTCCTCTCCTTCCTCTTCCGCTTCTGCTTCCTCTTCTTCCTCTCCCTCTCCCTCCTCTTCCTCTTCCTCTTCCTCTTCCTCTTCCTCTTCCTCTTCCTCTTCCTCTTCCTCTTCCTCTCCTTCTTCTCCTTCCTCTTCCGCTTCCTCTTCTTCCTCTTCCTCTTCCACTTCTTCTCCTCCTTCTTCCCCTTCCCCTTCCTCTTCCTCTTCCTCTCCTTCCTCTCCTTCTTTCTCCTCCTCCTCCTCCTCCTCCTCCTCCTCTTCCTCTTCCTCTTCCTCCTCTTCCTCTTCTTCCTCTTTTTCTTCTTCTTTTTTCACCTATTTCTTTCCCAAACCAGTTAGATACTTCACCTAATTTCTTCCTTCCATTTACAATAACAATACCTCAATATAATGAGGTATGAGCTGATTTTTACCATCTGCTGAGACGGATAATGGATCACAGCTTCAGGAATCAGTCTTTAAAGAGTTAACACATCCTGCATAACTGCAATAACTGATATTTCTGGATATCTTTCTATCTTTTCTCAGCCATTAGATCTCTGAACTTCATTTGCATTGCTGAGCAGGTGAACTGGGCTACTCAGGACATGCACCATTGCTAAGCAGTCCCAAGCATTTTAAGAGTAAAGTCATCTATGCCATCATACAGACTAAATTAATGGACAGAGCTCACTGGGAATTGAGACATCTAAAAGACCAACTCACTAAACTCAAAGAGTTCTCTACACTCTCTTCTTCTTCTCTCCGTGACATCAGGGTTTAACAATTTATAAGCAGTATTAGGATTTTTTTTAAATAAGTAAGAGGAATGCTGGTGTTCTCCCACAGGCTGTCTCACAGAGAACTGGGACTCCATCTGGTTTCCTACTCCATGCCTCCCCAGAGCATGTAGAACAATTCTTCATCTGAGTGTCCTTTTTGCAACGAAAAACAAAGGTGAATCTAGAGTAAAGTGCGTGAAATAAATCTCACAGTCATCCCTTCTCCAGTATCTATATTAATCCAATCTAGTTGATTTAAAATCTGTATAGATTTTAAAAGAAAAAAAAATCTCTCTTCTTTGTAGATGGTTCAGTGGAACTGGCTGAAATTTTAGCTAATGTAAGAGGTGCAGATTTGAACAAATATCATGGCAGGGAGTCCTATAAACCCTTCTAATTCACTCAGAAAGATTGCACTTACTTGTGTTATAGTTCACAGAATCACAGAATGGTTAAGGTTGGAAGGGCCCTCTAGAGATCATCTAGTCCAACCTTCCTGCTCAAGCAGGGAGACCCAGAGCACGGGGCACAGGGCGGCATCCAGGCGGGTTTTGAAGACCTTCAGAGAAGGAGACTCCACAACGTCTCTGGGCAGCCTGTTCCAGAACTCGGGCACAGTGAAGAAGTTCCTCCTCACCTGGAGATGGAACTGCCTGGGTTGCAGTTTGCACCCATTACCCTCGTCCTGTCACTGGTCACCACTGAGAAGAGCTTGGACCCTTCCTCCCTACATTCCCCCTTCATGAACTTATACATGTTAATCATAACCCCTCTCAGTCTTCTCTTCTCCAAGCTAAACAGGCCCAAAAGCACACATCCCTAATTGCATTAGAGAACAGATTCCAGTGACTTTTGTTGACATATGTTACAAAATAATTCAATAAAATTTATTCTCTGAAATAAGAGGTGAGCAAGAGATTTAGCATCCATTTTGTGACTGGTCAACTGACATAACCACGTAAGACCATAAGCTCTCCTGTTTCCCCTGTGAACACAGTAATAATCTTCTACCTTCCAGTCTTTTTAGAGAGTATTAAAGAATATGCATGCATTGCTCTAACAATTTCAAGGAGGATAAAAAGAAAAAGGAAAACCCATTGCACAACACTGATTCAAAGCTTCCTTTGGTTTTATCACTCGTGTCCCTCTGGGCTACACCAGATTGTGACTAAACTGTTTAAGCAGGACCTTAATTTGAGTAGGAAGAGCTAGCAATGTCAAACCAATAGTTTTGTACAGGTTAGACTTCAGATAACTATAGAATCATCGTATATTGTAAAAGAAAAGACAGGTTTCACAAGTCCAGGAAAAATTAGTGGAAAGAGCAACTGTTAGGCATATAATGGTACTGGCCTATTAGATCTAGATATTTAGAGAACATCCTCTATTCATTTTCTTGTTTTATTTTGTTTTTTTTTGGGGGGAAGGCATGGTTCTACAATGCACATGCAGAAAGCATGCTGCACATCCAGCAACACCTACCCCACCTAAGGCTAAGGATCTCCACATGACACAGGTATCATATCCAAGGACAGAATTTGGTCAAATATTCAGAAAAGTGACAATGCATCTTGCAACTTAAAAGCAGTACAAATGCTAAACGAGGTTAAAATCATGACTTTCTCCAAGCCCTGGTTAGATTAGGAGAGAAAACTCCACTTCCCTTTTATCATCCTCTTTTTTTTTTTCTTCCCACATTCCTCTCCTTTTGTATCAAGTGAGCCTGTGGAAGAACTGGAAAAATCGTCTATCATCTGTGTACACTTGCTTAGTGTAGACAATACACATGCCATTTTCAAGGAAGTGTGGTCTCTGAAAAACAGAACTTTTATGGCATGTTTACTGAAGACTGGACCCTTCAAAGTAATTAGTGGTGTTAACCATGACAAGACCAGGTGTTGCTCATATTTACTGACTAATTTATTCTGGATAACACTTCAAGAGTTCTTAAGTTGTTTTCAATATACTGCTGACAATGTTAAGGTCTTCACTGAATAAATAAAAGGGAATTCAGACCTTGGCGAGTAGTTGGCTAAGTGACCTAAGTAAATTGAGTTGCGGGCCGGTTAGCACATTCAATGCTCTGCTTTTACCATGGAAAGCCGCACTTATTTTGTGTCTGCAGCATGTTGCCCAGAACCATCTTCAGTCAGATTTTGAATATTTCCAAAGATGGGTACTCCACAACCTCTCCGGGCAACCTCTTCCTGTGTTTCATCACCCTCACATTAAAAAAAAAAAAAAAAATAATCTGATGTTCACACATAATTTCCTGTGTTTTACTTTGTACCTGTTGCCTCTCCTCCCGTCATTGAGCATCACTGAGAAAAAGCTAGCCTTGTCCCCCTGACACTCTTCCTTCCTTAGTATTGATAAGATCACCCCAGACCTACTCTTCTCCGTGCCAAACAGTCCCAGCTCTGTCAGCCTTTCCTCTTGTGAGACGTTCTTCAATTCCTTAACCATCTTTGTGGCCTTCCACTGGACTCATGCCTGTAGTTCCATGTCTTTCTTGTACTGGGGAGACCAGAACTGGACACAGGACTACAAATGCAGCATCAAAAGTGCTGTGTAGAAGGGAGGATCACCTCCCTCAACTTGCTGGCAATCCTATCCCTAATGCAACCCAGGGCACCACTGACCTTCTTGACCACCAGTTCAGGCTGCTGGCTCATGGTTAACTTGTTAACCATGATTTACTGGTCTAACATGGTTAACTCAGGGTCCTGGTTGACAACAAGTTAACCATGAGCCAGCAACCTCAGGTTCTGGTGGTCCTTCACAGACCAGAAGGTCAGTCCTATAGTGGTGCATGGGGTTATTTCTCCCTAGGTGCAGGACTTCCCTTTTCTGAACTTCAGGAGGTCACCCTCTGCCCACCTCTCCGACCTGTCAGGGTCCTTTGGAGGGTCCTTTTGAATAGCAGCACAGCCCTCTGCTGTATCAGCCATTTGTCCCAGTTTGGGATCATCAGCAGACTTGCAGAGGGTGCATTTGGTCTCATCAGCCCTGTCATTAATGAAGATATTAAACAATACTGACTCCAGTACCAACCTCTGGGGGACACCACTAGTGACTGGCCTACAATTGGACTTTGAGATGTTGTTCATGACTGCAGCTGAGCCATTTAGCTCTGTGCCCTGAAATTCAGGCAGCTTTTAATCCACCTCACTGGCCACTTATCTAGCTGTACTTTATCAACCTGTCCATAAGAATGTTGTGGGAATCAGTGCCAAAGGCCTTACTGAAGTTGAGACACAACATATTCACTGTTTTCCCCTCATCTAACAAGCCAATCATCTCATCATAGAAGGGTATCAGATTGGTTAAGCATGACCTCCCCACCACCAATAAATCAGTGCGGACTACTTTGATTCATTCTCCTATTCTTCTCATGTCTGGATATAGCATCCAGGATGCTGAAGGCCAGTCTTACCAGTAAAGACTGAGGTGAAGATGACATTTGGTACCTCAATCTTTTTCATATTGTTTGTCTCTTGCACCCCTGCCCCACTCACTAGAAAGCCCATATATTCCTCTAGCCTTCTTTTTGCTGTTTATGTGCTTGTACAAGCTGGTCTTGATCCTTTCAGGTCCCCTTCTTGTTTCAAAGCCCAACTGAGCTTTAACTCTCCTAACTCCATTCCTGTCTGCTTGAACAGTGTCAGTTTTCCTTCTGGATCATCCATCCCTGTTTTTACCTCTTGTACAATTCCTTCTAATGTTTGAGCTCTAGTCAGTTTTGTGGCCAGTCAGGAACTGCTTGTTTATCTACGCGGACTTCAAGTTGCCTTTGCTTATCTTCCTCCTTGCTGGGACTTACCATTCTTGAGCTTGCAGGTGATCCTTGAATATCAAACATAAACCTTGGATCTGGCTTCCCACTAGGGATCTATCTTGTGGATTCTCCCATGCAAGTTCTTGAATAGGTCAAAATCTGCTCTCCTGAAGTTCAGAGTTGTTATCCTGCTCTTTTTGCCCTGATCTGTCTTTACAGGATCCTGATCCCCACCAAACTGTGTCCTTTGCAGCCATGGCTGCCCCCAGCTTTCACATCTCTAACTAGATCTATCTTATCATAAGTATGAGGCCCAGCAGGTGTTTCTCCTCGTAAGCACCCAGTCACGTCTGCTAAGAAGTTGTCACCAATGCACTTTAGAAACCTTCTGGATTATTTGTGCTCTTCTGTGTTGTCCCTCTAGCAGATAACACAGTGGTTAAGGTCTGCCATGAAGACCAAGCTCTGTGAATGTGAATCTTCCTCTCTGTATTAAAAACAAATAAATAAGGACAATGCTATAACTGAAAGCATCTCATCTACAAAATCTACAGCAAGATCTTCTTTTGCAATACTTGGAAGTTCATCATTCATGATCTGCTCTGAATACTGACAGGTCATTAATTTTTGCTTAGCTCCATCTGTAGTCAGATTTTATTTTTTCCTACCCTATCAAAAGACTCAGAACACCTGACAGCTGACAGCTGACAGCATTTTCAAAAAAGAGAAAAAAAAGGTTCCTCAGTCAAGCAGCTTGCTTTTCTGCTGAGATGTTGGCATATTTCAATATCACTCCACTTCAATACCACCTTTTTTTTTTTTTTCCTTTTAAGAGATTAAACTCTTGGTAAACAAATAGTTGAGCATCTTTGTAGAATCTGCCAGACTTCCAGACCTGAGGCTTAAAGAAAATGCAGTGACACAGAGTTTATATTAAGTGGCACCAAATACCCCTTCAGTCTGACTAAAGATGTGAAATTTTGTTTGGCTCACAGAGTCATAACTCTGCCAGTGTTGAAAAGATGAGGGCTGTGCAATTTTCATCCTGTGATGAGACAACAGTAGCTCCATAAAAGTGTCAACCCTGTGATGGATCTGCTGCTGAGAGCAGACCCTCTGAGTACCATTTTAGGATATAGCTCTGGTTCCTAGTGCGTAGCTTGAGAACTATTCAGTATGTCCCTTCCACTTTCTTCCTCCTCTCCCTCACTTTCTGCAGTTTTTGAGAGTACACTCTTTCTGTTTGCAAACTGATATCTAAATCCTATTTCTCAGTGCAGCTTTACTAGAATTCCATTAAAAATTATTGCCCGCTATACACACTATTCCCTCACTATCAGGAAGATGTCACAGAGACATTAAAACTCCTCCCCACAAAACCATAGCAGATCTTTAGGGCTAGCTGCTGCAGGTTGTTTCATCCAGCTAGGCGGACTATCAGCCCCTCAACACTGCTAGTGAAGTGGCAGCTGGCTAGATCAGGGCTCTTTAAGGCTCACTGTAAAGATTAATAATCAGTCAGAACTAGTCTTTTAGCTACACCAACAGAAAAGAATCTATACTTGACCTTTTTTTTCCTAAAGGAAGATATTATACTACAGCAGAGTGTTATCAAGGTAGCTTCTTCATATCACTCCATTATACGCTTTGTTTCTTCAAAGGAAAGTAGAAAACAAAGACACATATCTCGTATTTTGAATTAGCAACATATTCTTGCTATGTTTGCGGCATCTACACAGAAGGAAACTGAGGAAGGAAATAACTTCAATGTAGAAGACACAAAACTCAGAAATAGAACCAAAACTCTTTTAAAAACATCTCCCTAGTGAGGACAGAGAGAGAAAAAAAAATTGTTAGAAGTGACGTAGCTCAAAAAAGTTATCAGTTCAAAGTCACCATGCAAAATGGAAACCTAAACTTCTATAAATACATTTGGACCACATGTATAACAAAATCGGGGAATGTATTTTTCTTCTAATACACACGATGCTTTAATAATTTCACTCTGTAGATATTAACACCACTGGTAAAAGTATTAACCTGTCTCATCCATATTCTTTATTGTAATGCATTATTGTAAGTATTCCAGCTGTTGAAAACTCATCTACTTCTTTCTTAGAGTTAGTGGTCATATTCCTCAATAATCAGAGTGCAATATTTACTGTGACTTTTTGCCTGTGTCCCTTATATAAGCCCTGAGCATATGACAAAAGCACATATGCTACCCTGGCTCACACTGACAATCCATTTCATTTTTACAACACATCTCCTACTTCATCTATAAAAGTTTCCATTTTTATTCACAGTATCACACAACACAGCTGCTATTTTGTCTCAGAAATGGGAGATTTTTGACATTTTCTTTCCAGTGCACTGTTTGCCACTTTCAGAGATATAGGGAAAACAACTAATCTGTCAAAAGATTTCATCTTCTGCTTTTCCCTATTGGAATAATACTATCGGGGTTGTAGCTACACAAATAGAATAAAAATTAAACAAGCAGCAAGCAAACAAAAAATTCAGCCTCCTCAGGGACAGGTAAACGTTGTCAGGGTATGTCATCTCTTCTGCTCACTATGTGGAAGGTCAGCTCTATATGGCTTCTCTGGTTAAATGTGCTTCTACATCCTCTCAGCCCCAGAGCATTCTGCATCCCTACCCACAGGGAAAAAGGCTCCATCTCAGTTCCGGTCAGGGCACCCCATCCTGTCCTGCCCTGCATGTAGATGTGCCTGACCCTGACTCTTCTGACCTAGCACACTTGGCAGCTCATTTTAGTCAAGCGTCTATCAGCTCCTGCCTAGTCCAAGCAAAACCAAAGCCAATTATAATTCAGAGACTAATGAATTCTCTCTAGCACTTAACTGCTGCCAAAACTCAGCACTGCCGACTCTCTCCAGTGTTATTTTTTCCTCTATGGCTAGATCACCCTGGAATGGATTGTGCTGCTTACATTAGCCACAGGACCGACCATACTGTAAATCAAAGATCCTTTCCTGTGGCTTTACATCTTATGCCTTTTGTGCCACAAATCTCTCCAGCTGTGCTGTTGATATATCAAACATTTGGCAAATAATTTGCCTAGAAACATTTCTGCAGCTGTATCCATAGCTAATTTTCTGTTGTAGCTCTTGTTTGTAATCCTATGCTCTTTATACAACTAGTATAGAATTGTCAAATGCCTTTCCTTGTTCTGCTCATCTCTACAAGCAAACAGCAAGGCACTTCTAAAAACTTGATTTTTATCTTCTATGCTCACATTCTTCTGTTCCAAACTCTCTGACCATTTCCTTGCCTGGCATGTGGAGTAACCACCCATAGATATTTAGCAATCTGCACCGTCTATGGAGATGAAGTATCTTGAACTTCTGTACTGTCTTTGTTCAATGAACTGGGCTCACTTTCCCAGTGGCCACCCCCTTCTCATTCTCACTTTTGAGAGCAAGACTATGACAAATCCATCTGTCTCAAGCAGTGGAATCTCTTTCCTGCAACAGGCAACAAGCTGAAGGTTGATTACTTTTCTTCTCACACTGAAGCTTTATCTTTTCTGGAGCTGCATCTTTTTGATTTACCTTAGATTGTAGTCCATAATCCTGATACCATAGAAAGATGAATTAAATCAGCCATAGCATAGCACAGAACAGCCATAGTGGTGTAGTTCACTTTTATTTCAACAGGAAAGCTGTTTGGTCGCAATGATATTATTTTTTTCCAGTGTATTGTAAAAAAAAGCAGATCAAAACTGAGAAACTTTTTTTCCCATAATTTCAATGGTTCTACTAAGCAAAAAGTATTTTGAAATCTTTATAAGTGACAGTATTATGCATAGATATCATATAGCAGTTCTGACCTTTGGGCAGGACATTCCTCTGCCAGTGGGTAACTCAATTCAAGTTGTGCTGCAAGGATGCTGTGTTGTAAACTCCACTTTGAGTAAGCTCCTCCAGCAACTCCCAGCTGCAGCAGGCTACGTATTTATAGGCATAATCCTAATGCAATCTTTTCCAATAGCAATAATCTGCCTATCCGAGAAGGTGAAGGGAGTATCCTGGAGAGACTCTGTCCTCTGATAAATAAATAAATAAATAAATAAATAAATAAAATATCTTATATTTTATTTCAGGTCACAAGACATCAGGGCAATAAGCATTTTGCCAATATGAAAAAGATGTCCTGGGATCCACATTATCCTCAGTCTCCTTAATTATAAGAAAAGGAGAGCAGTCTTCAACACCTTTAGACCATCTGCAATATCACAAGTAAGAATTCAAACCAAGGAAATGACAGGTAGTCTTCTAAAGACGCAATATGTTCAGTAGCCTTGATAAAACAAAACATGAGTCAAAGGGATACTGAAAAAAAAAAAAGAATAATGGAATCATAGAATGCTTAAGGTTGGAAAGGACCTCAGAGGTCATCTAGTCCAACCCTCCTGTTCACGCAGGGTCACCTACAGCACGTGGCACAGGGCTAAATCCAAGTGGGCTTTAAAGATCTCCAAAGAAGGAGACTCCACAACCTCTCTGGGCAGCCTGTTCCAGGGCTTTGTCACCCTCACTGTCAAGAAATGTTTCCTTAAGTTCCTGTGGAACTTTTGGTGCCTCAGATTGTGGCGGTTTCCTCTAGTCCTATCGCTGTCTACCACTGAGAAGAGGCCAGCCCCCTCCTCCTCACTGCCTCCCTTGAGGTATTTATACACTCTGATCAGGTGCCCCCTCAGCCTTCTCTTCTCCAGGCTGAACAGGCCCAGCTCCCTCAGCCTTTCCTCATAGGGCAGATGTTCCAGGCCGCTGATCATCCTGGTAGCCCTGCGCTGGACTCTCTCTAGAAGCTCCACATCACTCTTGTACTGGGGAGCCCAGAASTGGACACAGTACTCCAGATGTGGCCTCACCAGGGCTGTGTATAGGGGGATGATCACCTCCCTTGACCTGCTGGAGACGCTCTTCTTAATGCACCCCAGGATCCCATTGACCTTCCTGGCCACCAGGGCACACTGCTGCCTCATGGTCAACTTGTCATCCACCATGACGCCGAGGTCCCTCTCTGCGGAGCTGCTCTCCAGCTGGTCCACCCCTAATCTGTACTGGTGTCCGGGGTTATTCCTCCCCAAGTGCAGGACCCTGCACTTGCCCTTGTTGAACTTCATGAGGTTTCTCGCAGCCCAGTCGTCCAGTCTGTCCAGGTCCCTCTGAATGGCAGCACAGCCCTCAGGGCTATCAGCTACTCCACCCAGTTTGGTATCATCAGCAAACTTGCTGAGGGAGCACTCCATCCCTTCACCCAGGTCGTTAATGAATAAATTGAACAGGAGCGGACGGAGGACTGACCACTGGGGGACACCGCTAACTACAGGCCTCCAACTAGACTCCACGCCACTGACTACCACTCTCTGCACCCTGCCACTGAGCCAATTCCTAATCCACCTCCCCATCCACTCATCTATCCCACACCTTCGGAGCTTGCCCAGG
This sequence comes from Nothoprocta perdicaria, assembly GCF_003342845.1. Taxonomy (NCBI): domain Eukaryota; kingdom Metazoa; phylum Chordata; class Aves; order Tinamiformes; family Tinamidae; genus Nothoprocta; species Nothoprocta perdicaria. The sequence continues at coordinate 528,861 of NW_020455565.1, forward strand.
AGGATGTTGTGAGGGATGGTGTCAAAAGCCTTGCTGAAGTCCAGATAGATTACATCAACTGCTCTGCCCTCATCTATCCAGCTAGTCACTCCTTCATAGAAGGCGATCAGGTTAGTCAAGCATGATTTCCCCTTGGTAAAGACACTATTAAATAGTTAAGAGATGACAATTTCCCTATTTAGTCCAGTGGATATTTAACAATCAGTATTACCGTCTGTATCTATAAAAAATAAATAAAGAATATAATCATAGGAAATTGGGATCTGTTACTAGCATGGAAACATAGGCATCACAAGCAGTCTTCAGAAACACCTTCTCAACCACCTCTATACTTCTTATTTCAAAAATATTAAGTAGGAGTTTCTTCAGAGTGCCATTAAATCACTGCACAGAAAAAAAAAAAAAAAGAGAAATGCCTTCTTTAATTCTTTAGCTGAAGTTATGCTCTGAATAAAAGCTTCTATATTACACAAGGCATGTAGGAATTAACTGAAAGGGGAAAAGAACATATCTGCCCATGTCCCTTTAACTTCAGTACTCCTCATAAAAGCCTTTGGCAGACATCAAAGTTGTCATAAGTATTTAACTGGAGAAGCAAAATTTGATTTTAAGCCCTAAAGGAAAAGAGGAAGTACTTTTGCATCTTCCATCAACAGATCAGTTATTAATTCAACAACCAAGTAAAATTAATTATTGCTTGCCAGGTGACAGAATCATCCAAGGCTTATAGAAATACTGCAGCTTTTACGATACATTTTTATTTTTGGATGCCACATAAAGAGAACACTTACTTGTACAGAAACATGTATATATATCTGAGGAAGGGGCATGAATTACATTTATGTGTGTGTATACATAAATATTCCATTATGTCCAATACTCTGTACACTGCTGCTCTTCTAAATCCAAAGGCTTCGCTTTTAAGTAGATCACTGGTTAAAGATCAGGCTTTAGGAATTAAATTTTAGTCCTGCTTGTCCACTTTATCCTTCTATCCAGCACAGAAACTTTTTCCTAAACTTGAAGCTTAGAAAGAGCACTCTGATGTCTGTTCCAGGCTACATTTGGAGAGCCTTTCCTGCCCTTAAGTTCTCTGTCAGACAACTCAGCTCTTAACATATGTTAGAAGGTGCCTCAGCAGCATATAGCCTTGCAGATACAAACAGTTTTTGCAATAAGAAAAACTTACTTGTATTCCAGAGGTAAATGTTTAATACAAAGCTGTGGTTTTGCATGTTAAACTAAACACTGAAGTCATAAATGAGTAGTGAGACAACAATGCGGGAAAAAAGGGAAAAGGAAAAAGGGAAAAACAGAAGGCCTCTTCAAATGAAACTATTCTTCTCTAAGGACCAGTATGCACAAAAGAAATGCACACAACACTGCATTCATATGGGCAAGCAATTCCAAGACTCAGAACCAAATAACCGACTTCTCTTGCATGATCAAAAGAGAGGAGAGAGAAGCTGGTGACAAAAGTTGAAGCATTCTACAGTGCACAGCACCCCGAAACCATGTGCTTTAGAAGCAACGTCAAAAATAAGTCACCCTCCTAAAACATATTCCTAAGGTAGCCAAAAGGACATATATGCAGATGAGTGTCATGCCCTGCTATCCACCCACAAAAACAACAAAAAAAGTTCTCTCAAAACTTGAAATACTCATCTCCAAATTAAAACTCTGCAGTAGAAAGCCTGACAGACAATTAACACTTTTGCCAGGCACCAAAGCTCCATGCAAGCACTGCTTTTGTCTCTTTCAGGGGTACAAGCATTAAGATCATCATCTCCCTGAGCCGACAGGGAGGGATGCCAACTCAGAACTAATCCCAAGCACAAGCACTCCTCAGGCTTCAAACTTGACACCTTCCAACTTCTTCCAGTTCAGCTTCTTCCCTGTGCACACCAACATTTTTGCTTGTCAGCAGCACCACAGGGAGACCCTGCTGTCCTTTCTCACACTACCCATCTGTCTAGACCCAAAGTATGCATACCCAAGGCCCTCACAAACATCACCTGTGGGGCCTGGAACATCCACATGTGAATGCACATACATGTATGCCAGTCAGCACCTCACCCAGCAGTTCAGCAGCCACCTGGGCTACGCACACCTGAAAGTCCAGCTGTCTGTTCCCACTCAACCTCCTGCAAGCCCTCCCTCCTCTCAGAACCTCTCCAGGCACTACATGACCACTCCATGGGCACCACGGCACTGGGACAGGAACACTGTTTTCTCGGGGACAGACTCTCTTCTGTAAGAGATGGCAGTTGTTTTAGCACCTCTCTTCTTCAGCCTTTGTGCATCTCCACCCAGGAAGGCTCTGCCTTCAGCTTCAGCTGCCTCTCAGGCAGTCACAGGGGCGAGAAGCTCAAGGCAAGAAGTCCCCATTCACAGCCTCCTCCCATTCATACCAAAAGAAATACCCCCCAACACAATGCCAGGACCTGAAAGGCCCCTTCCATGCACTCCTCCCATCACCCTGCCACAACAGTCTCAAGAAGACAGGTACTGTCCTCCCATCTCCCACACAGCTCAGGCCACAAGAGGTCACACCTCTGCACACACCAGCAGTGTGTGGAGGGTGCATTATGGGGTGCAAGGGAAAACAAAAAAGAAGACTCCAAACTCAACCGTTCTTTTATTGATAGTTGCAAGACTGGCCACTGGCAGACTGGGCTAATGTCTTCTTTGCCACCTGGGCATGGACCCCTTCCTCACCAGCTTTTGGCCACCTGCTGGCCCCAAGGGAATCACTTTCAGGCCACAGGACCCAGGCTGAGGGCTTCGAGAGGTCTTAGCCCTCCTGCGATGACGGTGATGCCACACTGGTCCAGAAGGTGTGTTGGGCCGTGCTCGTTTCACTGCTGGTGGATCCACCTCCATTGGCTCCTCAGCCTCTTGTGGAGGAGGGTCCACAAGAGGCTCCACGGCATCCACTTTGGAATCACCACCGGACATTCCGATGAGTTTCCATTGGTACGAAGTGGTCTCTGGCTTGGGGTGCAACATCAAGGCCCACTGTGTTGGCCATTCTGCACAGTACCCTTATTAATCACACCTCCCAAAGAGGGACAGTAGCTCTCTTTGGTCTCCTTACACTCTGCCTGTTCCAAGGCTCCTTGGCACTGCAGGATCCAGATCTCAGTGAGCTGCATTCCACTCCCAGGTGTCCTTTTTTATGTTACCTGTCACAAAGGGCAGTGAGGTCACTGGTAACTGCAGCAGGCCACTGTGACAGCAGGCTCCCACTATAGCAGAGAGGTGGGGGGAGGTATCTATGGCCTGAAAGATGTTCTCCTTGCCAAGAACCAGGAGCTATTCCAGGCTGGGGGTTGAGGGTCCCTTTGCTTTGCATCCTTCTCACTGCCATGATGCTGCACACACACAAAGGCTACCCCTGCAGCACAGGCACTGCCATGCACCTCCTCCCTGCCATCCTGCCCTCCAAATCCCTCCTCAGACAATGGGACCACCCCTCACCTCCCCTCACAATGGCATTGCCTGTCTCATGATCTCTGGGCAGCCCAGAACAAATGCAGCCCTCCATGCACCTCCTCACAAAGGCCGCCCAAAGTGTAATTGTGACTTTCTCCCCACCTGCCCATGACATGCCAACACCACCCAGGTTTGACTTCTCCTCCAGCAGCCTCCATGTGTGCTTGCTACTTCTCTAAGCCCCACTACCACCACCACTGCCACACAAGCCCTTTGCTGCAGAGCAAAACCAGCCCATCCCCAACCCACATAGTGCTCTGGTGCGGGTCCACAGCAGGTGTCGTATCCTGTGTGTCCTCCCCTTCTACTCCACAAAGTTTCTGCCAGCACACTTCCCCAGCCTGTGAAAACCTCCCTTTCCAGCACAAGGGCCAAGGGCCTTCCTATCCTCAAAACATTTGGAAATTACCCACAAGCCTGCATGAGGTACCCTCTGCCCAACATTGTCACCTAAGCCCCTTCTTTCAAACCTTCATTGGCATGGGCCTCACCACTCACCCCTAAGCAACACTGCCAACACCTGCCCTGCCACAGCTCTTTCTCCTTCCTTTCACAAGACATGGGCTTACCCACCTCATAGCCCACTACGCCCCCTCCGTATTTCACCCAGGTACTGCTAGACAGCTGCAGGAGACTCTGGCACAGGCTTTGCTAAACTCTGAGTATACCATATGCACTGTCCTCCTTTTGGCTCACGTGCCCACACAGCTCTTGAGTGCTAGCTCTCACCTTAGGCCCAGTATTGCTTGCTCTCGGAGAACCCTCGGGCTGCCTCCCCCCATCTCCTCTATGCTGCTGCTATTCGCCTTCCTGCCCATCGCAACCAATGGCACAGTGCCCTTTCAACAAAGCATTGTGTCCCTCAGGCAATCAGAGCAGCCCTCCAAATTTTTCAGATCTGCTGCCGGCTCACAGCCACACTGTGTCAGCACACATGTTGCAGTTTATCTGCTCCCCCTTCTCAAGGGTACAACACCTCACAGCTCACTTCCTGTGACAGACACAGTCAGACACTCCATTGGGGGCTCACAAGATGTTCCAAAGTCTTCCAGAGTCCAAAAGTCCTCTGAGCTCATCCAGCACCTGAATTTGCTAAGTCTGGTTGCCAAGAGATGTTGGGTAGTCTCCGCTAGAGATGCTCAAAACCTGCCTGGATGTGATCTGTACAATGTGCTCTAGGTCACCCTGCTTGTGCTGGGGGGTTGGACTCGATGATCTGCAACCTTAAACATTCTGTGAATCTTTCTTAAACATTCTGTGAATCTTTCTATAACAGCAAACAAGCTGAGGCAACGAAAAGAGAGAAGAGAAGAGAAGAGAAGAGAAGAGAAGAGAAGAGAAGAGAAGAGAAGAGAAGAGAAGAGAAGAGAAGAGAAGAGAAGAGAAGAGAAGAGA